>NW_006399884.1:6849118-6866007 GCF_000299155.1 Elephantulus edwardii | reverse complement strand
ATTTGAGCTATTAGTCTACATAATTTTATCAAATACTCTTTCTAATTTTTCTCTCCTCTCCTCTAGGACCCATATTATTTATATGTCCATATGTCAAAATTATTGAACAATATAATTAATATCACATGCAAGCAAAATAAGAAAGATCCTCCAAAAATGACTGGAACAGTAGTACATAGAAGTTCAAGCTGCATTTAGAAGAGGCTGTGTTCATTTCATGTGGATCCTGGCTGAAATTAAAGACTATCAGAAGACTCTCTATCTGTGTTTTATTGACTATGCAAAGGCATTTGATGGTGTGGATCACAAAAAACTATGGCAAACATTGAGAAGAATGGGAACCCCAGAATGCTTAATAATGCTCATGTAAAACCTATATCTAAACTAAGAATGAACAAGGAAACATGGTATGGTTTAGGATCAGAAAGGATGTGCATCAGGATATATCCTTTCTCTATACCTGTTCAATCTGTATGCTGAGCAAATAATGTGTGAAGCTGACTCTGTGAAGAAGAATGTGACATCAGGATTAGAGGAAGACTCATCAACAACCTGCATTGTACAAATGACACAATCTTACAGAAAGGGAAGGGTACCTGAAGCACTTTTTGTAGAAGAACAAAGAGTACAGCCTTTAATATGGATTGCATTTTAACATAAATAAGACCAAAGTCTTATTTATGCTGGGCCAGTGGGCAACATCATGACAGATGGAGAAAGGACTGAAACTGTTAATTATTTAGTCTTTCTTGGATCCACAATCAATACCCTTGGTACCAGCAGTAAAGAGAAAAGGAGACATACTGCTTTGGGCAAGCCCACTGTCAAGGATCTCTCCAAAATACCAAAGAGCAGTGATGTCAGTTTGAAGACTAAGGTGTGCCTGATTCAGGCTATGGTCTTTCCAATTACTTGCTTTGCATCTGAAAGTTAGATGCTGAATAAGGATGACAGAAGAAGAATTAACTACTTTGAGTTATGGTGTCAGAAAAGTATACTGAATATACCACACACTGTCAAAAAACTGAGTATTTCCTGGAAAAGATACAGCCAGAGGGCTCCTTAGGGGCAAGGATGATGAAACTTCATCTCTCATTCTTTGGACATGTTGCTGGGAGAGGCTATCCCTTAGAAAAGGATATCATACTTGGAGGGTGGGGGGTCAGTGAAAGAGGGGATGATCCTCATTGAGATGGATTGACATGGTGACAGTAGCAATGGGTTCAAGAGTATCAGAGACTGTGAGAAAGGCACAGCATAGGACAGGGTTCAGATCTGTTGTTCATAGGGTCACTATGAGTCATACTGGACTCAGTGGTATCTAACAACAACAACAACAACATGTTTTATGCTGTCCTGGAGGTCTCTAAGACTACTATTAATTTTTTAAAAAATCTTTCTTCTTCCTAAAAGGATGACGAGGTCAAGGGAGTTTGCATAAACAATTTGCAGAGTGAGTCAGAGAGAGGAAAATCCTCAGTGAGAAGGATTGATAGTTACTCCAACAGTGGGCTTGAGCACAGAAGAGGTGGTGGGGATGATACAGGATCAGGGACATTTCATTCTGTTGTACATGTGGAGGGTCACTACGGGTTGGAGCTAGCTCAATAGCACCTAACAGTAATGACAGTTTGGGGAGACTTCTTACTCATAACTCTAACTCATTGCCACCGAGTAGGAATTGATTTATAAGCTGACCCTCCAGGAGTTTATTCAAGCTGTAAATCTGCCTTTCTCTCACTCAGAAAAGTATTGGGACCATAACAGTTCATACTTCCCTTTAATTATTTTGACGCAATTTTTAAAAAGTATTTTTGATAGTTGATATAAACTTTATCTTAGTAAGTTCATTTGACCTTCCTTGCAAAAGAACATCATGCTTGGAAGAGCGGAGGGTCGGCACGGGAGAGGAAGACCCTGGATAAGATGGACTGATACAGTGACTGTGGCAACGGGGTCAGGAGTGTCAGACGGTGAGGTTGGCTCAGGACAGGGCGAGGTTCAGAGCCATTGTTCATGGGTCACTATGGGGCATAGTCATAACAGCATTGTTATGACTCATACGTAACAACAACCACAACATGAGTGTCCTCTGTGTATGGGCCATTCTTTTGTTGATTTTGTTTGTTTTATAAAAATAATTAAAAACTGAGAGAAAGCAGCAACATGGACAAACAGCATTATCAGATCCTTGGACGCCTCTCTCTTAGACCATCCCCACGTTCTTTCTCCTTACCTACCCCCTTTGGCCACCACGTTAAAAAGCCTGGCTTGGCAGCGAGGGTGCACATTCTGCTTGAACCCTTCTTTGAGTCTTCCAAGTAGGCAAAATGAGCAAAGCTCACTCATGGAGTTAAAAAAAAATTATGGACAAGAAGTTATCATAGAAATTAAATGGTGGTAGACATGTCCAAGGAATATTACAAAGATTTGATCCCTTTATGAGTCTTGTAATAGATGAATGTGTGGAGATGAAAACTAGTGGACATCAAAACAATATTGGAATGGTGGTAATATGAGGAAATAGTATCATCATGTTAGAAGCCTTGCAACGTGTATGACTAATGACTGCCTAGCAGAGAAATCCATTGCTTCCACATTTCCCCTCTCTCAAGGGCTTGTTTTACTATGATACAAACACCAAGCTTTATACATTTTTTATATTCATTTTTGTTCAATAAACTTTTGTAGTAGTACAAAAAAACCCAACATAGCTTGTCTCTGAGATGGCATAAAGCAGTTTTTGAGGCATCTATGTTGCTGCTTTCTCTCAGTTCACCAGCATCTGGATGAAGTATATTTAGAAGATTCAATCTTATTTTCTACCCAGTTGACTTACAGTGACAGTACACCATTCTTTTCTGTTGTTTTCTTTTTTTGTGTTTAAACTGGTTCATAGGTGACTTTCCAGCAGACTTCAGAAGCTGTAATATAGAAGAAAACCGCCTACCTTTCTCCTTCAGAGCCAGATCCAAACTGTCAGAGAAGCTTGGCCTTTGGGCCAGCAGCTCATCTTGATATAGATAATGATCCCAGAGCTCCCGGATAAGTCCGGTAGTGACAGTCATTATGGGGTAGGACTTTTTAGGACCTCCACACTCATTCTGCATCCTCTGGTAGTGTCAGTGTGGAGACTAAACTGCGCCTGATCCAGACCATGGTCTTTTCAATTACTTGCTATGGATCAGAGAGCTGGACCAGGACTAAGAATGATAGAATTGATGCCTTTGAGCTGTGGTGCTGGAGAAGAGTATTGAATATACTATGGACTACTAGGAGAATAAACAGGTTATAAATAAATAGAGAGGGTGAAACCCAGCTGCTCCTTGGAAGCAAAGATTCTGACGCTTCATCTGACATACTTTGGGCATAATCTTAAGTAGCAACATTATCTACTCAAGCCTTTCATCTGATATACTTTGAATATGTTGCAAGAAGGGACCAGTCCTTGGAGAGGGACGTCATGTTTGGGAGAGTGGAGGGACAGCATAAGAGAGGAAGACTCTTGATAAGATGGATTGATTAAGTGACTGGGGTTATGGGGGTAGGTGTGTCAGAGAAAATAAGATTGGCACAAGATAGAGCAGAGTTTAGGGCTATTGCAAATAGGGTCACTATGAGTTACAGGTGACTCAATGACACATAACAACAACAGTAGTGGCTATGTTGCTGTGTTTCTGAGTTACTTCATTTATGGGACAAAGCTAGGGAGAAATGTGTAGGTTTGGGACAAGTTAAAACATCTCAAGACTTTCTCCTTTTACCAAAATCCATCTATTTGTCTTGAATAAGCACAGCAGAATTAATGCAGTTCTTTAATTTCCAAAGTTCTGAAAACTTCATTCTAACAGTTTTTAAATCATTGTTTTCCTTGTTTTTCTGGAAGAATCTGAAGAAATCATTCCAAACAGCATCCAAACATAACAATTTAAAAAAAAAACACACACGGATGTTTTTAAGTGTGTGGTCAAGTTGAATACAACTCATAGTTACCCTATGAACAACTGATCTGAACACTGTCCTATCTCATGCCAACCTCACAATCTCTTTTTTTTTCTATAATTATATTTTATTAATTTTCATAAACATTTACAGAGATTTTGTGCCTCCACTCATACAACCTCACAATCTCTGACACACTCAACCCCATTGCCACAGTCACTGTGTCTAACCACTTGGCTGAGAGTCTTCCTCCTCTTTGCCACCCCTACCCCTTTCCAAGCATGATGTCACTCTTCAAAGGACAACCTCTCCTAACAACATACTCAAAGTAAATGAGAAGAAACTTCATCATCTTTGCCACCAAGAAGTACTCTGGCTGCATCTTCTCCTAGATATATCTATTTGTTCTTTGGCAGTCTGTGGGATCTTCAGCATTCTTCAACACCACAGTTCAAAAGTTCAATTCTTTTTCCATCATCCTTATTCACTGTGCAGTTCTTAGATGCACAGGAAAAAGACCATGGCCTGAATCAGATGCATCTTTGTCCTCAAACTGCTGTCATTACTTCTTAATAATTTGGAGAGGTCCTGACTTGTAGACGTTCCTAGTGTAATATATCTCCCAATATCCTGACTGCTGGCATCAGGTGTATTGATTGTGGATCCAAGTAAGATGAAGTTGTTGACAGTCTCAATCCTTTCTCTGTTCATCATAAGGTTGACTATCGGTCCAGTGGTGAGCTTTTTTATTTTCTTGATATTGAGATGCAATCCATATTGAAGTCTGTGGTATTTAACCTTCTATAGCAAATGGTTCAAGTTCTCTTCACTTTTAGCAAGTACTTGGGACCCCAACATGGAGCTTCCTGAACTGGGAGTCTTATCTGACAGCTTGTTGTATCGGGAAATTAACTTGCATATTGCTAATTATTATGTAGACAGGGTATTTGTGTTCTTGCTTGTTTATTAGTGTTCTAATCAGTGTAGTGCTTGTCTGTAGTGTGCTACATGTACTTGTGGGCTGCTGTGACGCTAAAAGCTGTGCCACCAGCGCTTCAAATGTCAGAGGGCTCACCAGGATAGAAAATAGACAGATAGAGAATATTTTAAAAATTATAAACCACAAGAGAAGGAGTCCTGGTTGCTCAATGGTTATATGCTAGGCTAGGAACCTAAAGTTTAATGGTTCAAAGCTACCTAGTGGCTCTGTGGAATAAAGGCTTGGAAATTTGGTATCATAAAGATTTCAGACTATCAAACTCCATGGGCCGGTTCTACTCTGTCACATAGTATTATTGTTATAGATACTGATTTGATGGCATCTTGAAACTACAAACACCTAAGAAATAAAGATAAGAAGACCTGGCACATATCTAACTGTATATTTGGAAAAGAATCACTGAGGAACTAGAAGAAACCATTTTCAAAGACATAGTGACTAGGATTTTTTTTTTTAAACCAGACATATTGCCAGACATCAGCTCTCAAAATATAAGAAATCCAATTACTCTAAATTAGAACAATCAATTTCAATTTGAGACATTTTCTCTCTCCTTCTCATTCCTACCAAGTGAGAATCAACTTACAGCTGACATTCCAGTAGGTTTTTGGGAGGCTGTAAATCACATGGGAGGAGATTGCTCATCTTTCTCCCAAGGAGTTGCTGTGGGATTCAAGCCACCAGAGAGGTGAAGCTATGTCTTCAGAGCTTCCTTTAGAGAAACTAGGGCCAGGAAACAAAGCATTTTAAAATCAGCCAGGAAAAATGTAGCTTATTAGCAATAACAACAAATAAATAGCAGTGTGAATTCTGGGTTTTTAATGACACTGGTAATCAAAGACAGTGAAATAGTTTCGAGGAGTTGAGCAACAACATAGAAAGACCGACCATTGTCTATTTTCTTAAGATCATGAGCAATATTTTGAAAATCATGTTATGAGATAGGAATGTTTTTCTGTGGAAGATCCTCACTAAAAGACATTTTAAAACATGTATAGAAGAAAATAATCTCACAGGACAGACCTAGGAGCTGAGAAGAGATTGTAAACAAAGATAGTGGAAACCCACTAAATCCAAGGCTGCCAAGTTGGTTTCAACTCATGGTGACCTTTCATTGCATTTCTAATGCAAATAATCTCAAAAGGAGTAGAGGGAGGCATCTTCTCCCCTCAGAGTGGCTGGTGTATTAAAATTGTCAGCCTTTACATTAGCAACCCACCATTTAACCTACCAAGCCCCCAGGTCTCCTACAATACAGGTGAGTCTAAATAACTATAAAGGATTCTTGGTAATTCAATGGTTAAATGCTTAGTTATTAACGGAAAGACTGATGACTAGAAGCCACTTGGAGTTCTGGAAAAGAGGAAGGCCCTCAACAAGACGATTGACACAGTGACTGGGGGCATCATGGGCACAAGCACTGCCTGTGAGGGTGATGCGGCACCACCAAAGTTATGCCCTGTTATCCACAGACCCGTCGTTGACTCAGAGCTGACCTGATGGCAACTACTGACAACATAAGAGGGATTTTAAGAGAGAAAGATGACGATCTACTCCTGTAAAGATTATAGCCTAAGAAACCCAATGTGGCTTCTCTGCTCTGTGAAAACCAGAACAAGGAGATAAGAATTTTGGGAGGTAGTGAGTTTATGTTCATAGGCATGAGAATGGCAAGGTGAGGGTATCTGATCTCTAACCTCTTCAGGGAGAACAGTCACCATCAGTATCAACAGCTCAAGGCTGATTCCTGTGACACAGAGGCCAGACACGTCTCCTTTCTCCAACATTTTTACTAATTCTAACACCAGCTGTCCTTCTCACGGCAGTCTCAAATCTCTACTGGGTAGAATTAATTCATTGCTATGGCCACACGGAACTCATAGATCATATTTACAGTTAATAGGTTTATTAGTGAAGCAATAGCTTACAATTCAAGACTAGGAAAATGCTTGGGATGCAGCCAGGACAACATTCATTCATTTATTTTTTTAACCATGCCTGCAGCTAAGCCTCTCCCTATTCCTCAGCCTCTTGGCCCCTTGACCCCTTGGGCCAGCCTGGCCTCTGTACTGCTTAAATAAATGTCACAAAGGTCCTTCTCTTTAAAAATAAGTATGTGGAGACATCTCCCTTTGTCATAAAAAACTCTTGCTCCAAGGCACTCAGTGTTTTTGCTCCATGGGTTTGAAAGTCTTCTATGAAGACTTTCTGCTGGCCTCTTGGTTTGGTTGCCTCTGCACTGCCATTTCTCTGCCTCTGCTTCTTGCTTCTCACCTCCTCTCACTGCTGGATCTAGGAAGTCTCCAGTAAAGGAACCCTGAGATACAATTCTCTGGCTCCTTTGTCCAGGAAGCTCCCAACACAGCCAACTCTATTTCAAAAGACATGCTGGGCTCCCATCTCTTCTTCTTGGGATGGTTGTGTCCCCATCATTTCTATTTCTCTTGTAAGAAAGAAGATCTTAGTCAATCAAGGATGGTGACTTGAGTACGTGTGTGACATGAATGCACTCAATCTAATCCTGTCTCATTAATATAATAAACATAACTAGATCCATGTTAACATAATCCAGTCCCACCTCATTAACACATGCTGTGATTAGGCTCTGAGGATTCAACTACAACTCATAGCCAACCTATGAACAATAGACCAAAACTTTGCACCAGTCAGCCCCATCTTCACAAATTCCACACTGCTCAAAGCTATTGTGGCAATCACTTGGTCCAGTTATCTCTTTGAGGGTCTTCCTCTTTTTCCCTGACCTATCCTAGCATGACATCTTTTTCCCGACACTGTTCCCTCCTGACAACATGTTAAAAGTATGTGAAAGGAAGTTTCATCATCCCTTCCTCTAAGGAACATTGTGGTTGCACTTCCTCCAAATCAGATTGATTTGTTCTTCTAGTAGTCCATGCGATATTCTGTACTCTTCTCCAATATCATGATCCCAAGGCATCAATCGTTTTTCAGTCTTCCTTATTCGTTGTCCAACTTGCAAATGCATAAGTTGTTGTTATGCGCCATCAATTCACTTGCAACACATAGTGATCTGAAGCCTCCTCTGTCCTAAGCCAATCTCACTGATTCCAAAACACCTACTCCCATTGCCCTAGTTACTATATCGTTCCATCTTATCTGGGGTCTTCCTCTCCTCCACTGTCCCTCCACCCTTCCGAGAATGATGTCCTTCTCCAAGGACCTGTCCCTCTTGGCTATGTGCCCAAAGTATGTGAGACAGAGCTTCAAAATACTAGCCTCCAAGGAGAAACTTTGTTCCAAATTCTCCAATACAGACTTGTTTGTTTTCTTGCCAGTTCATGGTATGTTCATGATTCTTCTCTAGCACCACAACTCGAAGGCATTGATTTTCCTTCTGTTATCCTTAGTCATTGTTCAACTCTCTGATGTCCAGCTCTAGACTGGAACAGGAGTACCTAAGTCTCTCCCCTGACATCGTTGCTTGGCATGAGTCAGGTACACCTTAGTGTTTATACTTACTTTTTTTTTTTTTTTACTTTTCATTGTTATTGTTTGTTGTTTTTTAAAAAAGTTTTGTATTAGCTTGCTTACAAAGCTTGCGTACATTATATTAAATCTGTTCACCATGGGTGACCCTGCTGCTTTTTTAAATACCAGGGACATAGCTTTCAGCAACACAAGCCACTACAATATGGCAAACTAACAAATGAGTGGTGAATAAACACTTAGAAGTCTAAGTGAAATACAGACAATGGAAAATAATAAAACCAAAATAAAGGACAACAAAATCATGGCAGGGAATCTTGGTGTAGCCAAATTTACATATAATCACAACTGCCACAAGTTTCATAAACCATATTGCATGGTCTTATCCAATCCTTGTTTGTGACTCACCAAGATTATGACTTATTGTTGTTGTGTACCATTCAGTCAGAACTGACCCATAGATGATCCTCCAGTGGGTTTTCAGAGAAGTTCAATTGCACAAGATGCAATAGCCCATCCTTCTCTCATGGAGCAGCTGGCGGATTGAAATCCATGTCTTTGGGATTGCAGCACAGTTCTTATCATTAGGCCACCAGAGCTATATCATGTCATTCATTGCACTGCACCAGGAGGGGAACAAGTCAGTGAAGGAGAGGGAGAATGGTTATAGTGAGTGATGTCACAGAACTATACGAGCAGAAAAAGTTGGATTGGTATGTTGTTGTTGTTGCTGTTATTGTTATGTGCCATTGAGTGGCTTGTGACCCTAGCAACCCAGTGTACGTACACAGCCCTAAACCCTGCTCCATCCTGTGCTAACCTTGTCTTTGACACACCTATCCTCTTCACCCCAGTGACTGAATCAATCCATCTCATCACTGTCTTCCTCTCCTGCACCCTCCCAAGCATGATTTCCCTCTTTAAAGACTGGTCCCTCCTTGCAACATGCCCAAAGTATGTCAGATGAAGTTTCAGAATCCTTGCCTCTAAGGAGCAACCTGGTTTCACACTCTCCAAGATGAATCTGTTTGTTCTCCTAACAGTCCAAGGTATAGTTAACACTTCTCCAGAACCACAGTTTTACTATATATCTTGACAATAACATTAAAACAGTTATTATTGGCCAGCTTATTTTATTTTTCTTTTATTTTTTTATTGCCAGCTTATTTTCATTGATACATGTAAAACTTTGTATCCAGCAAACTCAAACTGTATACCAAAAACTTCCCTAAACTCACTGCCATCTAGTCAGTGCTGCTAACTCACTGAGTGACCCACAGGATTCCTGATGCTTTCTGCAATCTTTACAGAAGACTACATGTCTTGCTCTCAAGGAACTGCCAGGGGTTTAAACTTCTGACCTACCGACCTTTTACTTAGCAGCAGAATGCTATAACCACTACACCACTAAGGCTCAAAAGCACACCTCCAACTCACTGCTGCCACCCTTTGATTCTGACTCAGCAACCTCCACCAGGTTTTCAAGTTTTCGTCTTTGTGAGAGGAGAATGTCTATCTCACTTCTGTGGATTGGCTGGTGGATGTGAACTGCTGATCTTTTTGTTTACAGAACCAATCATTAATGCATCATAACTTCCCAAAAAGTCTACTTATTTGTCTACAAGGTATTTGAAAGAAGCAGTAATCAGACTGCGACAAACACTGCTAGCTGTCTTTCTAGAAGCCTTCTTGTCTCTTTAACCATGAGATTTCCTTACAGTGACAATGTCTCTAGCTAATATTTGTCCACATGCCTTGATAGCTGGCAGACTTGAAATCTAGTAATAGCCACTGAGATGAGGTGGAAGTCAATGGGTTGGAGTTATGGAAGGAAAGCTTTTAAATTCTTTATTTTTAATTTGAAAAAATACTCCCCTTCAACAACCTTGATGTGAATAATGCAGAGACCTGTCTTCATGATTGTCTCTGGTCTTTCCTCAGCATTCAGACAGCCCTGCACACGTGTGTGGGCTTCTAGAGTCTCAGGAGTGTGGACGAGCTTGTCAAAGGTCTTTGTGGACTTTCCCTCAAAACAGTCTGTTTATTAAGAAAAAAACCTTAAAAAGCCCTGGCATTTTCAGAATGAGCTTTGACAAGCTATTCCCTGAAATTAGCCCAAAAAGAACAGTGAAGTGGAATTTTCTCTGATAGGTATCAAAACAGACTACAAAATGATAGTAATTGTAGCACTGTGACATTGCTACAGAAATAGATCATACAAGAAAAATTACCACAAACAGAACACATAAATATGTATACACAGACACACACACACACACGCACACACACACACACACACACACACACACACACACACACACACTCAACCTTATTTCACCCAAGACAAAGGTTACATTCTCAGTTAATATGGAAAAGCTGTATTTTCTTGATAAATGATTGTTGTTATGTACCATCAGATCTATTCCAACACATAGCAACACTATGAAAAGCAATCTAAATCCTGCCCTGTCTTGTGCTGTCCTTACCATCTCTGACATATTTGCAGTCAATCCATCTTGTTGAAGGCCTTCCTATCTTACCCTGTCCATCCACCTTTCCAAGCATGATGCTGTTCTCCAAGGATTGGCCATTCCTAACATGCCCATAGTATATGTGAATAAGTTTCACGGTCTTTGTTTCCAAGGAACATTCTCATTTTACTTTCTCCAAGTCAGTTTGTTCTCTTGGAAGCCCAGGAAACTTTCAATATTCTTCTCCAATACCACAACTCCAAGGCATCAGTTCTTCCTCTGACATCCTTATCAATTAGCTAAATTTCAGATGCATAGCAAGTAATTGAGAAGACCTTGGTGGGTTCATCTTCATCTTTAAACTGACATCATTGTTCTTTAGCACCTTGAGAGTAGATTTTTCCCAGTGCAACTTGTCTTTTGTTTCTTTATTGCTTGTACCAATGGTGTTGATTGTGGATCCAAGTAAGAGGAAATCATTGGCAACTTCAGTCTTATCTTCATCTCTCGTGATGTTACCTTTTGGTGTAGTGGTGAGGATTTTTATTTTCTTGGTGATGAATTATAATCCACATTGAAAATTTTATAAACAGTCTGAAATAATTGCTTGGTCATTCATTTGGGAAAACCCCCATAGATTCTTTATCATATACTCCAAAAGAACAAATTCTAAATGTGTTATCATCTGTGGAAGCAGGAATGGCATCCACTTCCTAAACAACTCTGGAAACTCTATGAACTTTGACAAGTGTTAATAGTTGTAGAGGGGCTTCAGGCCTTTTGTTGATAGGGTCGCTATGAGTTGTGCTTGACTCTAAGGCCATCAATAACATTTATATTAAAAAGAAGACTCAAAGTGTTTTATATTTCATAATCTTAATATGAGGAAAAGAATACCAGTGACACAGTGGTTAATCACTCAGCTGCTAATCAAAAGGTTGAGATTTGAACCCACTGTTTGCTCTTTAGAGAAAAGATGAGGCAACTTCTAGAAACATTTATAACCTTAGATACTTCAGGGGGACTTGGGGGACCTGCTCTAATCTGTCCTGTTGGATCACTTGGAGTCAGAAGTGACTTGATGGCAATGAGTATTATAGTGAGCTCTGGTGGTTTAGTGGTAAGGAATTGCACTGCCAACACAAAGGTATATGGTACAAATCCACCAGCTACACTGCGGGAGAAAGATGGACAATCTCCTCCCATGCTGAAGGGTCATTATGGATCAGTTCCAACTTGATGGTATATACAACGATAGGGAAGGATTTCTTTTTCCCCTTCACGATTAAAAGAAATACAAAGATAAATCAAGTCAAACACTTCTTCATATTGGAAGTCACCACAAACAAAAGTATAAGCTAATATAGACTGGAAACAGGAGTGGCATCCACTTCCTAAACAACATGCCTCCAGAAACTCTAAGAACTTTAATAAATGTCAATAGTTATAGAAAGACTTCAGGTCTTTTGTTTATAAGGTCACTATGAGTCGTGCTCAGCTAGAAGGCAATCAACAACAACAACAACAATATAGACTGAGAGACAATTTGAGCATCATCTGCAATAAGAAAATGAAATGCAAATTAATAATGAGGTCTATTTTTAACCTATTAGATTAAAGAGAAAGAAACTTTTAAGAGGTTAATGTTATGTAGTGTGAATAAGCTGAGAAGACCCGTTTCCCCCTCCTCCAAGGTTGGAGAGAGTGCAAATTGGCATAGATGTTTAGGAAGCAATTTCACAGGCTCTGACAAGATTTCAGACGCACTTCGTGCCTTGTTTTAATGCAGCATTTTCACATCTGGCAATGTGTCCTATGAGCAATCCTGTGTGCAGAAAGCAGGGTTTGCATGAGGCTGCTTGTGGTGGGGAAGGTGAGGGGTGAGGAGACTTGGCCTCCATCAGTAATGTGCAGGGAGGGAGGAGAAAGGAAGTAGGGGAGACTGAGGTAAAAAAAGAGACTTTAAAGATTGAAACTGCCTTTCCAGAATTTTGGATGAGGAACTTGCTTTTTTTCTTCTTTCTTTCTTCACAGCCCCTTTCTACCTCCTTCCCCCCTTCCTCCTCTCTTCCCTTTCCTGTCCCTCTCCTCCTTTCTCCCTCTTTCCCTCATTCCTTTGCTATCCTTCCCTCCTTCCTTCCCTCTTGATTTCCTACTTCTTTTCTCCCTTCCTTTTCCCCTTCATCTTTCTCTAACCCCAATAACACTCTCCCCACAGTTGTGAATAGACAGCTTGGCTGCACAAGCAAACACACCACAAGCAGGACTTAATGCCTCGTAACACGTACAGCCACACCTTGTTTACTGGGCCTCCCAGATCCTGCACTTTTTTCTAGATTGAAGCTTTGTTGAGCCCTGTGGTGAGCAAGTTTATAGTCTGTTGGTGCTGCCACTTCCCCAAGTGCCTGTAAATGACTTTCTGCTAGAAAGGAGTCAGGAATTAGCCTCCAGCTCTGAAGAGCATGGACAAGATATGGAATAAATGCCACACGATGTGAAAGATGGTCTCATTTTTCTGGTGCATGCACACTACTAAACTGAATCTGTGATTTCTGGAAAAAGTAAAATCTTTTTGAGCAATGTGAAGCAATGATTTTTAACCTGCTGCCATGGGGGCCTATGACTTCGCCTGAGGTAATGGATGACACAGCAAACCAGAAATAACAAGACTACCAAAAGAATGAACAAGTATGGCTTGGAAAAAGGTGCAGCTGGAGTATATCCTGGAGGGAAGGATGACAAAGCGTCATCTCTCAATACTTTTGAGATGGTGCTAGGAGAGGCTATTTCTTGGAAAAGGATATTATGCTTGGAACAGTGGAGGATCAGTGAAAGAGAGAAAGACCACCACCACCCGCCCCCCCTCTCCCCCCGGAGATGAATTGACATGGTGACTGCAGCAGTGATTTCAAGTGTATTGGAGATAGTGAGGATGTAACAGGACAGGACGAGCTTCAGGTCTGTTTTTCATAGGGTCACTGTGAATCATACTCTTCTTGATGCTCCCTGATAACAAGCTTAGGGATGCTAACCAAAAAAAATCGCTGTTCTAACCTGCTACCCTATTCCACCCCACCCCCAGTTATTTTATGGAAGAGCCACCACGCAGTCTATTTTGGAAAAGATTATAGCCTTGGAGATCCCATGGGGCAGTTCTACTCTGTTCTGCAGGGTCACTTGTTTGGTGTACCTTTAAGTTGGAACCAGAACTGACCCATAGCTGACCCTCCAGTGGGTTTTTCAGAGGCAGTGAATCATATAGGAGACTGCTCATCTTTCTTCTGCAGGATAGCTGGTGGATTTAAACCATGTGCCTTTAGGATGGCAGCACAGCTTCTTACCAGTAGACCAGTGGAGCTTACTACAGGGTCTTTTGTTGTTATGTGCCATCCAGTCACCTGCAACTCATAGCAACCTTATGTACACTAGCTCTGAATCCTGATGTATCCTGAGCCAATCTCATCATCTCTGACAGACGTAATCTCATTTCTCCAGTCACTGAGTCAAACCATCTCATCCTGGGTCTTCCTCTCCTGTGCTATCCATTCACCCTTCCAAGCATCATGCGCTCTCTCTCTCTCTCTCTCTCTCTCTCTCTCCGCAAGGACAGGTCCCTCTTGGCCACCAATGTGCCCAAAGTATGTGAGATGGATCCTCAAAATCCTTGCCTCCAGGGAACAGCCTGATTTCACCCTCTCTATGACAGATCTGTTTTATCTCCTAGTAGTCCATGTTCAAAATTTTTCTCTAGTACCACAACTCAAAGGCATCAATCCTTCTTTTATCATCCTTAGTTATTCTCCAGCACTCAGATGCGTAGCTAGAAACTGAAATTGACTAGACAACAGTTGTGCAGTGTATCACATTTGGGCTGTTTGGCTGAAATCCACCAGCTGCTCTATAAAGACTTAGAGCATCAGAAACCACCAAGAATCAGAATGTCACCAAGAGTTGGAACTAACTCTTTTGCCAGTGGGTTTGGGTCTTTTGAGTTTAGAATGTAGTGAGTTTGGTTCTGGTTTTCTTACTATTTTACATTTCTACAAGACCAAAGATATCACTTCTGCCATAATTTTTGTTTGCTGCTAATTCAAAGTTCAGTTGTTATGTTTCATTAGGTCGCTTACGACTCATAATGACCCCTATGTACAATAGCCCTAAACCCTGCTCTATCCTGTGGCAATCTTATCGTCTCTGACACATCTACCATCTATCCATTACCCAATCACTGAGCCAATCCATCTCATAGAGAGTCTTCCTCTCTTGTCCTGTCCCTCCACCCTCCCAAATAGGATGTCCTTCTCCAAGGACTGGTCCCTCCTTGCAACATGCCCAAAGTATGTCAGATGAAGCTTCAGAATACTTGTCTCCAAGGAGCAGCCTGATTTCACTCTCTTTAAGATGAACCTGTTTGTTCTCTTAGTAGCTCAAGGTGTATTCAATGCTCTTCTCCAAAACCACAGTTCAAAGTCATCAATTCTCCAACCAAACCTACTGCCATAGAACTGATTCTGACTCACAGTAACCCTTTCTGAAGGTTTTGAGGCTGCATACATTTATAAGACAAGTTCGTCTCAATGTTCTCCCACAGAGCAGCTAGTGGATCTCAATTATCAACTTTTCCGTTAATAGCCCAATTCATAATACACTACTCCACCAGGGCTTCCTAGGAGGGAATGATAACCTTACACATGAGAGGAAAAAAAATGCAGAAATAGTAATTTCAAATTACATCATATGATTTTAATTTTCAGCATTACAACCTTAGAAAAGTATATAGTAGATGTCCTATTTGTAGAAAATGCATTTAAATTCCATGCAAAAACTCTATGCATACTTCCTGGATGTGAGCCACAAAGAAATCTTCAGCTTCTTACTGACTTAAAACCAGTTAACTCGGAATGAAAGGAACCCTAGTAGCACAGTGGTGAGCTGATCAGTTTCTAACTGAAAGGTCAGTAGTTTGGATCCATCATCATTCCTCAGGGAAAAATGTTTGAATCTGCTTCCATAAAGATTCCCCTTAAAAACTCCACTGCTATTGAGGCGATTCTGACCATAGTGACCTTATAGGACAGAGGAACACTGCCTTGTGGGCTTTCCAGAAACAGAATTTCTAGACTCTAATCTTTCCAGAAACAGAATGCCTCATCTTTCTGTCTTGAGGTGGCTGATGAGTTCAAATTTTTAGACACTTTACTTAGTAGGTAAACACGTTCACCACAGTACCACCCTGAGTCCTTCTTCTCACTTAGTGTGTGATAATGATAGCAAATATAGAGAGACTGCAAATGATGATAGGAAAATTTGGAAAGAAATACTAGTAATGTTTGTACAATATGATGACTAATCATTGTCATTGAATTATACATATAAAAAATGTTGAGTTGAAAAAAAATGTTGAGTTGTTATACATTTGATTTTATATTTTTAGTGGAATATATATTTACTACAATAAAATACATTAAACAAAGAATGTAGAAAAGTTAGGCACTTTTAAATATAATTTGAAATTTCTCTATTATAGTAAGGATGTGTATTTTGGCAACTATAGAACAATAGCACAAAGAAAAATCAGAGAAGAAAAAATAGCAAAAGTAAATTGATGAAATGATCAGGAGAAATTGTTCAGAAAGTGTTATAACTTAAAAAAGATTTTCTTATGTTAGAAAAACCATCACAGAAGAAGGGGGAAATAGCTTCCAATTTCACTCTGTAGAATTGTGAACAGAGAGAGAGGCTGATGGTTTGTACCCACCAGCTGTGACTCAAGATAAAGATGAAAAATGTCCTGCCATCATAATATTAGCTATGGAAACCCAATAGAGGGTTGCTGAGTAGGAATAAATCAACACAGCAAATAAGGTAACCATGATATCAAAGATGGATACAGAAACTCAGGGCTACGTTTTACATATACTCAACCAATGAAATAAAAATCCCAAATAAAATACTAAGATATTATGTTGTTGTTGTTGTTCTGTGCCATCGAGTCACTTGCAACTCATAGC
>NW_006399884.1:6840408-6848348 GCF_000299155.1 Elephantulus edwardii | reverse complement strand
TTTAAATGCAATACATTAAAGCAGGATTTTTAAAAGTATTAAAAGGCTTATAAAGCGCAATCAAATTGAATTACCTCAGTAACACAAAGGCAATTCAATATTGGAAAAATTTACTCATTCACATCCTTAAACTACTGGAGAAAGTTCTAGACAATAAAAAAGAATTTTCTAAAATCCAACAATAAGCCCTTTAAAAATTCAAACTTTTTGGTAATTGAGGAATATAGAGAATTCCAGTCTGAAAGGGTCACTTTGAGTTGAAATTGTCTTAATGAGAGTTGGGTGGTTATTTGCATGGATTCCTTGGTTGATGTAAATGATTAACTCACTCAGTTGCTAAGCAAAAGGTAGCAGGTTCGAATTCACCCAGAAGTGCCTCAGATGAAAGGCAATCTCCTTCTGAAAACTCAGCGCCTGAGAACTCTAAAGGGCACAATTCTCCTAACACACATGGGTTCAGGACAAGGTGGAAGGGCTTAACATTTGATCTTGGTATTCCTTCAAGCTGTGTGCTGAACCAATAATCCAAGAGACTGGACTATGAAAGAGTGTGGCATCAGCAAAGTAGAGGATGAAGTGAGTAAGGGGAAGACTAAAAAAGATGCACTGACATGGTGTCTGCAACAATGTACTGAAACAAAGCAGTGAATTGTGAGGATGGAGCAAGACTCAGCAGCATTTGGTTCTGTTTGACATAGGTTCCTATGAGTCAGGACTGACTTGATGGAACCTAACAACATGCAAATGAAGGCCTTCATGTTTATCTCACCCACTTTTGTGAATTATTATTACTATTGTTGTAAAAGGAAGCTCATGTGTGAAGCCATTTGGATTCTGAAAGGTGAGTTGTTCTTGTTTTGGTTGAAGGGCGAGTGTGAACTGTTTTTTTAAATTTTGTTCACAACCATGTGAGCTGAATGGATTTGCTGGATTTGGCTAACAATGAGCTGTGGACTGGAAGCCTCTTGTTTAGAGCCTATCAGGGCCTGATGCATGGGCCTGGGTACTTAAAATCAGCTGGTGTTAATGGTATTTGGTATGAACATTCTTCTAAGTGGTACAGCACTCATCGGTCGTTTTGCTGTACTGAGGTAACTTGTGGTTGCTGTGATACTGAACATTGTGCCACAGGTGTGTCAAATACCATAATGGTTACCCATCATGGACAGTGTTTGGTGGAGCTCCCAGATTAAGATAAGCTTGGAGGCAAAGAGTGGCATCCACTTCCTAAACAGCATGCCTCTGGAAACTCTATGAACTCAGAGAAATGACAATAGTTATAGAACAAGTTCAGGTCTTTTGTTCAGAAGGTTACTATGAATTATGCTCAATTCAACAGCACTTGACAACAACAACAAAATTGTTGTAAAGCTCTCTACACAATGTTGTTCTTAGGTGCTGTCAAGTTGACTATGACTCACAGTAACTCTACAAACAACAAACAGATCTGAAACATGCTCTATCCTGTACCACCTTCACGATCTCTGTCACCCTCAAGTCCATTGTCAATTCATCTCATTGAGGGTTGTCCTCTCTTTTGCTAATGCACTATCTTTCCCGAATTATTTATCTCTCCAAGGTCTGGTTCTTCTTAAAAATATGCCCAAAGTAAGTGAGATGGAGTTTCATCATCTTTGCCTTTAAGGAGCACTCTGCTTGCACCTCCTTCACTCATTGGTCAGTTCTTGTACCGGTGACTTGCATGGTTTTATGATGGTAGAAGCTATACCACCAGTACTTCAAATAACAATAGTGTCACTCATGGTGGACAGGCTTCAATGGTGCTTCCAGACTGCTACATTATATTATTGTTAGGTGCCATATAATTGACTATGATCAGGAAGTTAAGGAATGGAACAGAAGATTTCAAAGGGTAGCTTGAGAAGAAAAAACAAAGTAGTATAATAAAATGTGCAAAGAGGAGGAGTCAGAAAATCAAAAGGGACAAACTTGCTTGGCATTTCTCAAGCGGAAGGAACTGAAGAACAAATTCAAGCCTTGAGCTGCAATGCTTAAAGATCCTATGGGCAGAATACTGAATGATCCAGGAACCATTAAAAAAAAAAAAGATGGAAGAGTCACTGTACAAGAAAGAATTGAGAAGAATTTCATAAAACAACGTGATCAAGACGTAGTGGTGATGAAAGAGAAAGTTCAAGATTTTCTGAAGGAATTGATAAAAAACAAGGCCTCGGGAACTGATGGAATACCAATAAACATATTTCAACAAACAAATGTAGCCTTAGATGTGCTCACCAGGATATGCCAAGAAATGTGGAGAACAGCTACCTGAATAACTGACTGGAAGAGATTTATATTTATTCCCATTTATTAAAAAAAAAGGTGATACAACAGACTAAGGAAATTATTAAACATTATCATTAATATCACATGGAAGCAAGATCCTGCTGAAGATTATCCAAAAACAACTGGAACAGTACATGGACACAGAACTGCCTGAAATACAAGCTGAGTTTAGAAAAGACTGCGGCACTAGGAACATCATTGTCAATATCAGTTGGCTCTTGGTTGAAAGCAAAGAGTACCTACCAGAAGAATGTCTATTTGTGTTTTATGATTTTACAAAGGCATTTGACTGTGTGGATCACAACAAATTGTGGCTAACCTTGAGAAGAATGGGAATCCCAGAACACTTGATTGTGCTTGTGTGGAACCTATACTTAGACCAGGAGGCAGTTTTGTCTGAACAGAGAAAAGAAATACTGCATGGTTCCAAATCAAGAAATGAATGTGTCAGAGATACATCTTACGCCATACCTCTTCAATCTCTTTGTGGAACAGATCATTCAAGAGGTTGGATTTTATAAGAATGTGGCATCAAGATAGGAGAAAGACTCATCAATAACTGTGTTATGCAAATAACAGAGATGATCTTGCTTTCTGAAACTGAGGAGGAGCTAAAGCATCTGTTACAGGCCAAGGACTATGATCTTCTGTATGGATTGTGGCTTAACATCAAGAAAACAGATTTTCGCCACTAGGCTAGTTGGTAATACCATTATAGACCAAGAAGAGATTGGCACTATTAACAATTTCATCTTGCTTAAATCCACAGTTAACCATCTTGGCACCAGCAATCAGAAATGCAAAAGATGATTGGTATTAGGAATTCATTACAAATTGTGTAAATTTGCTGTCAGGGACTTCTCTAGAGTGCTGAAGAGCAACAATGTAAGTCTATATACTAAGGTGAGTCTGATCCAGGCCATGGTCTTTGCAATTGCTTGACATGTATCAGAAAGCTGGTCAATGACTAAGAATGACAAAAATTCATGTCTTTGAGTTGTGGAGCTGGAGAAGAGTACTGAATATACTGTGGACCGCCAAGAGAAAAAATATGTCTTCCCTGGAGAGTGTGAAACCAAGTTGCTCCTTGGAGGCAAGGATTTTGAAGCCTGATATACTTTAGGTATGTTGCCAGGAGGGGCCAGTCCTTGGAAAATGATATCATGCTTTGAAGGGTGAAGGATCAGCACAGACAAGGAAGAGCCTGGAATGAGATGGATTGACTCAGTGACTTGGATAATATGATTAGGTGTGTCAGAGACACTGAAATTGGCTTAAGATAGGGCAGGGTTTAGACTCCACAGCACATAACAACAACAACAACCACCTCCATCAGGTTGGAGCTGGTAGTAAATCACATGGGGGTCAATGGTCAATTGTTCATCTTTCTCCTGCCATAGCAGTTGGCAGATTTGAACCTAGGGAACTCTGGTGGCCTTGTGGCAAGATGTGCTGCAATTCCGAAGACATACAGTTTGAATCTACCAGCTGCTCCATGGAAGAAGGATGGGCAATACCTTCCTGTACAATTAACTGCCTCTAGAAACTTGCCAGAGAGTCAGCTGTAAGTCAGTTCCCACTCTATGGTACACAACAACATAACAAATTTGTCTTGGCAGCATCATTCTTATCACTATGCCACCAGTGCTCCTCTCATAGAAACCCTTTAGCATTTACAAAATCATTCTTCATTCTTGTGTGCTTCTTGGTTGTGGGCATTTACCATGGTAAAATTGTGCCAAAGTCACGTTTATTTTATATTGCTTTTTCCATTACTAAAAATAACACATATTTACTATCTAGAAAGTGAATTTTGACCGATTGTCTCTGCAGAAACATCAAAGAAAAACCAGTGTCTGTTGACTTGACTCTCACTCATGGAGACCCAGGTGTGTTAGAGAACACACCTGTGCTCTGTTGGCTATTCTATGACTGAGTTTTCAGAAGCAAGTAGCCATGCCTTTCTTCTGAAGCACCTCTGGGTGAACTCTAAGCTCTACTCTTCCCTTAGCAGCCTGAATCTTTAACCATTTGCACCACTCAAGATGACAGGAATGGCACATTGCAGTGTCTTCCAGAATGATCTTTGGTAATAGTCAACAGTCTTGGCACCAGCAGCCAGGAAATTAAAAGGCATATTGCCATGGGAAAGTCTACTGTTAGGGACCTCTCCAAAGTGCTGAAGAGCAATGGTGTCTCTCTGGAGACTAAGGTCCGTCTGTTACAGGCCATGGTCTTCGCAATCACCTGTTATGCATCAGAGAGTTGGACAATGACCAAGGAGGATAGAAGGAGAATTGATGCCTTTGAGCTGTGGTGCTGGAGAAGAGTATTGAGAATACCATGGACTGCTAGGAAAACAAACAGATTTGTCCTGGAGAGGGTTAAACCGGGTGGCTCCTTGGAGGCAAGGATTCTGAGGCTCCGTCTAAACTTACTTTGGACATGTTGTGAGGAGAGGCCGGTCCTTAGAGAGGGACATAATGCTTGGGAGGGTGGAGGGACGGCGAGAGGAAGGCCCTCTATGAGGCGGATTGATTCAGTGACTGGGATAATTGGGATGGGAGTGTCAGAGACAGTGTGATTGGCACAGGACAGAGCGGAGTTTAGGGCTGTTGTACATAGGGTCGCTATGAGTCGCAGGCGACTCGACGGCACATAACAACAACAACAGAAAGTGTTAGCCAGTTTTGTTCGGATAGAGCCACTTTACTGCGCTTGGTTTATAGACGTTGTTTCATGGATACCTGTCCATATTCAAGGTGAGTGTAACTTCACCTCTGAGTTTAGCCTCATTCTAAGGAAATGACTGAAATATTTCCCTTTATAATCACTTATTGCCCGATCTGGCTTCCTAATTTCCCCCTCTGAACTAGAACAGTTTTGATAGAAAGAGTATGCAAGAAAAGTACTTTAGACAAGCTGTGACAAAAGAAACTGAATCATTGCAAGAATTAAATCATCACTAGCCAAGAAAAGCCGGATGTTAAGCCCGTGAAAATGGTTATTAAACCAAGGGCATTAGATTCTTCTAATTTTCTCATTTTCTGGCTTACCTCCAGCTGGCTTGAGATGCTAGAAACTCGATCCAAGCACAGACCCACAGAATTTCTGGGATTCTTTGAAACAGTTGTCTCAAGTCAGTATTTTAAAATTCATCACAGACACCCCTCCAAATAGAGTTCTGTTGTCTCTAAGAAGATGTGTATTGCCAAAGATAGGACTTATGTAATAATGGATGTCTACTCTTAACAACAGGGGGCTCTGGTGGCTTAGTGGTAAGGAACTGTGTTGCCAACTGAAAGGTACATGGTTCAAATCCACCAGCTGCTGTGGGGGAGAAAGATGGACCATCTCTTCTCATGCATTTTAGTCTCTGAAAATTTGCTGGAGCTTCAGCTTTGGGTCAGTTTTGACTTAATGATACACAACAATCACTGTTTACAACTCTGATGGCACAATAGTTAAGTGTTTGGCTGTGAAACAGAGGGTTGGTGGTTACTGCTGTTACAGCAACACAAGTGGATGGCTTTCAAAACAGAAATGTGTTCTCTTACAGTTTAGGTATCTAGGCTTTCAAGCTCTAGTGGAAGGCCCTCTCTCTGTAGGTTGTAGTGGAAAGCCCTTGTTTCCTCCAGCATCTGTAGGCCCAGCACTCCCTGCAGACTTCCTTGTGCTCTGGCCTTCTCTACCATCTAGAAGTTTTGTCATGCAGTGGCCTGGATCCAAAAAGACACACTCTGCTCCTGGCGATTCTTTCTTGGCTCATTTTCCTCCCCTTTTATCTCTAGTGAGATAGGAGCTATTACAGACCACACCCTAGCAGAACTTTCCTTACATCTGATTAGGGCTGTGAACACCTTAGGAAATATTGTATTCCCCTAATCTTCCTACAACTAAGTGTTTTATCAGATCACAAGGGCTCATTATATCCCTCAGCATCATGGCATCATGTAAGCGCATTCTGAGAGACACATTTCAGTCCCTGACAGTGGTACACACCCATCCCACAGGTCTACAGGAAGAAGACTTGGTGATAAACCAGTGAGATTACCAGGGCTAGTGTCATCCTATATAGTGACCCATAGTATTAATACCTTGGGACACTATGGATCTTATCCCTTACCAGGCCACACAGAAATCTCAGTGATGTTTATCATAAATTTTAATCACAAAATAATTATATTGTGATATAGTGATAGCTATGCTTATAAACTTCTTGAATACAATACTTCTTAGATTGTGTGAATACTAACAACAAAATATTTTGTAAAATCTTTCTCCATTTTACACTCCCACCAACAATGAATAAGGGTTCTAGTTTCTCTACAACCTTGCCAGCATTTGCTGTTTGCTGTTCTGTTAAATTTTGCTATTCTTATTGGGGTAAGATGATATCTCATAGTTGTGTTGATTTGCGTCTCTTAGAGCTATGAGTTTTGAACACTTCTTAATGTGTTTGTTGGCCATCTGAATGTCTTCTTTGGTGAAGTGTCCATGTCCTGTGCCCATTTTTCAATTGGGTTATTTCCCTTTACCTTGTTGTAGTGCTCGAGTATTTTATAAATTCTATATATAAGTCCCTTATCTGACCTGTCATTACCAAATACTTTTTCCCAGTCTGTGGGTTCCCTTTTTACCCTGTTGGAGAAGTTTTTGAATCTGCATAGGAATTTGATTCTTAGAAGGTCCCATTCATCTATTTTACCCTCTCCTGGTTGTAGATTTTTCAGGATGCTTGGAAGACTGTTTATATCGTGGATTAGGACTTCTAGAGTTCTTCCAAGCTTTCCTTTAATCAAGTTTATAGTTCTTGGTTTTAGTCCTAGGTCCATGATGCACCTTGAATTGGTTTTTGTGTATGGAGTGAGGTGTGGATCTTGCTTGAGTTTTCTGCAGATAGTTTTCCAATTTTGCCAACACCATTTATTAAAAAGGCTGTCATTTCCCCACTTAACTGATTTAATCTCCCTGTCAAAAATCAGTTGACCATAGGTCGATGGCTGATTTCCGGGTTATCAATTCTATTCCATTGATCTATGTGTCTGTCATTGTACCAGTACCATGCTGTCTTGACCATCGCAGTAGTGTAGTAGGATTTGAAATCAGGGAGTGAGATGCCTCTTACCTTTTTTCTCTTTTTAGGGAGTGCTTTGCTTATTTGGGACTTCTTTCCATTCCAAATGAAACTGGAGATTGCCTTTTCCATCTCATTGAAGAATGGGATTGGTATTTATATTGGGATTGCATTGAATGTGTAAATGACTTTTGTTAGTATTGCTATTTTCACAATATGGAGTCTTCCTATCCATGATCAAGAGCTATTCTTCTACTTCTCCAGGTCTTTTTTTGTTTCTTGTAGTAATGTTTTATAATTTTCTTTGAATATAGCCTTTGTGCTTCTGGTTACATTTATTCCCAAGTATTTAATCTTGTGATTAGCTACTGTGAAGGGTATTATTTTTCTTAGTGCGAGCTCTGTATTCTCTTTGTCACTGTAGAGAAATCCAATTGATTTTTGTATGTTGATCTTGTATCCTGCCACTTTGCTGAATTGGTCAACTATGTTCAGTAGTTTTCTTGCTGAGTCTTTTAAGGTTTTTTAAGTATACTATCATATCATCTGCAGAGAG
>NW_006399884.1:6821710-6839483 GCF_000299155.1 Elephantulus edwardii | reverse complement strand
GGCCAGGGAGAAAAGTGCAACAATGAATGAATGAAAATCCGAAGTAAACTTTCATTAAAATAAAAATTTAAAAAATAAAAAAATTATTTCTCCATTGAATTATGCCATTAGTTAAAATATTACTTGCAGCTAAATAGACATCTTTTAAGAGTTTCTTCTTTTCTTTCATGTGGAGTCCTGCTGGGATAATCTGTAGCACATTATGTGGCTAACCAAAAGAACAAGCATTTCCAAGAGGTTAAATTTAGTGGAACCACAAGAAAAAGACAGGCGGTCTCTTCTTGATAAGATTGACAGCTTCAGAAACCTGCTGGAAGGTCACTGGGAATTAGAATTGACTCAATAGCAGTGAGTTGAGGTTTTTTCCTCCATTACTACTTTATTCTCTATTGGTTGTTTTCCATGTAAGCTCTGGACAATGATTAAGGATTACAGAAGAATCCATGGCTTTGGGCTGTGGTGTTGGAGAAGAGTAGGGACTATCTCATTGACTGCTTAGAGAACAAACAGGTCTCTCTTGGAGAAGGTGAAACCAGATTGCTTTTTGGAGGCAAGGATGGTAAAACCCTGTCTCACATACTCCAGGCGTGTTGTCAGGAGAGGCAGTGCTTGGAAAAAAGTATCATGCTAGGAAAGATGGAAGGATAGAGAAAGTGAGGAAGCCTCTGGGTGAGATGGATTGACACAATGACCATGGCAATGGGGTCAGGAGTATCAGAGATGGAGGGTTTGGCTCAGGATAGGGCAAAGTTCAGAGCCATTGTTCATAGGGAGCTATGAGTCATTATTAGCTCAATGGCATATAACAACAACTACTTTATTCTCAAAACCTTATTGATGGGGGAGGGGTGGGCAGGGAGAAAAGTACAACAATGAATGAATGGAAATCCAAAGTCTCTGTAAATTTTCTTTAAAATTAATAATAATTTTTTAAAAAGTAAAAACCCAAAAGTATAAAAAAAAAGCAAAACAAAAATCTTATTGATTTATGTCATCATTATGTGCTGGCAAGTTGGAACCACCTCTTAGCTCACCCTCCAGTGCGTTTTCAGAGACTGTAAATCTCTTAGGAGATTTCCCATCTTTTCCCCTCAGAGCAGCTGATAGACTCAAACTGCCTGCCTTTGTGTTGGCAGCACAACTCCTTATGCACTAGGCCACCAGAGCTCTAACTTAAATAGAATTTCATAAATACTGCATCTCAAAAGACTGTAGCTAAAGCAGTGGAAAATTTGGCAAAATTCAGAAATATATACAATAGCTCGTTCTCGTTGTGCCTGCAGATAAAACCACGTGATTCAAAGCATCATTGTAATTGGATCATAATGGCACTTCTGATGAGAGGCATTAGAAGGTTCAGGAAACTAAATCAGCACAGAACTGCAGCCTTGTAAGTATATAGATGCATGTAAATTTGGCTTACCAGAAAATACCTTAATTATTATAAGTGTGAGGGTTTTATTGATTTCTGCTGAAGTACTGCACAAAAACTTTAGAGAGTCTCTGTGGTGTCACTCCCTAGAATAATAGCTCCTGGTGATCCCTAAACTCCCCTTAGTTACACAGCTGCAATCTGTTTCTAGAAATGCTGTTGTTGTTAGGTACTGTCGAGTCCAGTATGACTCATAGCAACCCTATGAATAGCCAAGCTGAACCCTGTTCTACCCTTGGCCATCCTCATCATCTCTGACACACTAGAGCTGAAGTCACTGTGTCAATGCATCTTGTTCAGGAGGTCTTCCTCTCCTTTGTTGACCCTTTGTCTTTGCAAGCATGATGTCCCTTACCAAGGATCTCTTAGTAACATGGTCAAAGCATGTGGGACAAAACTTTATCATCTCTGCCTCCAAAAAGCACTCTGGCTGCACTTTCTCTAAGATGTATCTGTTTGTTCCTTTGGCAGTCCATGGGATATTCGGTACTCTTCTCCAACATCACAACTCAAAGGCATCAATTCTTCTTTTGTTATCCTTACTTATTGTTAAGCTCTCTGATGCATAGCAGATGATGGAGAAGACCATGGCCTGAATCGGGTATACCTTAGTCTTCAAACTGACTCTGTTACTCAGCATGTTGTAGAGGTCCCTGAGGAGAGACCCGCCCAATGCAATAGGTCTCCTGATTTCCAGACTGCTGTTGCTGTTGGGTATTGTCAAGTCAGTACTAATCTATAGAGACCCAATGTACAACAGGAGGAGACTGCTTGGTCCCCCACCATTGTCACAGTTATTGCCATGCTTGAGTTCATTGTTCCAGCCACCATGTCTCCATTATAAATATATTACAGCCAAGAAAATTCTCAGTGGGTAGTTTTGCTGTTACAGTTAGTTGTGAGTCGGGATCAACTCCATGGCACAAGGCAAGAACCACATTCCTGCTTATGGCAGAAGGCCCTTGAAGAACAGTGGTATTTAGCATTTTCCAGAATCAGCATCTTCCATCTCACTCATTAAACAAGAGTGTCCTGGCAAGAAAAATGGGACCCTGGGGGCTAGGAATTTGGAATTCCAGTTCAGACTTCACCAGTGACTAACAGGATCTTGAGCAAGCCCTAGCACCTCTGGCCTTCCTTTTTTGTCTATAAAACACGGGTATAAAGAATGATAGCTCATATAAATGGTCTGATTTGCTAGAAGAATGCCATGACTACATCAGCCTGAAATGCAGAGGAGACTGAGGCTGAGAAGTGCAGCGGAGCCCATGAATCAGGATGATGAGAGAAGAGGATGCTTCCAGCCAGGGCAGGAGCACCCTGACCACCCACCTGGCTGACACTTCACAGGGTGCCAAGGGTCACAGGGTGGAGTTCAGTGGCCGATTCAGCATGAGAACAAATGCTGTTTGTAGTTTGTGATACAGATAAGTTAACTTGAGGGGACAGTAATGGGCCAGTGCTAGATAAAATTCCCTTCTTCTGTGTGGTGCATTGAGTTACACAGTGGGCTGCTAACCAGAAGGTGGGCAGTTTGAACCTTACTAGCTATTACACAGGATAAAGCTGAGGCTGTCTGCTCCCATTGAGAAAGATTTACAGCCTTAGAAACCCTGGGGAGGGTCATCAGGAGTCAAAATGGACTCAATGGTGGTGGTGGTAGTGGGGTTGTTAGGTGCTGTCAAGTCAAGTATGACTCACAGCGATCCTGTGAATAACTGATCTGAACACTGTCCTAACTCACAATCTGACACACACCTATTGCCACAGTCATGTGTCAACACACCCAGCAAATGGTCTTCCTCTCTTTTGCCACCCCTTCATGTTTCCAAGCATGATGTCCCTTTCCAAGGAATACTCTCTCCTAGCAACAAGACCAAAAAGTATGAGACATGAAGCTTCATCCTCTTTACATCCAAGGAGCACTTTTTGGCTGCACTTTTTTCAAGACATATCTGTTTGTTCTTTGGCAGTTCATGGGATATTCAGCACCCTTCTCCAAGACCACAGTTCAAAGGCATCGATTCCTGGGAAGGACACCTCATATACAGCCATCTCCTATCTGCCAGTGGAAGTTACCATGTGGCTAGGATGCTAGGTCTAAAAAAAATGCCTAGGCTACGATGGAAGAGGAAGAAAGGACAGACAAGCCACTTGTGAAAAGAAGCCAACAAAAGTCCCATAGAGAACAATGGTCTCATCCACTCTATAACCAGTTATGTGACCGGTACGGGGTCAGGTTACATTCATTCTTGGAGTCCTCATGACTCAGGGCAATACAGAAGATAATTTTTTGGCACATTACCTAATATATTATTATGTATGTTGTCATTGTTTAACTTTTTTTGTGTGTGTGTGTGCATAAATTGTTGTTGTTTTGAGTCATGGGAACTCCAAGACCTCATGACTGTAGTCTTCAATTACAAGTCTACTTATCTATCTATAGAATATTGGTAGAGAATTGTTGTTGTGCACTGTTGAATCAGAGCTGACTCCGAGCTGACCCTCCAGCAGGTTTTTAGAAGCAGTATATTGCACAGGAGGAGATTGCCTGTCCTTCTCTCATAGAATAATTGGTGGACTTGAACCACATGCCTTTAGGATTGCAGGACATCATCTTACCACTAGGCCACCAGACTCCTGACTGGTACCATAGTATGTTAAATGCCAGGCTGCTAAATGAAAGGATAGAAGTTCAAACTTACCCAGAATTGCACAAGAGAAAGATGGAAAGCCACCTCCTGTTAAGATTTACAGGCTCATAAACCCAATGGAAGGTTGTCATGAGTTGGACCCAACCTGACAGCTGTTGGAATCAACTTGGCAGCTTTGGTTTAATTTCAGATAGATGGATAGACAATCAGACAGATAGATGCTCTGTCATTTTCCAGGCAAGAGTCTTGCTGGGCGGTGGTGGTAGTGAGAGAGCTCTGAACCAGATGATGCCCACTGATCCCTGGTCCGTGAGCAGACTCTTCTCAGCCCCCACCTGATGCCTCAGTGGAGGGGGCAGACCCAGTGAGCATCACATTCTTTAAACAAATGGGGACAATATGAGACAGAAATGGAGATATGTCATCCTTTTGCTTTTGAATGTTTAAAAACTGACAGTAAGGCTGTAAAGGACCATTGGCACAGTGGTTAAGTACAAGGCTGCTAGCCCAAGTTCTGCAGTTCTAATGCACCAAGGGCTCTGAGGGAACAAGGCCTAGTGATCTCTAGTGATCTGTTTTCATGAAGCGGACAGCCTAGGAAACTCTATGGGGCAGGGTGACTCTGTCACGTGGGATGGCTCTGTTGTTGTTGTGTCATATCGATTCCACTGTGACCCATAGCCACCCAATGAACAGCACATCTGGACCTCGTCCTATCCTGCACCATCCTCACCAGAGCTGACTGACTCAATGCCAAGCACAAGGACTCAAAGTCACTGTGTCAGTCCATCTTGTTGGGAGTTTTCCCTCTTTCTCTGACCCTCCACCACTTGCAGCATACCATCTTTTCCCAAGGACTGATCCCCCTGACAGTGCTCCCAAGGCATGTGAGATGGGTTGTTATTGAGTGGGAGTCGACTTGCTGACCCCCACACCACACCACTACCGCCACCACCCTTTCTGGAATTGTCACCGGGAGAGCATAGTGCCGCTCCTATCTTTACTAGTATCATGGTCATGAAATGAAGAGGTTCACCTGGAATTATGGAGTGAACTCAACAAGGCAAGGGCGTGTTTGGGTTTTGGTAAAGCTGTTGCTACTGGTTAGCAAGCTGGGTACTTCCGTCAGCAGTGTAGCTGGGGTATTTTAGGTGCACAGGAGTGCTCTAGTGGCGTCGTCTGTGGGGAGTTGCACTGCCAACCCAAAGACACACTCTCTGGTGCTTTGAATCCACCAAAGATGCTTCAGGAAAAAGGTGGACAGTCTCCTCCCATTCTATTTACAGCCTCAGAAACCCTCTAGAGGGTCTTCTATGAGTCAGTTCTGACTTGTTAACAACGATATTTTCGAGTATTCTAAAAACAAGGGACCCTGGTGACTCAGGAGATCAAACACTTCGCAAGCTGAAAGGTTGGTAGTTTGAACGCCAAATCCTCAATGTGAAAAAGATGCAGTGGTTTATTTCCATAAGATCACAGCCTTGAAAACCCCATAGGGTCGTTCTACCCTGTCCAGCAAGAGTGCAATGGGTTGTCATCAGCTCAACGGCAGTGAACATGTTCATTCACTAGAACGCAGATATGAATGGTGCAACTGTGAAACAGAGGAGCACAAGGCCTCAAATCCTGACACTCACCTCAGCGTCATCTAGATGCCATTTCATTCTGGAACAAGAACAAACAACGAGAACTACAAACAATCAGAAAAACAGTGATTGCCAAAAGTAATGAATTTGAGAGAGATTGAAAGAAAAATCTCCTATGGAAGTAAGTTTCACTTACAGTTCTTATCCCCATGTGGTGGGAATTCTTTTGTTTATTTACGTACAGTCCTTTGGAGCTGCATCGGTTTTGTGGAAGATGGGCCCCTATGATGCCCTTTCCCATCCTACCCCCATCAGAACTGTGGAGGGCACTGTTGCTGTTGTTAAGTTCCATTGAGTTGTAGACAACTCATAGTAACCCTATGAAAGAAAGACCTGAACACTAGTATAATTTTCATCGTTTCTTCACGTTCATAGAGTTTCTGAAGGCAAGCTGTTCCGGAAGTGGGTGCCACTCCTGCTTCCAAGCTTGTTTTAATCAGGGAGCTCCACCAAACACTGTCTGCCATGGGTAACCATTCTTGCATTTGACACATCATGTCACTGTGTTTAGCATCACAGTAGCCACAAGTTACCTCTGTACAGCAAACAGACAGACCAGGGCTATACAGCTTAGAAGAATGTTTGATCAAAAACAATTACAACCAGGCCTGAGGGCCACAAATTAAAATCATCCACCTTTGGCTTGGTAGCATAACTTTCTGTCAACTAGGCCAACAAAGCTTTCTCTATGTTGTTGCTGTTAAGTGCTGTTGAGTTTCTTTAATTTCCTCAGACATTTCCAAAGACACCTCTGTTATGCTTGAGTTTGCAGTATATACAAATGTATGGAGAATCAGCTAATTTCAAACACAAATTAAAAAACAAATGAGCTCTTCACTACTTCCCATGATGCACTGCTCCCAGAAAGCATCTCTCATCTGCCAAGCACAGGACCTCCTGTTGATGAAAAGTCGAGGTGTCCTACCCTGATCGTGTCCTCATTTCCAGCTCTTTATTTCTACAGGCTCAGCATACCATCAACACCATGGAGAACCATGCTTGCAGGAAGAGGGGCTAATCATCGCACAGTGAGTGAGCTCTTTGGAGAAGGAAGAAATCATGCTCGGAAAGGTGGGGGGATGGAGAAAGAGAGGAAGACCATTAACCAGGTGGATTGACACAGTGACTGCAGCAATGAGCTTGAGTGTGTCAGAGATTGGTAGATTGGCACAGGATAGGACAAGGTTCAGATCTGTTGTTCACAGGGTCACTATGAGCCATACCAACAACACCTAACAACAACAATCACACACACAGGACACTATGCTGATTTTGACATTCTCTCAAACAAGAACTTCTCCAGTGAAAGGAAGAAAGCATTATCTGAGATCATGCAGAAATGGCAAGGAATCAGGCCAGGGCTTTCCTCAAATTCTTTCTCTCTTCTTCCTGAGAGATAGGAGCCCTGGTGAGTAAAAGTTAAGCACTCACCAGCTCACCAAAAGGTTAAAGGGTCCAATTCACCCAGCAGCCACTGAAGAGAAAGACCTGACAACCTGCTCCCACAAAGATTGTTGTTAGGAGCCAGTGAGCCCATTCTGACTCTTGGCAACCCCTTGTGCCACAGAAGAAAGCAGTGCCCCATCCGACACCATCTTCATGATCGTTGCTGGGTTTAAGTCCCCTGTGGCAGCCACTACGCCAATCCTGAATGCTGAAGTTCTTTCTCTTTTACACTGACTTTACCAAGCATGACGTCCTTCTCCAGGAACAGTCCATTCTCATAATATGCTCAAAGTCGACCAAGCAAAGCCCCCTTATACTTGTTCAAAGAAGCAGCTTTGTTTGTTCTTGTTAGTCCATGATACACTCACTATCCTTGCCCAGCACCGTAATTCAAATGTACTGAGTAAAGATTTAATTAAAGATTAAAGCCAAGGAAACCCTGTGGGCTGGTCTCCTCTCTCAAGGGGGGAATTGCTGTGAGTTGGAATCAGCCTGATAGCTCCCAGCAAGCACCCTTCCTGGGGGGCATTTTCTGGAGTCGCCACCTGGAAAACAGAGGCTGGCTCCTCCGTCCAATACTATAAAGGCCAACAAATGCTGAAGACTAGATGTTGGTTCACCTGGAATGACTGAGTAAATTCAGCGATGCAGAATGAAGTTCTCTAACGATCCTGCACCGTCCCCATTTTCCCAGCGGCGAGAGCTCATATTGTGTCTGAGCGTCATATTTTGGTAATTCTCACACACTATTTTCATCACGCTCTTGTACACTTAACAGACTACAGTCTAATATTAAACCTAACTTTTCTATGCATTAGGGGGAAAAGTGTGTGGCTTACTTGATTGTGATATTCTCTTTACTGTAGTGGTCTAGAACTGATCCTACAACATCTGCAAGGGATGCTGGCATAGAAAACCCAATAGTTTCTTGGTAAAACCATCAATCTCCTCTGGGCTCCTAGTCCCAATTCCACTCAGCAGCCCAAAGATACGGACACTGTCATATCTGGTGTTTATCCTTCCAGACCATTCCTATGCATATCTGTTATTGTCAACTGTGGTCTGGTCAGCCCCCAGCTCATAGGGACCCCACACACAACAAAAAGAAATTATGCCTGACCTTGCAGCGTGCCCATGATTAATTACAGATGAAACTGTGAGGATCTGTAGAGTTAGAGTTCTTATTGGTTAACTTTTGGAAGCTTGCCAGGTATTTCTCCCTAGTCCATCTCATCCTAAAAACTCTAGTCAAACCCTTTTCACCATCCTAGTCCATGCAAGCCTCCACGGAAAAGATAGGTGGTGGTTGTGCCTGATGGGCCCTGGGCAGGAATCAAACCCGAGTTTCCTGCTTGGAAGGTGAGGATTCTACCACCGAACCATCACTGTTCCCACTTGCACCACTGTGTAGATATGTTTATATGTTGTGGATCGTATGAAATGCCAGGTTTGGCCTGTGCTGTTACTAACTGCAGGTAGACAGGAGCTGGTGAAGAAGCAAGGGCTGCTTCAAGCAAGGGCCCAAATGAGAAATGGGCAGGGATGCCTAAGAGGAAAATGAGATGAGGAAAGAGACAGCTGTGATCTTAGTGGGAAAATGTTGGAGGGACACAGGCTCATAAAACTCACCCTAGATGTGGTGGAGACTTGTCCGAGGCATTTGGTGTGAGGGGATGGGGTGGGGCTGAGAGCCACCACTGGGGCTCTTGGCGCCACTGCAGCCAGATAGCTTGGAATCCAGAACCTGGCCTCTTAGCAACTGGGCTGGGATCTGAGGGGCAGAATTTGCAGGATCTGAGCAAGAACAGGATAAAGCTGGTTTTATGAGGAGGCTGGCTGTCGGGCAGTTCAGAAGTCAAATGAAACTAATTCTCCTCCACTACCTCAGAACCGGATGAGTCCCAGCTGAGGACAAGAGTGGACCTGCAGTAAAGAGGCGGGCAGCAGCAGTCCTCTGACCCTGACCTGAAAAGGGTCCCCTTCTGTTCCTCAGGCAACAGTGGGAATTAAGAGTACCAAGGCTCAGTTGTGGAGGTTGCCTTAGTAATCCAGTACTGTTATAACAGAAACATCACAAATGGGTGCTTTGCACAAACAGAATTAATTTTCTTACCTTTTAACTTGCTGATTCCGAGCCCTGGATTCTGACTTCTGCTCTGCCCTGCAGGACGCAGTTGAATGGCCCCAAAGGAACAGTTCGCCTGGCTGCTAATCTTTGAGGACAGGAGACTGCCACGCTTTCTCCCATGATAACATGGTAGGCTCCAGATGCTAGCTTTTTAAATTAACAGCTTAATACTCTACCCATTGCACCACTGGGGCCTCTTCTTTCACAGTTAGAACGCTCACTGCTAGGAGTTGAAACCAACTCATAGCTGAACTTCCACTGGTGTTCTCAAGGTGGTAAATCGACCAGGCGAAGATTGTCCATCTCCCTCTGGAATTGCTGGTGGATCAGCATCACAGCTCCCTGTGGACCACGCCACCACGGCTCTCTGTTTAGGAGGCTAGAACTCTAAACTTGGGACTTGAGCGGTGGTAGGACCCAGGGACTGGCCCTTGTTCTCTTTGTTGATTCTGGTGGACAGTCTTTGTTTCTTTGCAGCTTCTGTTTTTTAGCTCCTTAATGTGGCACAGCATCTACTTCCCCCAGTTCTGCTTGCATCCTTCCTTAATTTTCTCTTTCACATACTCAGCAACCAAACTCAATGCATTGCCCTTGAATGGGAACTCACTCACAGCTGACTCTCCAGTAGGTTTTCAGAGGCTGTAAATTGCCTATCTCTCTCCTGGGAACAGCTGGTGGTTTCAACCTGCCTGTTTTTGGGTTGGCATGACAACTCTTTGCCCCCTAGGCCACCAGACCTCTCTTGTAGATATTTCTGGTTTGGTCCCAGATCACCACAATAAATATTGCAAAAGTGAGTCCACAAACATTTTTTTCCCCATTTCCCAGGGCATAGAAAGATACACTGTCACGTATTAAGTGCACAACAGTGTGATGCAAAAATTTGAAGTATCTTAAGAATGATCAAAATGGGACACAGAGACATGACATGAGCACATGCTGTTTGAGAATTGACACCATTGTTGTCGTTGTTAAGCGACCTTATGTACAACAGCCAACTTCACTGTCTCTAACACACCTACGCCCATTATACCAGTCACTGAGTTAATCCATCTCATCTAGGGGTTTCCTCTCTTGCACTGTCCTTCCACCTTTCCATACAAGATGTCCCTTGAGAAGGACCTGGTGTCTTCTTGTAACATGCCCAAAATATGTCAGATGGAGCTTCAAAATCCTTGCCTTCAAGGAGCAGCCTGGTTTCACCTTCTCCAGGACAAACCTGTTTATTCTCTTAGCAGTCCATGGTAGATTCAATATTCTTCTTCAGCACCACAGCTCAAAGGCATTGATTCTTCTTCTATCATCCTTAGTCATTGTCCATCTCTCTGATGCATAGCAAGCAATTGCAAAGACCGTGGCCTGAATCAGGCACACCTTAATCTCCAGACTGCCCGTAGATGCTCTTCAATACTCTGGAGAGGTCCTTGACAGCAGATTTTCCCAATTCAATTCATCTTTTGGTTTCCTGGCTGCTGGTACCAAGAGAGTTAGTTGATTGTAGACCCAAACAAGTTGCAACTTTTAACAATCTCAGTCTCTTCTCCATTTATTATGGAGCTGCCAATTGGCCCAGTGATGAGAATCTTTTTTTTTTCTGAATGTTGAGGTCAATCCACATTGAAGGCTGCAATACCTAAGTTTCAGCAAGCAAGGTTGTGTTATTTGCATAATGCAGGTTCTTCTCCTCCTCCTCCTCCTCTTTCTTCTTCTTCTTCTTCTTCTTCTTCTTCTTCTTCTTCTTCTTCTTCTTCTTCTTCTTCTTCTTCTTCTTCTTCTTCTCTCCTTCTCCTCCTCTTTCTCTTTCTCCTTCTCTTTTTTTCTTCTTCTTGTTGTGTACCGTCAAATCAGATCTGACTAGCACAGGAGGAGATTGCCCCTTCTTCTCCAGTAGAGCAACTGGTGGAGTCAAACCACCACGTGCCTTTGGGATTGCAGTACAGCTTTTTGCCACTAGGCCACCAGAGCTCCCTGTAATGCAGGTTGTTGATGAATCTTCCTCCAATCCTGATACCACATTCCTCCTCATCAAGCCCTTTTTTACTTGCTCAATTCAGGATTGCCACAAAACTTTGGTTTGTGACAAATGCAAAAAAGTGACAACACTCTTCATTTTCCAGTCTGTGTAGCTGACCTTCCATATGGCTTTTGAGGCTGTAAATCACACAGGAAGAAACTGCCCACCTTTTCCCCTTGGAGCTGCAGGTGCATTTGAAACACCAGAGTCACGGCCTATGGGTTAGCAATATAACTCCCTCTGACTATGCTCCCAGGGGTCCCTTTGATAAGGTGAAGCACCAGTGAATGCAATCTATAGCTATCTTAAAAGAGATTGACTTAACACACACCCTACACTAATAAACTTCATAAAGATAAAAAACCTTTCCATTTTCAAATGAGGTTATAAACACAGACATAAAATATCTAAACTCAAACCCATTGCTGTCAAGTTGGAACTGACTCTTAGCTGATCCTCCTGTGGATTTTCAGAGGCTGCAGACAGAATAGGAAGACACTGTCCATCTTTCTCCTGATGAACTTCTGGTGGGTTTGAACTGCCAGAGAGATACTGCCTTTGGACTGGCAGTGCATCTCCTTGGGGAATAGGACACCAGAACTCCCCTAGGAGCAAACGCAGGGATTAGAAGTAACCCACAACACTTATTTTCAGGGGACACAATCATTCAAAACAGGATCTGCCATTTTGTGGGGCCAAAAGCTAGCCTTCCTTTGATTCCTTGGGGACGTTTGAGACATCTGATCTGTGATGCAGCATCTGAACACACGTATGACCTTCAAATACAGTGAGCTTAGAGAGAGCTTCTTCAACACGTGGTCTGTGGTGCTACCCATCCCTCCCCATCAGTGTAAACTGGCTGCCTCTACGCTGGCTGGCTAGCCTTTCCAATTGCTGCTGTTATTTGAATCCTGTACAGATAGGCAGACATTATTCACTAGTTACACTAAGTTATCATGGGGTTTTAAAGAAAACTTCAGGGGATCTTTTTATCTAATGTTTAGAGATTGTCTCAAAGCAATGATTTCAGGGGTTCACTCAGCCTTCAAGAATCCAGAAAATCTGGATTCCATGAGTTTAAAAACCTTGTTATTGCATAAGCTTCACTCTGCAGGGCTTACTTTTCTTCTAGAAGTTGCAAACTCTTCTTCAATGCTTTTTTGGAAAGCAGCTTTCCTTTTCTTCTGACAAAGATGAACAGTGGGCCAGCTTTGTCCTATGGCCACCTCTGTCCCTGCTGCCCAGTTGGCATCAAAGTCCCTGCAGGTGGCCCTGCTATTGATTGACACTTGGTGTGGCCCATATGCTGAGCCTGCGTCTGAGCTGAGAATCATGCTAGGAGGGAAAGCTGATTCATGCAGACTCTATCCATCCTGCCATCTTCTCAGTTCACCGAACTTCAGATTCTTTCATTCCCCTCTAGGGACAGTAAGACTTGCTAACAATCCTTGAAGCCAAACTGTGTTTCTGAATTTCTTGCAGTCCTAAAATAACAGAAGAGCCATCAAGAACCAAGCTTCAAACATACCGCATAGAAGCAAATTTTTGTGCTCGTGTGTGATGGTGAGGCAGCTTGGCAGAGTCATCCCTTAGGAGATTTGACATATGCTGGGAAAGGCCATTCTCTGATGTTCAGAAAATAATAGGCTGACTCGTACAAGGGACCAGCTTTCTCCTCAAAACTAATTAGAGTGTTCTGGAAAGCCAGTCAAGGAGCACAGCGCATTTGATTCCTTGCACAGAATGACAGTTGATACACCAGAAATAGCTATGACTGCTTGCAACTTTGCAAGAACATTATAAACAAACTTCCATATTCACAAAATACTGAGAGCTAAAGAGTGTTCACGTGCCAAAATGATTTTGAATCTTTTATGCTGCTGAAATTTTGTTGTATCAAACATGTCTAAAGACAAATGGGTCATAGCAGCAAGAGATTCCATCCTAATAATGCCTTGTCTCATACATGAGTATTGTAAGATGATAGACAACATAGCAAGACAAATTCAAAATCGGGACCACGGTGGCTGTGTGTTTACTCAGGGTCCTACACCCCTCTCTGTGCTTGTTTTTATATTTTATATTGATGTTGGAAACTTTTCTCCACATAAATGGACACAAATTATATCCCCTGTAGTCCCAATAAAACTAAGAGATCAAGAACAATGCTAAATGAAAAAAAATTATTATTAATTTTAATGAAAATTTACAGACTCTGGATTTCCATTCACTCATTGTTGCACTTTTCTGCCTGCCCACCCCTCCCAGTTCACTCTTCTCTTTGAAAAGTAAAGGAAAAATTCTTTCATTGTTATACAATCCCTACCCCCAGGTACACTCCACTACGCAACCTTCATTCTGAACTCCTGTCATAACAATAATACCTAATCATATATACCTTTTAAACAGTTCTCTCCCTCATCTGTTTCAATGCAGTATACATAATTTATCCCATTTTTCTCAGTCTCCCCCCCCCACAATGTCAGTCCCATTTTACAACAGTGGCACTATGCACTATTTGTCCTTTTGTGACTGAGATATTTCACTCAGCATAATGTCCTCCATGGTCACCCATTTTGAATAATATTTCATGAGTTCCTTGTTTTTCAATGAAGCATAGTATCCCATTGTGTGAATATACCAGAGCTTCTCTATCCATTCATTTGTTGATGGGCACTTAGGTTGTTTCCAACTCTTTGCTATTGTGAACAAAGCCATGATAAACATGGGTGTGCATATATCTGCTTGGGTGGCAGTTATGGTTTCTTTGGGATATATTCCTAGTATTTTTTAAAAAAGAGTAATCCTAAATTACTTCTGATAACAGTAAACTATATAAGATTAAAAGGGAAGCATTTGCTAAGGGTTAAAGCTCAAAAGGCAGGAAAGAAGGGTAAAGGGAAATGGGGAACCTAGGGAGGAAGTAGGGAGAGTCCTGTCAGGTTGTATGGACTGCAATCAGTGTCACCAAGTGTATCTAAAGTGTGGAATGGAAAGCTGATTTGCTCTCTTCACTTTAACTCAAATTACAATTAAAAAGTTAATTAAAGAAGGTGTTAGCTTTACTCATCTCAGACTTCTTGTCTGTCCATAGAGCATTGAAAACCCACTAGATGGGAGGTATGTTCAGGTAGTGCATTAGAGTTGTAATGTGCATCAGCATGTCCTGGGGAGCTTGTTAAACATATAGAGGCTCAGATAAATATCTCTGTGAGCCATGCAGGCTTTGCTATAGTTTCCAAACATTTTTATCAAAGATTCTATAGGTGAATCTTGATCAAAGAAGGAAAACTCCAAACCAGAACTTTCTGGAGCCATGAGAACTAGAAGAAGCCCAGAAACTATTATTGCCCAGAGACAATTTGAAAACGTTGTGCTAAATGAAACTCCCCTGCCATCAAGTTGATTCCATTCATGGCAACCCTCCTTGGGGTTTCCAAGAATATAAATCTTTACAGGAAAAGACTCACTTCCTCACTCAAAGTGGCTGGTGGATTCAAACTGCCAACCTTTCATTTAACAGCCCGACACGTTACACACTCTGCCACCAGGGGCCCTTGGATTAGACGTACTCCCTGAAATCTTAAAACCCAACAATATTTTAGCTTACCTGGAAAAGAATGTCTACTTTGAGCCGTATACGTTTAAAAGACCTGTTTCTACGGGATCAAATTGTCAACAGCCATTTGAAAGACTAGATGGGAAATTTAAGGGGTAGTGAGTTTATGATAATGGGGCAGAAGCTGAGCCGTGTAACCAGAATCACTAATGGTGTCATGTAGACACTGTTGAACTTGTGTGTGCTCTCCTGGGTGCATGTTCTCAGCAACAACAAAATAGAAAACGAAACAAATTACAGGTATCCAGAGTATCTCACCCCAGTTGATTCTATAAATCTTGGGTGAGATAAAATCTTCTACAGGCTCCATAATCAATACTCTTTGCACCAGCAGTCAGGTAATCAATTTCAGTAATCAATTGCATTAGGTAAATTTGCTGTCAGGGACCTTTCCAGAGTACTGAGAAGCAATGATGTTGGTCTAGAGACTAAGGTGCACCTGATCTAGTCCATGGTCTTTGCAATTACTTGCTTTGCATCAGAGAGCTGGATAATGATTAAGGATGACAGAAGAATTGATGCCTTTGAGTTGTGGTGCTGGAGAAGAGTCTTAAACTGTCCATGGACTGCCAAGAAAATAAATAGGTCTGTCTTGGTGAGAGTGAAACCAAGTTTTTCCTTGGAGGCTGGAATTTTGAAGTGCCATCTCACATACTTTGGGTATGTGGCAGGAAAGACATCATGCTCGGGAGGGTGGAGGGACAGCGCAGGAGAGGAAGACCCTTGATGAGATGGATTTAGACAGTAACTGGGGCAATGGGGGAAGGTGTGTCGGAGTTAGTGAGACTGGCTCAGGACAGCGCAGGCTACAGAGCTGGAGTAAGTAGGGTCACTGTGAGTCATAAGTGACTCAACAGCATACAACAGCAACAATTTTAAACCAAAACCCAAACCCACTGCTGTTAAGTCAAGTCTGACTCCTGGTGCCCCTCCACTGGTTTCCAGCCTGTAAATTTTAATGGGGGTTCATCTTTCTCTTGTGGGGCGCATTACCAGCCTGACACCTAACTTACCACATCACCACAACTTGCTAACAAGCTCTCTAAGTGATTCCAAAACCGAGAAAATCAGAATAGTTGCTGTCAATTTGATCCAATTCATGGAGACCCCTATGTGTCAGAGCAGACCTACTGTGCTCCATATTCATTGACTAAACTTTGGGAAGGACATTGCCAGGCCTTTCTTCCAAGGTGCCTGAGATCCATCCATCAACCTCTTGGTTAGCAGCTAGGTGCTTGTCTGCACCAGCTATTCCTGGAGCATTTGAAATACTTCAATACTTATGAGTATCTTTGGGTTTTGCAATTCAGTGGGTGTGGCTTGAGATTGAAAGTCCTCCAAGCCATGCTGTGATTTTGAGGTTTCATCTTGAATCCATCTGTATTTTTCTCCACTTTTATAGTGCATTATGTGTTGACTGCAAACAGAAATTTTGGTGACTCCAGTCCACTCAGAAAGAGGGGGAGGGAAGGCAATCATCTCCTGTCATGATTTCCGGCCTCAGAAACCCAACGGAGGGTCCCATGAGTCAGAGTTGATGCAAAGACAATGTTGTTGTTGTTGTTATGTGCTGTCGAGTCGCTTGCAACTCATAGCGACCATATGGTGAGCTCTGGTGGCCTAGTGGCAAGAAGGTGTACTGTAATCCCAGAGGTGCATGGTTCAAATCCACCAGATGCTATGCTGGAGAAGGAGGAACAATCTCCTCCTGTACCAGTCAGATCTGATTTGACAGCACACACACACACCATATACAAAGACAATAGGTTTGATTTTTACTTGATTTGACTATGCTCATAGGGCTGTTGTGAGGAGTAAGTTAAATCCCTGTACTGCTTGTCTCTGTGCTTACCACCTGCTGGTGCTCATTGATTTCAAGTGGGTTCTGACTGACGGGACCCCTCCACAAACAACAGAACAGAATACTAGTTCAGAGCCATGTTCCCAACCTTTGGACTGCGAAAGTCCGTTGTTGATTTCATTGTGTGTTCTGAATGCAACCAAACCTGGGGCTCACATTCCAGCACCATTTCACACACTACTCTGCTGTGCTTCATAGGGTTTGCACTGGCCAGTTTTCAGACATCTATCACCAGGACTTTCTTCTAGTATGAAAGCTCCACTGAAATGGGCCCACCATGGGTGACCCTGCTGGGCACAAATTCCAGCACCACAGCAACACACAAGCTGCCACAGTACAACAAAGTGACAGACACTTGATATTGTCTTACATCACGGATGAGTGTTATGAATTGAATTGTGTATTAGGTGTGTTGGAGTCAGTGAGACTGGCTCAGGATAGGGCAGGGTTCAGAGCAATTGTACATCGGTTCGCTGTGAGTCATGAGCGAGTCGGTGCACATAACAACAACAGAAAAGCAACATGATTTAATGGCATAGCAGGTAGGGAGTTAGTTGCACTGCTAACCCAAAGGGAGGGGACCCCCTAACAGTTCAAATCCACAAGCAGCCACAAAAGAGAAAGATGGGCAATTTCCTCCTGTGTGATTTACAGCCTCAGAAACCCAATGGAAGGTCTGCTATGAGACAATTCTGACTCAGCAATGAGAGTATTAATGGTATATGTTGTTGTGGTGGTGTGCTGCTGAATCAGAACAGATTCATACCTGACCCTCCAGTAGGTTTTGAGAGGCAATTAATTGGGTAGGAGGAGATTGCCCATCCTTCTACCATGGAACAGTTGTTGGATTTGAACCACACACCTTTGGGATTTCAGTGCAGCTTCTTACCACTAGGTTACCAGAGCTCCCTTGTAACGGTATAAGATGGAAGTTATTTTATGTTCTCTCATGATCTGATACAGTAAGCAGTTC
>NW_006399884.1:6768791-6815369 GCF_000299155.1 Elephantulus edwardii | reverse complement strand
TACTATGAAAAACTATACTCAAACAAATATGAAAATCTGGAATGCAAGAGCCTTTAAACCCATCACTGTTACTGAATGCAAGGGGTTCTTCCCGTAGTCAATCACAAATAAGACTAACGGATTGCAATATCCATGAGCATTTTATTACGCAGATCTGGGAGACAGCGAGTCACCTCCACCACTGCCTCCCCCATCTGGGAGTGGCCATCAGGTTTTATACTAGGGTGAAACTCTAGCTCATTTAACAATGCACTTTTTTTAGTAAAAAAAAGGTAATCAAGTTACAACTTATGTATGACTGGAGAACCAGTTTTTATACTAGTATTAGATACTAACTCACTTAACAATACACTTTTGTTGGTCAGGTTACAGAATTTCTACATTTGAAAAGTTCATATATAAGGAAAGGCACATTTCCTTTCTGGTAAACGGGCAGATTATGGCACAATTTAGGTATACCTGGGAAAAAAGTTTCAGAGAGGTAAATGCTAATCTAGGAAAGATGCATTTCCTCTCTTGGTAAACAGACAGCCTAAACTACTTTACATGACTAAAGAAGGAAACAAAGAATTCTAAGACAAAGTAACTAGTTTTGCAGGCTGGAGAAAACTGATGCCAGTTTTGTAACTATAGTTTTGGAACTGATACATATTGAAAGAATTGTGACTTTATTAATACCACCCCATTGCTCCTTGCCACCGGGTAAGGCTAAGACACTTGAAAGTGTCCAGGGAGGGAATGCTGAGCCTGCAGATGAAGGAGACTGAGACATTCCCCCAGAACTAAGGCTGAGAGAGAGGCAGCCTGGAGTCGGGCCACTGACTATGGACTTCCAGCCTCATAAATTCTAAGAGAATAAATGTCTGCTAGTTCAAGCCATGCCCTTGTGATAGCCCTGTTACAGCAGCATGGGGCACTAAGACGGTGAGTAATAAACATTACTTCCCTTCACCCTAGCCTTTTGCCTTCAGCTCCTCCCCTTTGCCATCCACATCAACTCTCCATCTGAGTTGAAGGTGAGGGTGAAGAGATGAACTGTGGGTCTATGGCCTCAACTTCACAGGAAGCCAGACCCCAGAGCCCCAATCCTAGGGCACCACAGACTTCACTCTGAGCTAGGAACGCTGGTGGTGCAGTGGATAAGCATTCAGCTGCTAACCAAAGGCTGGCAACTCAAACCCACCAGTTGCTCTCCTGTAGAAAGATGAAGTCTACTTCTGTACAGATGTCAGCGTTGTCCTGCAGGGTGGCTGTGAGTCAGACCGACCTCGACAACAGTGGAGTCTTGCTGCTCTTAGCTAAAGGCTTTGATTACTCTGCCTCATCCAACTTTCTTTTCTTTTTTAAAGTAAAGTGGTTTCGATGGAGAAGGCCTAGGCTAGTCTGCTCCTGTGCCCAAACGCTGAGCCCCTGAATGTCTAGATTATTAAGAGTTTTCTCTTTTATTCCTTAAGGGAGGTCACAGCAGAAAAAAAAGGCGGCAGTCTTCTCTGAGTTGGTAAGTGAAAAACTTCAATCCGTGGCAGGTTCTTTCTTAACAGTGCAGCCACTTAGAGACTATTTTTAGAGCCCTTCACCTTCCGGTTCAGACACGTGTGAAGCTCAATCATGACCACACTGCCTCTCTATGGCTCCCGTACCTCCTTCAGGGCTGTGTGTGCACACTGCAGATGTCCGCAATGCCTGGTCATGCAGAGCCCCTCAGAGACCTGAGGTGTCCTCACAGACTGTGTGCAGAGATCCCTTCAGAGATCAGAGATGCCTTTGAGGACTGGGCGTGCAGAGCCCCTCAGAGACTCGGAGATGTTCTCACAGCCTGTGTGCAGGGCCTCTTGGAGCCGGCTGGTGTCCTCACAGGCTCTGAGACAGGCAACTTGTTCATGATGTTACAATGTAGCTCTTTTCCACTTCCCAGGCCATCCCTTATGTAATTGTCAAGGTCCTGGAGTGAGTCAGTCTATGAATCACTCAGCGTGAAGCTAGAAATTTTAAGCATGACTTTGCTCTCTTACTTTATTAAGATGGATTGGATTTGTGTGTAAGTGTGTCTGAAGCAATATATTTTACCACTTTTCCAGTGTTTCTTGGGTGCTTGCTTCCCGTCCATGAAACTGAAGTAGGCATCCAAAGATATACATATTATATACATATATGTTATCAGTTCTTCTGTCATCTTTGTTTATTGTCCAAGTTTAAGATGCACAGGTAGCAATGGAAAAGGCCTTGGCGTAGAACAGGTGCCCATTAGCCTTTAAAATGATATCCTGGCTCTTTAGCACTTTGGAGAGGTACTTAACAGCAGATTTTACTAATGCAACACATCTTTTGATTTCTTGTCTATTGCTACCGTGTATGCATGTATGTATTGTATAGATAAATATATATATGCAAAGATTCTTGCCACTGAGTCAATCGGCAACATCATGATAGACAGCGAAGAGATTGAGATTGTTAACAGCTTTAGTTTGCTTGGCTCCAAAATCAACACTCTTAGCACCAGCAATCAGGAAATCAAAAGATGAATTGCAGTCAGAAAATCTGCTGTCAGGGACCTCTCCAGAGTGTTGAAGAGCAATGATGACAGTGTGGAGACTAAGGTGTGCTTGATCCAGGCCATGGTCTTTGCTATGACTTGTTATGCATCAGAGAGCTGGACAATGACTAGGGATAATAGAAGGAGAATTGATGCCTTTGAGCTGGAGAAGAGGGTTGAATATACCGTGAACTTCTAGGAGAACAAACAGTTTCATCCTAGAGAGGGTGAGACCAGGCTGCTCCTTGGAGGCAAGGATTCTGAAGCTTTGTCTGACACACTTTGGACATGTTGCAAGGAGGAACTAGAGGGTGGAGGGATAGCACAAGAAAGGAATACCCTCGATGAGATTAATTGATTCAGTGACTGGAGTAATGGGGGGTAGGTGTATCAGAGACAATAAGGTTGGCATATGATAGAGCAGGGTTCAGAACTGTTGTCCATAGGGTCATTATGAATCACAGGTGACATGATGGCACATAACAATAACAAATGTGCATGCATTATGTATATGACTTATGTACTTGAATTATATATGTACTTATATATACATACATATATAGAGGGAGTTCTAGTGGCTTAGTGGTAAGGAGGTGGGCTGCCAGGGCAAAGGCATGCAGTTCAAATCCGCCAGCTACTCAATTGGAGAGAGATGGGCAATTTCCTCCTTAGAATGGGCAATTTCATTTTGCCCACAATCACACATAATCTTTTTTATTCTCTAATTGCCTGATTTGGGGGACAAATTATTAATACATAATTAAATTAAGTTTTTGTTTCTGAGTTATAAAACAATTTTAACATTGTGTGACATGTACAAAAACAAATGCATGAAAAAAAAATAGTTGCTACTATTCAGGTAATGAAATTGGAAAAAATCATCAAAAGATTTTCTGTTTATAGGTTTGGCAGTATGACTTCTGAATCTAAAAATGAAACAGAAAAACTAAAATTAGTAAATACAAATAATGTAAAATTTTGCAACTGTGAAAGGATTTAAAAAATAATCTGAGAAACAGAATCTGCTTTAGTACACTGATTGTGTCATTTAAACCACAGATAAGTGTAGATATCTGTGATGATTGTATAGAACAATAGGATATAATTGAGTTTTAATATTGATAGGTTATTAGGTCATACATGAGTACATTTTTAGGGGGAAAAAAGAAAATAGGCAATTTACAATCTCTGAAAACTCACTGGAGAGCCAGCTATGAGTTGGTTCGGACTTGACAGAACCTAACAACAGTGACACGTGTGCTTTTGGGGCACTGGTGAGGTAGTCCTTAAAGAGTTGCAGGCTAAGCCAAAGCTGGGGCCTCCCTGGCAGGTGGAATCCACCACAGGCTGTGCAGGGAGATTGACAATCCCCTGTGAAATTATGTATTGGGTTGCCAACTAAAAAGCTAGTGATTCGAATCCACAGCTGCTCTTTGTAAGAAAGATGGGCAGTCTTCTTTAGTCAGGATATACAGCCTTGGGAACCTAAGGGAGGGTCACAATGAGTTAGAATCAGGAGTAGTGGGTGGCTTTGGGTTGTTTAGTGGATTGTGCATAAGGCTAGTTGAAAGGTCCGTGGTTGGAACTCCCTAGTAAATAACCAGTTGCTCTACGAAACAAACATGAGAAATCTGCTCCCTTCACACATCTCCTGAGGGTCACCATGAATTAGGGGCAAGGATGAGACTAGGAAATGATACATATATACATATGTAAAGCATTCAGTTTGTAATTCATAATTCAGAGACATTACACAAGCACATTTTAAATGAAGCATAGATGTATGTGTGTGTGAAGATACACATATATACAAATGTATGCATATTTATTCATGATGAGGATTGTATGAGGTAGGAAAGAGTTCAGATCTGTAGTTTATAGGGTTGCAATGAGTTGTACTTAACAGGATCTAACAATAACAATAAATATAAATACACACACACACACACACACGCCTGTTTGGGTAGTGTTAAAGAATTTATCTGCTAACCAAAAGCTCAATGGTCCAAATCCCGAGTTGCTCTAGAAAAGAGAGATATGACAGTCTGCATCTCAAAGATTTACAGCCTTGGGAGCTCTGGTGGCCTAGTGGCAAGACGCTGCACTGCAATCCCAGAGGAACATGGTTCGAATCCACCAGATGCTCTGCCGGAGAAGGAGGCGCAATATCCTCCTGTACCAGTCAGATCTGATTTGACGGTACACGCACACAAAATAATAAAAAAATTTAAAAAAAAAAAGATTTACAGCCTTGGAAACCCTGTGAAGCAGTTTTACTCACTGGATAGCAATGGTCTGGTGGTGTAGTCTGTAGCAAGGTGTACCCCTAACCCAAAGGCCTCACCTCTCTGATGTGCACAGAAGGAAGACAAGGAGCCTCCTCTCCTGATAAGATCGGCAGGCTCAGAAACCCATCGGAGAGTCCAGCTCAATGTCAGGGAGTCAGACATCCATTTGCTTGATTTAAAACAGGTCTCTGATTACTCTGAGTTGTTGTTGTGCTGTCGAGTCACTTGCGACTCATAGCCACCCTATGTACAACAGCCCTAAACTCTGCTCTGTCCTGTACCAATCGCACCGTCTCCGATACACCCATCCCTATTATCCCAGTCACTGAATCACTCCACCTCATAGAGGGCCTTCCCCTCCTGCGCTGTCCCTCCACCCTCCCAAGCATGATGTCCCTCTCCAAGGGCCAGTCCCTCCTTACAACATCAAATTGGATTAAGAAGGCTAGGAATTTGAATGTATTTGTAATAACATGGTACTGTATTTCTTTCCAAAATTGGGAAGACATTAAGAGTCCAAACCAGGCAGCTCTGGTGGCCTTGTGGTAAGAAGCGGTGCTGCAATCCTGAAAACACATGGTTTGAAGCCACCAACTACGCTGTGAGAAAAAGATGGACAGTCTCCTCCCATGGATTAAATGCCTCTGAAAACCCGCTGGATGGCCAGTAATGGGTCGGGTCCAGCTTGATGGTACACAACAACAGCAACATCCAGGAGCCCTGGTGGCGCAGTCTGTAACGTGGGGATGGGGAGACATCCTCTCACGAACATTGGGTGTGTCATCAGGAGAGACCAGATCCTGGAGGTGAACAACGTATTTGGTCAAGTAAAGGGTTAATGAGTAAAAAGAAAGACCCATTGACAAGATGCACGAGCAGCGGTGACTGCAACAGTGGATCCAAGCGCAGCAGTGATTGAGGAGACTGACAGGAGGACCAGGCTGTGCTGTTCTGTTCTTGGGGTTCCCGTGAGTCAACAGTAACTCTATGCACCTTGGGGCAACAACAAATTGTGATGAAGAACCCCGCCAGCACCAGTGGGCAGCTCCCACTAGGCCTAGACTGACCCCCCACCCCCAAGTGCATACACAGGTCCTGAATGCCCAGGCCCTGGAAGTGGGCCTGGACAAGACTGCGTCTTTGACAGGTAAACACAGTCACCCTGATGTGGACCCAGAAGCCGGACCTGCTGCTCAAGTGAAAATTGAAAACACAGCCCTTGTGTTCATTAAGAATTTCCAGACAAGGACAGCAAGCCATCAAAACATGCCCTTCCAGCACACCGGCCTGGCACGTCCTCACAGGTCATAGGCAGTAACGCTGGTGGGGAAGAGAGTGGGAGGAACAGGCACTCAGTTTCTCTCTCCTCCAGCCCTCTGACCTTGTCCAAACTCCCATCTGCCTCCTGCTTGCAGAAGCCACAGGACAGAGAATGTAGTTGAAGCAGTAACTGAAGTTTAGCCCCATAGAAACATGTGGACACCCCGCGGGGCAAAGAAGCATCAGCTCTGGAGAGCAGCCGAGGCGTCCAGCAGAGTGTGACACTGATGATTTCTGGCTTGGGAAGAACTTTCCGGCAGAGGTGAGGAGGAGGGATGGAGAGCCTGCAGGCACGAGGACTGATTAGGAGGCTGTTGTGATTGTCCCATAGTTTTTTTCTGACTTCAAAAATTTTTTTATCACAACTCACAGTAAGAAATACATTTTCTATTATATTGCTGGGAAGCTCTGCTGACCTAGTGGCAAGAAGCTGTGCTGCAATCCTGAAGGCTCTTAGTTCGAGGCCACCAGCTGCTCTGTAGGAGGCGGATGGGCGATCTCCTCCCGTCCGATTAACTGCCTCTGAAAACCTGCCAGGGGGTCAGCTGTGGGTTGGTTCCAATTCTATGGTTCACAACAACAACATCAACATCAACATCAACAACATTATATCGCTAGCCAGTAAGATAAAGGGCCATGGTGGAGAACTGGTTAAGGTGCTCAGCTACGCACCAAAAGCTTAGCAGTTCAAATCCACCAGCCCCTCCCTATGGAGTAACCCACAGTCGTACCACTTCCTCCTCCACACTGTAGACTGGGCTGGCCTGCGAACCCCATCCTGGTAGGCCCTGTCCCTCCCTCCTTGTCCCCACTCTGCAGGTTCCCCCCTTCTCACTTGCCACGAAGAACCCTCCTCTTTGTCTGTGGGGGGCCTCCTGATGGCAGGTGACAGTGACAGTGAGGAGTGAGGAGGGGCAGTAGTGATGGTTTTCTGCCCTGGGTTATAGGTGACACCAAACATAGTAATGTCACTGCCTTGGTGGCCTGTCCTGTTATGGCAATAACCCACTACAGCCACTTCTATGAACCCTCAGGCCATTATGGTGTCACCCTCCTGATAGTCCATAAGCACAATCTACACTCCTTATTAAGGCCGTTTCCGCCGGTGGGGAAGCACATGACAATCTGTAAAGATGGTAGACTGGGGACTTTCTATGGACAGTTCTGTCCTGTCCTAGAGAGTCAGAATTGACTTGAAGGCAATGGGCCAGTAACATACACACATGTAAAAAGAAAGATCCTGGAGAGCTCTGGTGGCCTAGCGGCAAGAAGCTGCACTGCAATCCCAGAAATGCGCAGTTCAAATCCACCAGATACTCTGCTGGAGAAGGAGGGACAATCTCCTCCTGTACCAGTCAGATCCAATTTGACGGTACACAAACACACATAAACAATAAGAGTTTTTTTAGAAAAAAGAAAGATCCCAGGTACAGGAAACAAAGCCGACCTTCCTGCCATGAAATGATACTAACCCCAGACCCAATGTGCTCTGGTTCATTTCAAGTGTCAAACTTGATTGCATGACTCTGTGAGTGCTCTTATGTTCTATGTGCCTAGCTGGACCTTTATTCCTTTCCTTGATGACACCAACTCATCCTGTTATATTTTTTGTTTAAAAGTTTTAAGGTTTTGCTTTTTTGTATTTGTCATTCTAGTTAGGAGCTGTCAAGCCAATTTTTAGTTATAGCCCACGTGATAGAGTAGAAATAATTTCCCCATTGGGCTTCTGAGGTACGGATCTTTATGGGAGCAGATGACTAGGTCTTTTTTCCCATGGAGCTGCTGGGTGGGTTTGAACTTTCAACCTTTTAGTTAGCACAGCACCTTACTCTTACACCGCCAGGACTGCTTCCCAGACACAGGCTTAAACAGATTCCCCCCCTCCCCGCCCATGTAGAATCCAAGCTTATCATCAGGTGCCAAGCAGTTGGTCTGACCCATGGGAACCATACAGAAGAAGGAAACAGTGCCCCATCCTGATAACCCCACGATCGCTGGGACACATCACTGAAACCAAAAGTTTAAATTAGAAGAAGAAATTCCTCTTCTAAATTACTAATATTCATTTTCATTTTTTCAAGAACCAACAAAACAAAACAAAAACTAAAACAAAAACAACCAACCAAACCCAAAACAACAAGCTAGCAGAGGAACAATTTTACTTTGGGCTATAGACTTTCAACTCACTGGATAAGCTCACAAGGAAAAGGTCCGTTACTGAGCATCACCTGTGAGCACAGTGACCTTCTTTCACTGACCCTTCACCTTTCCCAGCATGATGGGAAAGACTGGCCCCTCCTGACAACATGCCCAAAGGATGTGAGACAACGCTTCATCATCCTCACCTCCGCGGGGCAATGTGGAGATGCTTCCTCTAAGACAGACTTGTCTGTTCTTTTGGCAGTCCATGGGATGTTCAGCACTCTTCTCCAACAGCACAAGTCAAAGACATTGATTCTTCTTGATAATGAAATTAAAGATGCTCATACTGAACAATCCAATAACCCCATTCCTAATAATATTCCCTAAAGAAACTAAAGTCTGAGCACAGGAGATCCATAATAACACTTTTTAAAGCATCAATAATTCTTTTTTAAATTTCATTTTTATTAATTTTAATGAAAGATTACAGAGTCTTTGGATTTCCATTTATTCATTGTTGCACTTTTCTCCCTGCCCAACCTCCACCCCAGTTCATTCTTCTCTTTGAAAAGTAAAAGAAGAATTCTTTCATTGTTATACAATCCCTCCCCACAAGTCCACTCCACTATGCAGCCTTTGTTCTAGACTCCTGTCATGACAATAATACCTAATCATATATCCCTTTTAAACAATTCTCTCCCTCATCTGTTTCAATGCAGTATACATAATTTATCCCATCTTTCTCAGTCTCCCCCCAACCCTGATGTCAGTCTCGTCTTAAAAGAGATAAATACTGCACTATGCAGTATTTGTCCTTTTGTGACCGAGATATTTCACTCAGCATAATGTCCTCCAAGGTCACCCATTTTGTATAATATTTCATGAGTCCCTTGTTTTTCAATGCAGCGTAGTATTCCATTGTGTGAATATACCAGATCTTTCTCTATCCATTCGTTGATGGGCACTTAGGTTGTTGCCAACTCTTTGCTATTGTGAACAAAGCCACAATAAACGTGGGTGTGCATCAATAATTCTTTCAAACTAGAAAATGTCCCTCATCAAGAGGAGGGAGCGATAGATAGTGGTATTTGTCTAAGTAAATACTATATAATTACTGAAAGTATATTAAGTAAAACCTTATGTAATACTACAGAATTCCTGGGTTCGGAAGCTTGAATGGTAAAAGCTGGAGGTTCAAGCCTACCCAGAGGCCCCTCAGAGGAAATGCCTGGTGACCTGCTTACAAAAAGCCACCCACTGAAAACCCGGAGCACAGTTCTGCTCTGACACACCCTGGGTCGGCACGAAGAGCTTTCACCCTCACAGCACAATTAGGGATTTTGGTTTAACTCTTATGTAGTGTAGAGAAATCTCAGCAAATGTAATGTTGAGCCAGACAATCAAATTGTACTAAGATACATCTGGTGAAAACAGCATGCAAAACAATCTTACATACCCACTGCTCCCTTACCAACACTACTGGTTTGATGTTTACGGTTCTTAAATCTTTATGGGGCGCTCTGGTGGCCAAGTGGTAAGGAGCTGTGTTGACAACCTAAAAGCACATGGTCTGGACCTACCAGATGCTCCACAGGAGAAAGATGGGCAGTCTCCTCCTATATAATTTACTGCCTCTGAAAATGCACTGAAGATCAGCTGTGAGTGAGTTTCTACTTGATGGAACCCAACAACAACATTCCTATGTCTATATGTAGGGGAGGCCTGTTGGTGCAGCAGTTCAAGTCTTTAGCATTTAACCAAAAGGTCAGTGGTTCAAACACACGAGCTACTTCTAGGGAGAAAAATGCTATCATTTCCTCAGGAGAAAGGTCAGGCAATTTGCTTCTGTAAATAATAAAAATTCACTGCCATCAAGTGAGTTCTTACTTATTACCACCCTCCACTGAGTTTCTGAGGCTGTATGTTTTTCCAAGAGCAGACTGACCATCTTTTTCTTTAGCACTAACTGCTGGATTTGAATTTCCGACCTTACTGTGAGCCCCAAAAAATTATGCACCACCCTACAGAGCTTCTTCCTGTAGATCTTACAGCCAGGAAAGCCCTGCATGGCAGTTCTGCTCTGTCATGGAGTTGGTGTGAGTCAGAAATACCTCAAGGGCACCCAACAAAAGCCACAAACTGTTCATTTGCTGAATGTTTGAAATACCAAGTACAATTATGTTTTGCATCCCAGGCGAAACCACATTAAACCTTACTAATCTGTTAAAAGGCTTCTGTATAAATTTGTTCTTTAACCCAGGCCAGTAGCAACAGGCTGACAGAGAGTAAGCACATGCATTGTAGCTCAGACGAAGAGGTTCCTAATTACAGAGCTCAGAGGGGGAGAACGGAAACCCTTTATAACTCACTCAGAACTTGCTGGGCAGTGGGGACTTTGTGAGATCTAGAGGGTTTAGGCTTTTAGTCACTGATTTGGCTCCAAGCACACAAGCTTTGCAGATTTGTTTTGAGCAAGCTGAGAGTGGGAGCATATTGTGATTATTGTTAGGTGCTATTAGTTCATAGCAACCCTGTGAACAATGCATCAAAACCTTGCTCTATCCTACACCATCTTCACAATCTCTGACATACTCAAGTCCTTTGTTGTCCATCGTGTCCATCCATTTTCTGGAGGGATTCCTCTCTTTTTCTGATTCTCTACTTTTCTCAGCATGATATCTTTTCCAAGATCTCACCCTTCCTCACAACATGCCCAAAGTCCGAGAGATGAAGTTTCATCATCCTTGGCTCTAAGGAGAACCCTGGTTGCCTTTCCTCCACGATAGAGTTGTATGTTCTTTTGGCAGTCCATGGGGTATCCAGTACCCTGCCAGCATCATAATTCAAAGGCATTGATTCTTCTTCAATCTTCCTTTGTCATAATCTAACTTTCATCATGGCTTGGCTCAGGTGTATATTAGTCTTTAAACAGACATCTCTGATCTTTAGCATTTTAAAGAGATTCTTGATGTGGTAAGAAAAAACATCTTCCCTGAGAGGAAGAACATGGAAAGGGTGAATGAAGGGCTTACCAATGATTGACAGCAATGCTCTAGGACCCAAGAATTGCTGTGATTGGCCAGCTCTCCCTCTAGCTTCCTGCCACCCAAAAACTGACCACCTTCTTCTGAAGAGAGACAGTGGCGTAGGAAGGAGAGAACTTGGGTGCCTACTCAGTTTGGCTGATTCCAATTCTTCTTCTGCCACTCATAAAGAGGAACCCTGCTGCCTCCCTCCCCACTCCACAGAAAACAAAACCAAACCCCAAACCAAGCAAGTGCTCACTGTGGTAAGAAACTCAACTTATAGCATCCCCACATGTAGAACAGCTCCATAGTGCTGTCTACCTTGCAATTTTTATAGAAGAAGCAAACCTAATAAGAGTATCTATCTATCTATCTATCTATCTATCTATCTATCTATCTATCTATCTATCTATCTATCTATCTCCCAAAGATATGACCCACTTGTAGAAGCTGGTAAGTCTCAAGTCTGGGTCAGACCTTAGGAGAGAGGTTTCTCCTGACTTATGTAGCAGTAGAGATTGAAGATTCCTAGAGGGTTAAGGACTACAGCCTTCACTATAGATTGAGGCTCAATGACAAGAAGACAAAGATTCTCACCACTGGACCAATTGGCAGCATCAGGATGGATGGTGAAGAGATTGAGATTGTTCACAGCTTTAGGTTGCTTGGCTCCACAGTCAACACTCTTGGCACTAATAGCCAGGAAATTAAAAGGCGCATTGCCATGGGAAAATCTGTTGTTAGGGACCTCTCCAAAGTACCGAAGAGCAATGGTGTCTCTCTGGAGCCTAAGGTGCATCTGGTACAGGCCATGGTCTTCGCAATCACTTGTTATGCATCAGACAGTTGGACAATGACCAAGGAGGATAAAAGGAGAATTTATGCCTTTTGAGCTGTGATGCTGAAGAAGAGTATTGGGGGGTGCTATGGCCTGCTAGGAAAACAAACAGATTCATCCCGGAAAGGGTTAAACCAGGTGGGTCCTTGGAGGCAAGGATTCTGAGGCTCCGTCTAACATACTTTGGACATGTTGTGAGGAGAGACCGGTCCTTGGAGGACAGCATGCTTGGGAGGGTGGAGGGACAGCGCAGGAGGGGAAGGTCCTCTATGAAGTGGATTGATTCAGTGACAAGAATAATCGGGATGGGAGTGTCAGAGACAGTGCGATTGGCACAGGACAGATGAGAGCTTAGGGCTGTTGTACATAGGGTCGCTATGAGTCGCAAGCAACTCGACGGCACATAACAACAACAACAACAGGTCAGTAAGTGAGGCAAAAGATTGATAATGTTGGAGGCTGATAAAGGTTGGCAGGTAGGGCAGGCTGTTGGTTCAGCCCAACGAATCAGTGGTGATGAGCCAGATGCAAGACCCAGATCTAGTGAAAGCAAAAGGGTTTGGCAGACACCCAATATGTACAGGATACAGCCACATTTCTGGTAAAATTCCCGTTCAACTGGTTGGTTGCTATAGCAGATGTCATAATGGAGGTGACCACATTATGTAAGGTCTTATGGAGGGAGCTCTGGTGGCCTAGTGGCAAGAAGCTGCACTGCGATCCCAAAGGAACTTGGTTCGTTCAAAGTGCTTTGTAGGAGAAGGATAGGCAACTCCTTTTGTGGAACGAACTTCTTTTGAAAACCCACTGGAGGGTCAACTATGGAACGATTCCAACTCAACAGTACGCAACAACAACAACAACGACAAGGTCTTATGGAAGAAGTGATTATATTTTTTTCTGTTCTGGTGACCTAGTGGCAAGAAGTCGTGCTGCGATCCCAACGGCATGTAGTTCAAGGCCACCAGCTGCTGCACGGGAGAAGGATGGGCAATCTCCTCCTGTAGTTACCTCTGAAAGCCTGCAGAAGGATCAGCTTTGGGTTGGTTTTGATTCTACAGTACATAACAACAACAACAATCAACAGAATGCATCAGATCTCATCAGAGGAGCGACTACAGCATCACTGCCATGTCATAGGCCAACAAGTTGACTGAGACCTTAATCACGACAAGTTCCAACACTTCATTTTCCTGTCATTTTCTTCACTCTTTTGGTCACTCCTTTCAAATTCTTTTTCTGACTTCCCCATGCGTCTCACTTGATTGTGGAAGAGTTCCCTAAAGTTATGTCCTTGATCCTAACTCTATGAATTTTTCCCATATCATCCATTCAGAGACAATCTTCATGGATAGTGTGAGGCTTGAGGAATTGTGTCCCAATGGAGAACTCCATCTTCAACTAATACATTATAAATAATGGAATAAAATAGAAAAAAGAATCAAAAGACATAGAATAGCCAAACAGTTACTCCTCACAGATAGACTTCTTGCTATTTGATGTTTTACAACAAAGTAGAAAATCTATTTCTGACTATTTTTCCTATTAACAATATACGTCCTGATGTAATAATGAACACTGAGGTTTGAGGGGAGGGAAACACTAGATGTGATGGTTAATATTACATGTCAACTTGATAATGATGCTCACTGATTTAGCAATTATGTGTTTGGTGGAACTTCTTGATTAAAACAAGCTTGGAAGCAGGAGTGGCATCCACTTCTGAAATGGCTTTCCTCTGGAAAATCTATGATCATGGAGAAATGACCAAAGTTCTGCAAATGTTCAGGTCTTTTGTTTATAGGGTCACTATGAGTCATCTATGACTCTATGAAACGTAAAAACAACAATAAAACAACAACATAGAGAGAACTATGTTGGCCTAGTGGACAGAAAGTTATGCTAACAAGCTGAAGGTGGGTGATTTTAATCTGCAGCACTCAGGCCTGGTTTAAATTGTTTTTTTTTTGTCAAACATTCTTCTAAGTGATATAGCACTGGTCTGTCTATTTGCTGTACAGAAGTAACTTGTGATTGCTGTGATGCTAAACACTGTGACACTGATGTGTCAAATGTGATAATGGCTACCCATGGTGGACAGTGTTTAGTGGAGCTTCTCGATTGAAACAAGCTTGGAAGCAGGAGTGGCATCCGCTTTTGAAATAGCTTGCCTCTGGAAACTCTATGAACATGGAGAAACAATGAAAGTTATACAAGTGTTCAGGTCTTTTATTCATAGGATCGTTGTGAGTCATCTACGACTCGACAGCACTTAACAACAACAATGATGAAATGTAACAATCACACAAAGATAAGGTCACTCTCTATTTTATGATTCAATATTATCATTCCTTATTTTCGCATAATGACCTGATCTTTGATACTTAATGATGCTATAAGAGTGGGAATACTAAGAAAGGCTTAAATAATCAAAAGAAGCCAAGAAAGGAAAGTTAACATCAAATGAAATTAATGGAGAGAAATAAAAATATACTGCTTCAAAACACAAACATATCAATAATTATTGTTGTTGATACATGTCATTGAGTTGGAACTGACTCACAGCTGACCCTCTAGCAACTTTTCCAAAGCTGTAAATCACACAGCCACAGAAGAGATTGTTCGTCTTTCTTCTGCAGAGTAGTTGATGGACTTGAACTGCCTACATTTGGTTTGGCAGTGTAAGTACTTACCACTAGGCCACCAGAGCTCCCAAGACAATTATTTTTAAATGAAACTATTCCGTTCAAAAGTAGAGACTAAGAATGCATTAATAAAGGATGGCCCTACTTTGTGCTCTTTTTAAGGGACATATTTTAAATTCAAAGACACAACTAAATTAAGACCCAAGTAAGTGAAAAGGAACAAAGTAGGAAGTGATATTCTGTACAAAAATAAAATAAGAAAGCTTCCTTGTCTGTGTTAATGTCAGATAAATGGACTTCAAGACAAGGAATATCACAAGAGCTAAAGAAAGTTAAGCCATAATGATAAATGGGTCACTATGATAAGAGGACATGACAATCCTAAAGTCATGTCAATGTAGATTTGCAAGATTAATGAAGCAAGAGATGACAGAGTACAAGACAAAAGAAAGATAGACAATATACAATTACAGTCAGAGATTCAAATACTCCTCTCTGTAGGGAGTGCGGGTGGAGTGGTCCATAGAGTGTCACACTGCTAACCAGAACCTCATGTCTCCAGTAGATCAAATCCACCAGCCTTTCTGTGGGAGAAAGATAAGCAGTCTACTCCTATTAAGATCTATAGCTTCAAAAACCCACTGAACAGTAGCTACGAGTCAGGATCAACTTGACAGAAATTGTTCATAGTAATTGATGAAGCAAGCACTAGAAGAGGATTTGATCAACTGACCAACTTCATGAGAATTTAGTTAACATGCCACCCTCAAATGTCAGAGTGAGTATACAGTCTTATCAAGTGCACGAGGAGCATTCCTAAAGATAGCAGACAGAAAGACAAATCTTGGTAAGTGTGGAGGCATTGACCTCATTGAGTCAATGGATAGAGACTCTACCTCCTGGTCACAATTGAAGAAAAGCAGTACCAATGAGATAACCTAAACCTCTTGAATGCTTGAAAATGAAAAGGAAAGCTTACACTGGAAAAAAAAATCACAGAGAAAAGAAAATAATTTTAATAAGAAGAACTACACAATATACACAAATGTACTGAACAGATACAGCTATTGTCATTCATAGGAAGCTCTCATGGCCTAATGGTAAGAAGCTGCACTGCAATCCCAAAGGCACACAGTTCAAATCCACCAGCTACTCTGCTTGAGAAGGATAGGACATCTCCTCCCATGTGGTCAGCTGCCTCTGAGAAACCTCTACAGCCTCATCTACAGGTTGGTTTCAACATACCAACACACAACAAGAGTAATAGTAATTTTTAGAATTTGTAATTGGCAGCATCAGGATGGATGGTGAAGATATTGAGATTGTTCACAGCTTTAGTTTGCTTGGCTCCACAGTCAACACTCTTGGCACCAGCAGTGAGGAAATTAAAAGATGTATTGTGATGGGAAAGTCTGCTGTTAGGGACCTTTCCAAAGTACTGAAGAGCAATGGTGTCCCTCTGAAGACTAAGGTGTGTCTGATACAGGCCATGGTCTTTGCAATCACTTGTTATGCATCGGAAAGTTGGACGATGAGTAGGGAGGATAGAAGGAGAATTGATGCCTTTTGAACTGTGGTGCTGGAGAAGAGTATTGAGAGTACCATGGACTGCTAAGAAAACAAACAGATTCAGCCTGGAGAAGGTTAAACCAGGCTGTTTCTTGGAGGCAAGGATTCTGAGGCTCCATTTGACATACTTTGGACATGTTGTAAGGAGAGGGACATAATGCTTGGGAGGGTGGAGGGACAGTGCAGGAGAGGGAGGCCGTCTATGAGGTGGACTGATTCAGTGACTGGGGTAATCAGGATGGGTGTATCGGAGGACAGAGCAGAGTTTAGGATTATTGTATATAGGGTCACTATGAGTCGCAGGCGACTTGATGGCACATAACAACAACCACTTTAAATGCTTATGTTAAAGCAAACACAAACCCATTGTTACTGAGTTGATGCCAACTCTCAACAACACTTTCATGCCTGAATTGCCATGTTGGAACAGAGTAATGACCAGTTCGTGAACTGCTAAATCTGAAATAAATCTGTCTTGAAGTTAATGCAACCAGAGTGCTCCTTGTGAGCAAAGATGGTAAGATTTCTTTTCATGTACTTTGGTCCTGATGTCAGGAGGGGCAAGTTCTTGGCAAAAGAGAATGCATAATGCTTAGGAAAGTGGAAAGTCAGTGAAGGAGAGGCAGGCCATCAATAAGATGGGTTGACACGGTGACTGCAACCATGGACTTGAGCCTAGGGGAGATGGTGAGCATGGTCCTGGACTGGACAATTTTCTGCTGTTGTTCATCAAGCCACTGTGAATTTATAGTTGACTTCTTGTCACCTAACAACAAAGCAGCCCTGTAAGATGGAGTAGAAATGCCTCTGAAGATTTCCAAAGTTGTAATCTTCATGGAAGTAGACTCATCTTTCTCCCATAAAGAAGTTGGTGAGTTTGAGCCATTAACCTACTAGTTAGTAGTCAAGCACTGTAACCACTGCACTACCAGGGATCCTCAAACCTTATATAGGAAACTAAGAAAAGTCTCAAATCTGTGGCTAAGACATCTACCTTAAGAAGCTGAAAAAGCAAACAAAAAAGTAAAACAGACCTCAAAGTAAATAGACAACTCAACTCATTGCCATGGAACCAGAATTAATGCATAACTGATTCTCCAGTGGATTTTCAGAAGGCTGTAAATATCACAGGAGGAGATTGTCCATATTTTCCCCTATTCAAAGAGCCAGAGAAGTGAGACCAGTCTGCTAGCTGCCCAGCTCGCTGAGACCTACATCCTCAGAGCTCTCCCAAAGTAAGTAGAAGGGTGCAAATAATAAATATAAGCCAGTGAGATGGCACTAATGGGGGAAATGATGAAATGAAAATAGGGTTTGTTCAAAAGATTAATACAATTGATAAACCCCTGTTCACACTGATCTAAGAAGAAAGGTAAAGATAGACATTAAGGAAAAGCAAGTACCATTACAATTCCTATACATATTCAAAAAATAACATGGGAATATTATTGATATTGATTAAATAGAATCATGTCCCCCTCCTAAAAAAAGATATTCTGAATCCTACCCTCTAGTATCTGAAAATGTGCACATATAGCTTAATTAACATGAAGTCATTCTAGAGTAGAATGGATCCTAGTCCAATCCGAATGGTATAATAAAAACAAAAACCAAATCCACGGCCATCAAGCTGATTTTGACTCAGATATACTTCAACCAGGTCTCTGAGCTTGTAAATCTTAATAGGAGCATTTATGTATATTTATAGTTACTTATAGTTATAGTTAGTTATAGTTATAGTTGTTATAGTTATAGTTATAGTTATAGTTATAGTTATAGTTATAGTTATAGTTATAGTTAGTTCTAGTTCTAGTTCTAGTTCTATTTATATTTATATTTATATATACCTTGCTCAGTTATTTGCCTATTATAATAATGGTCTTACACAGTATTTGTCCTTATAGGACTCAGTTATTTCACTCAATGTAATGTTCTCTAGACTCTCCCATTTTACACAGTATTTCACAAAGTTACTGTTCTTTAGTCCTGTGTATTCCATTGTCTGAAAGTACCACAATTACTCAATCTAGTCATTTGTTGATGTGCTATTTCCACTTTCTTGCTATTGTGAATAACGTGGCTATGAACAGAGATGTATATATCTCCATCTGTGTCTCAATTCTGATTTCCTTGGGATATATTCCTAGCAGTGGAATAGGTTGGGTCATGTGGAATTTCTATATTCAGCTTTTTGAGGAAAGGACAAACAAACTGTCTGAGCAAGATATGCATAAATGTTCAAAAGGGGAAGAGGGAGGGAAGAAGTGTGGGGAACACAAAAGGGAGGAAAAAACACTAGGACAGCAGAGGTAAGTAGGTGGGGGTGAAGGGACAGGACTTGAAAAGACGAGGTGATAATAGGCATAATAGATCAATAATAATTAAAAATAATGTATCTTAATTGCTATCTAAAACAAAATGTCTCTCTATTTGTTTGTGTGTACCATCAAATTGGATCCAACTGATATGAGGAGATTGTCCCTCCTTCTCCAGCAGAGCACCTGGTGGATTTGAACTGTGTGCCTCTGGGATTACCGTGCAGCTTCTTGCCAGTAGGCCACCAGAGCTCCCTAAAACAAAATGTACATCAATGAAACACAATGTATATGAATGATTATATGCAAATTAATAACAAAATTATAAAAGTCTTAATAGAAACAGACTGCCTAATTTTTCTTATAGTCTGGCTGGTGGATTAAAACTCTCAACCTTGAGATTACAAGCCTAACACATGAGAATAATGTATAGCACTATAAGGTAAGGCATGCCTGCAGCTACCAGAGGTAAGGAGAGACAAAAGGTCTTTTGGTAGCACTTTAGGAGAGAAATGGCCCTGAAAACACCCGGTGTGCTGGTTACCAGCCACCAGACCTGTAAGACAAAGATTTCTGTTGTTAGAAGCCAGACAAGTTATGGATAAGGTAGCCCAAGAAAACAAACATATTTTTAAAAGAACTTTATGCCAGCAAACTTGACAGCTTAAATAAACTTGACAAATTGCTTTGAAGACCCTAAATACCAAAACAAGCACAACAATAAAAAAGTGAGTAGTCCCATCTGCTGCAGAAATCGACTGTGTTATTAAAACTTTCCTGTAAAGCAAATTCAATAACCTAGATAGCTTGTGTTACTGGTGAATTCTCTCAAATAATTAAGGAAGTAGTAACATTCTTTTAAAAACAGGGGATAGAGGAGTGATATCAATGAAAACAGTGAATAAGAATCCCTGAAAATTTGTGTCTTTATGGAAGTAACACACAAAGTTGAAAAAGAAAATGTCAGAACCAAGTGTTTCAGGATTCTGGAAATTAACCAAATGCTTATCCCAACCTGTGAGGCTACATCATGGAAGGGAGTCTGGTAATGTTTTCACTCATTCTAGTCTTGAACCCTTTCCTTAACACTAAATCAACATTGAAAATAACAGCCTACTCACTCTATTGGAAAATGTTTGTAATGCACACAGGGGTTTAATTTTTAGAAGTTCCCACTCATCAATATTGTCCTCTCCTGGCTGTACATTTCTGGCTATATTTGCAAACAAGGAGGGCCCAGTTCTTGGAGAGAGATGTCATGCTTGGAAGGGTGGAGGGGACAGCACAAGAGCAGAAGACCCTCAATGAGATGGATTGGTTGAGTGACTGGGGTAATGGGGATGAGTGTGTCAGAGACAATGAGTTTGGCACAGGATAGAGCAGGGTTTAGGGCTGTTGTGTAGAGGGTACATATGTTGGAGCAGGTGACTTAATGGCACAAAACAACAACAACTGTAAATGACATTCCTTTCTTAGTTTCTTATTTGCCCTAAAATCTTCTATTCGTCAATTTCAGGAAAGTACCATATGAAATTTCAAGAAGTATCATACGAACAATGGCCAGTGGTAATGAAGGAAGAATTTAAAGATGCACTGAAGGCAGTGGCAAAAAATAAGCCCCCAGGAATTGATGGAATACCAATAGACATGTTTCAACTAACAGATGGCAGCCCTGGACAAGCTCACCAGTCCTATGCCAGGAAATTTGGAAGACAGTTTCCTGGCTAAGTGATTGGAAAAGATCCATATTTGCTCCCATTCCCAAAAAAAGTGATCCAACAGAATGTGGAAATTATCTTTTTTTTCTCTCTTAAGGGAATTTTATTACATGAAAAACTCATTTTCAAGCATATTTTTTCTCATAGCCTTCTCTCTAGAGGCAAGATGGTAAAGGTTATGTTGACTTAAAAAGTATTTCAAGCAAATTTTAAAAATACTTTAATCCATATAAAATGGAAATCTTTTAGAAACTCTTCTTTCTCATTTTTGGTGGAAATTATCTTACAATGTCAGTATCACCTGCAAGCAAATATTGCTAAAGATTATTCAAAACCATCTAGAACAGTATATTTATAGATAACTGCCAGAAGTTCAAGTTAGATTTAGAAGAGACTGTGGCACCAGGAATATCATTGCTGATGTCAGATGAATCCTGGCTGAAAACAGAGAATATCAGATGAATCTCTGTTTTTGTTTTGTTGACTATGCAAAGACACTTGACTAATGTGGATCATAGCAAACGGTGGACAGGAATCACAGAATACTTAATTGTGCTCATACAAAACCTATGCCTAGACCGAGGCTGTTTTTCAAACAAAGCAAGGGAATACAACATGGTTTAAAATCAAGAAAGATGTATGTCAGGGTTGTGTCCTTTCTCTGTATTTATTCAGTCTGTATGTCCCCTGAGAAAATCATTCAAGGTGTTAGACTCCGTGAAGAAGAAAGTGGCATCGGGATAAGAGAAAGACTCATCAACAACCTGTGTTATGCAGATGACACAACCCTGCTTGCTGAAAGTGAGGAGGACTAAAACACTGCAGATGATAAAAAATACTACAGCCTTCACCATGGCTTGCTGCTCAACATCAAGAAGACAAAAATTCTCACCTCTCCATCGCAACACCATGATAGATGGGGGCGGGGGGGGGATTTAAATCGTCAACAATTTCATCTTACTTTTGACCCACAATCAACACTAAGAAGCATATTATACTGAGCTTGTCTGCTGTCAGGAACCTCTCCAGATTACTGAGAACCAATGATATCAATTTGAAGACTAAGCAGTGCCTGAGTCAGATCATGGTCTTTTCAATCACTTGCTATGTATCTGAGAGCTGAAGAAGAATCGAGGCCTTTGAGCTGTGGAGAAGAGAACTGAATATTGCACGTTGTTGTTGTTGTTGTTGCCTGGGTGGAAATGACTCATAGCTGACCCTCAACAGCTTTTCAGAGGAAATAAATCACAAAGGAGGAGATTACCTATCCTTCTCCTGCAGAGTGAGTATTGGATTTGAACTTCGTGCCTTTGGGATTGAAATGCAGTTTCTTAACTAGGTCACAAGACCCAAAACCAAAATAGGGATCTTAGAAAAAGTACAACCAAAGTGCTCCTTAGAGGCAAGGATGGTGAAGCTTCCTCTCACCTATTTTGTGCGTGTTATTCCTTGGAAAGAGACATCATGCTTAGAAAGGCAGATGGTCAGCAAAAGAGAGGAAGACCCTCAAAGATACAAATTGACACGGTGACTGCAGCAATGGGCTCAAATGTGTAAAAGGTGATGGAGATGACACAGGATAGGACAGGGTTCAGATCCGTTGTTCATAAGGTCACTGTGAGTCATACCAGACACCACCTAACAACAACATCAACAATAACAACACTGCTTCAAAACAATATTCTAGGCGGACCAGTTGCTACTATTTAGACTTTGACTCATGGTGAGCTCTTGCATATCTGAATTGAGCTTTCTGGAGTTTTCAGTGACTGATTTTTCTTCTCATTCTTTCTTTTTGTGAAACAGCTCACCATGCCTTTCTTTGGAGGCATCTTTGAAAACTCAAATTACCTGCTGGTGAGTTGATTCTGAGGCTGTAAATCTTAGCAAAGGGAGACTGCCCATCTTTCTCAGAGTACCTGGTGGATTTGAACTGCTGGAGATGCACAACTTTTAGTTCACAATGCAACGTGCTTTGGAATGCCTTGAGCCACATCTGGGTCAACTGGGACCTCCAATCTCTAGGTCAGCAGTTGAATGCATGAACTATTTGCAGCACCCAAACACAACCCAACCTATTGTGTCCAGATGATTCCAATTCAGAATGGCCTGAGGCTATAATCTTTACAAAATAAGACTACCTCCTCTTTCTCCCATGAAACCTGGGGGTTCAAACCACCAACCTTTCTGAGGTGGAGATGGGGGTAGCAGTTAAATGCCACAACCGCTGAACCACCAGAACTCCTACAGATCTAAAATCTGTAACCATCAAGTCAATCCCAACTACTAGGGCCCCTAGGACCTCTAGAAAGGCCCCATTGGCTCCCCAGTCTGTAACTCATTGCTAGAATAGGCGGCCTCATCTTTTCCCACAACAGTTGCTAAGAGACTCCCCCACCCCCAATACAAAGATTAACAGCAGGATCAATGCATAACCAGAGGCCTGGAGGCTGAGTTCACATGTGCGTGTCTGGAGGTGAAAATGAAAGCTGATGCTCATTGTACCAAAGTTCACTTCATCCGCAATAAGCCAGGTTTTCTAGACACACGTAAACGCAGAGCACAGTATCACCTTTGCAGTCGCCTGCGGCACACTGTACAGCAAAGGGCTCAGGAAAGATTAACCAGGTAATGGTGCAGCTGAGTGCCGAGGAAGGAAAGCCAGGGGCACCCAGGCCCTGACCCAGGGCCCACTGGCGACTCCACAGATGAACTCTCTTCCTGCTTTAGATGTAGCTCAGAGGGTCACTGAGCCCGAGCTGCCCTTGCCCACCTCTCCCGTTGCCTCCCGCTCACTGGCTCACTCAGCAGACAGGTGTTGGGTGATGCCCTAACACAGGGCAGGGAAGGCTGTGATTCGCATGGCGCACACCTCAGAGGTGTGCCCCTGGCTGCCTCTGCACGCCTCCTGACTCATTGCCTCCCTTGCCTCCCTCTCCAGCCTGTAAGTCTGCCCTCAGGGGTTCCGCACCCCATCTGCATCTCTTCCCAGCTTCTGTTTCCTGGCCTCTTACAGGAAACAGCCAGCACCCAGGTGAAGCCCTCATGGGGGGCTTCCCCACCACCATACGCACCTGGGCCCCCCAGGCACTTGATGCTGCTAAAAAAATCCCCCAAATCCACTCCCGTTGACTGTGTTCTGATTCCTGGTGACCCTCCCTCCCAGGCCATGAGAACAACTTCACCTTTCTTCAATAGAACATCGGGGGGACTTGAACAGTCGGCCTTTCAGTCAGCAGTTCAATGCATAACCTACTATCCCAATAGGATGTCTATGCTGCTAATCAAACCCAATCCACGGCGGTCAGGTTGATCCTGACTTACAGCAACCGTCCCTAGAGTTTGCAAGACTGTAAACCATCACAGGAAGATAGCTCATCTCTGTCCCTCAGAAAACAGTCTGCAAAAGGAATCATAATAACAAGAATCATTAACTAAACCCCAATATGAGGAGCCCTCTGTGATTGCAAGGTTTTGCCCTCATTCTGAGCTCCATTGTCCTAGTAGCAAGAAGCTGTGCTGCAATCCCAAAGGCACAGAGTTCAAATCCACCAGATGTTCCATGGGAGAAGGATGGGAAATCTCCTCCCTTGTAATTAACTGCCTTTGGAAACCCACTGGAAGGTCAGCTATGAGTTGCTTTTGACTCAACAGCAAACAACAACCACCACCACCATCATTCTAGTCTCAAGCCTTTATCTGTTCTGGGTCCTGGGCTCTTCTCTTTCTTCAGCTTTGCAAACCACACCTGACATTCAACAACCACCATGTCCAAGAGATAGTTCCTGGTCTCTTCCTTCTTTTCCCCCTTTATACTCTGAACTTGATGAGGATTTAATACTATGAACCATTTAAGAAGAGACAAGCTCAGCGTCATACTGTCGAAAAAGAACTGAGTCGTAGCTGACCCGCTAACAGGCTTCCTTAGCTGATGATCACATGGAAGGAGATCACTCACCTCTCTCCCTTGTCACCAAGGGTGGATGTGAACTGGCAGAGAGACCCGGCCTTGGGATGAGCAGCACAGTTCTCTACAAACTAGGCCGCCAGAGTTTCCGGTCACATTTACATTTTTTCCCCTCTCCTGGAGGAGGAGACAGATAGTAAATTTATAAATATGTTGTGGAGATGGATGGATGGATGGACGGAATGGTAGTGGATGTGTGGGTAGACGGATGGGTCAGAAGATATATAGGTAGATGGTATTGTTAGATGCCGTCAGGTCAGTTCCAATTAATGGGGATCTGCTGTTCAACAAAACAAAACACGACCCAGTCCTGCACTATTCTCACAGCCATTTCTATGCTTGAGCCAATTATCGCTGAAAGCTGCATCAGACTATTAAGGACATTTTCTTTTTTGTTGAAACTTTGTTTTACCAAATATGATGTCCTTCTCCAGAGAGTGGCTCTTCCTGATAACATTCTCTAGTGGTGTGGACTTTAGGGAATAACACTGCTAACCCAACCCTTCCTGGCGATTTGAATCCACCACCTGCTCCAAGAGAGACAGATGGGCAATCTCCTCCCAGTGGAGGAAATCAGAAAACCAGGTGAGGGGCTTCAGCTATGAGTTGGTTCTGATTGTTGTTGTTGGGTCCCACTGACAGATTCCAACTCTGTCCTCTCCTGTGCCATCCTCATCATCTCTGACATACTTTAGCCCATTGCTGCAGTCACTTTGTCAATCTCATTGAGGGTCTTCCACTCTTCCATTTACTTTTGACTTTTCCTAGTATGATGTCCTTTTCCAAGGACTGGCCCCTCCAGATAATATGTTCAAAGTATGTGAGATCATTGTCCCACCCGCCTTACCTCAAAGGAGCATTCTGGCTGCATTTCTTCCAAGACAGATTTTTCTTTTTTTCTTCCAAGACCGATTTGCTTGTTCTTCTGGCAGACCATGGCAATTCAAAGACATCAATTATTGTCCAGTCTTCCTTATTCATTGTCCAATTTGCAGATGCATGTGAAAGTTAAGCTCTTTAAAATACAAGAACATGCTACACAGAACAGGGTTGCTGATTAGTGAATGGAGCATGGGGAACATTTATTTGCAGTTTTCAGGGAAGACGTCTTTGTGGAAGTGACGTTGGTTTAGGATCTGAGTTATGGTGTGGAGCCAGCTTTACAAAGATCAGAGAAAGCATGCTTTTTGCAGGAGACAAAATGTGGGCACAGGCCCTGAAATGGGGAAAATGAGGTACAAGGGAGGAAAAGGAAGAAACCTCACGTGCCCGAAGAGTGAAGAGTAACGGGGCGAGTGGGGGCGGTCCTTTCACGCAGTACCGTGTGGGTCGTGACAAGAAGTTGGCTCCTTCTAATTGATCAGTTTCTGGAGCACTCTAAAGAGCAGATGTTGTGTGCTGGGTCTCTCTTGCTATCCTCACAGCCAGGCTGCACTTGCCAGACCTTCTGTCAAACATTCCACATGCCATCCCTACTCCTCTGTTGAAAAGAAATCCGTTCCTGTTCAGAGGATATGATGAAAGAACAGCAGATTGAGAAGACAGTTGATGGGACTCTCCTAGATATCAAGAATTATTGTTTGGGGACAATGATGAGGAATTTTCTATAACTTCCTTCCTCCACTTCCACCCCAGTTCATTATAATGACAAAACCAACTTTGCATCTTGCTTAAACGAGATAGTCAAGAGAAAGTCTCAACATGCCTGAGTGATGGGAAAGAGGATTAACGATGACAAGAAGGGCTGGAAAGCGACAGGATGCCTGGTATTGAGGTCACAGGTTCAAAGTTCTGTTTCCAGGATTGGAAATGATGATATTGTTAATACTTCTAGCCTTAAGCTTAAAAGATTATAATGTTCAAAATTATTTGTTATACATTTGCTTAAAATTTTCCCTCTTTTAACAACTGGGATCTAGAGGGAAGAGAAAAGACCAGAGAACGGCCAAAATTATTGGGGCAGCTATTGCTACCAGTTTAGGGCCTGTGTCAGGAAAAGGAAGTCTTACTCATACACAGTGCCACCCAAAGGTAATAAAGGAGGTCAGAATTGCTTCCACTGTGGAAAGCTGGGCCACTTCAGTAGACAGTGTCACAGACGAGAGCCACAGATAGGCAAGGGAGTAGAGAGGAAGCTCCCACTCACTTGCTTTAAGTGTGGCTCTGAAGGACACTTGGCCAAAGTGGCCCACATAAGGTCCTCGTGGAAGACAGGACTGATAGGCTCCAGCTCCCAGCTGGAAACAAAGGAGGACGCTTCAACGATTTAGACCCTCCCAGAAGAGCCATGGATGAGCATTAACATTACTGGCTGCAACACTTCCATGATACATCTTCAAGGTATGAACATGTACGGCTAAGCACAATTGATAACAGTGCATCTAAATTCCAAAATCAATCTCCATAATAGTCTATGTGTTTCCTACTGCCAAAGGGGCCCTTTAGAGTAGTGAGAGAAGATCTTCACCCTGAAACCCACAGCGTCCCTTTTCAGCAGGAAGTAGCTAAGAGAATATGCCATCCCCTTTTCCTTATGAATCAGGGTGAAGTCTCTCTCAGGGAGGAGTGATAGGGAATGGCAAAGGACACACTGACAAAGGAGATTAATCAGAACTGGCTTTGACAAGCACTGTGGCAATTGGACAATTAAAACAGACATTCGGGGGTGGGGGGGGAAGAAGAACGAACTGGGGAGGAGGGTAGAGAAAACAGTGCAACAATGAATGAATGAGAACCCAAAATCTCTGTAAATGTTCATTAAAACTAATAAAATTTAATAATAATTAAAAAAGAAGAAAAGAGTAAACCAACAATATAAATATTTCAGAGCTTCAGCCTTAAAAAAACCCAAAAAACAAAGTTCTGTTTCCAATATATTACCCTCAAGTTTGAGGGATCAGACATAAAGGGTACAATGGACTATTTCCCCCTCTTGTTACTGATAACCACTGGTGTCCCTGGGGAGTATAACAGTAAAAACTCCGGGTTGCTCATCCAAAGGTTGGAAGTTTAAGTTCATCCAGACAGCCTTGGATCAAAAACCTAATAACCTTTTACTCTAAAAACCTGCTATTGAAATCCCAACGGAGCATAGCTGTGCACTGACACTTACGGGGCTGCTATGGGTTGGAATTGACTAAACAAGCACCTCGTGGGATAGAATTAGACAATTTACAAAAGCTTAGAACTACACTATCTGCATAATCCTAGACTCAGGAAAATGATTTTAAAAATAAACTTATTTAAATAACATTTTATTGTATTTTTGGTTTGCACTGTAGATCAAGTTGGTTATAGTCTTCACAGGGTCATTCCATTCAGGTTATTCTGTTTCCATCAATCTAGTCTCCTTGATCCTTGCATTCTCATTTTTATCTTAAAGTCATTGTAGACTGTATGATCTTGGTTTTTTTAAGAACACAGTCCTCAGAGCTTAAATATATTACTTTATGAGTCTATGTGTTATATAGCTGCAAGGTAACATTGAAGGTTAGTTCTGTTCCATTTTAAGCATCTTTTAGGACAATAATCTTGGTCAATCCTCAACTCTCAAGCAGTCCAATAGGTCATGCAGAGTTGTTTTTTTTTCTTCTTTATTTTCCCTTTTCTTAGGAGTTTATGATTCTGGTCCATATTTCTCTCCCATTCTGTCAGTGTCTGTGTACTGTAACCCTGATTAAGAAGGAGGTGGCCGGGGACCGTGTACTTCCTCTGGTCTCAGGGTAGGTGGGACCACTGTGTTCCAGAAAAGGCTTATTTGAACAAGGTTACTATTTGTAAAGTACTTTGAAGGTGCTTGGCATCACCCACATGGAACATCATGAGTCGGGGTCAACTGTAGAACAACTGGCCCAGTGACCACAACAACTAACGTTCATCAGGCCCATCACGGGCCCAGCCTGTGATGTTGAGCCGTTTATCTGGAAAAGCTTATTCAGTCTTTCTTCTTTTTTTTTTTTAAATTATTTTGTTTCATTATTTTTTGTGTGTACCATCAAATCAGATCTGACTGGTACAGAAGGAGATTGTTACTCCTTCTCCAGCAGAGCATCTGGTGGATTTGAACGGTGCATCTCTGAGATTGCAGTGGCAGCTTCTTGCCACTAGGCCACCAGAGCTCACCTTATTCAGTCTTTCTAACCATTTGTTTTCAGATGACATTCAGAGAGGCTCAGGACAGGCAGACCCTGGAGACAATGCAGGTTCCACTCCAGAGAATCATAGTAGAGTGAGTATGACAATAAAGCAAGTCATGCAGATTTTTAGGTTTCCTGTGCCCATTACATTGATGTTTCCACTCTACTGTAGTCTATTAGTGGGAGCTCTGGTGATGCTGCGGGGTTCTGGTGGTTTGAATCCACCATCAGCCCCATGGGAGAAATATTATGATCCCATTACGATTTACAGCTTCAAAAGCCTTGTGGAAGGTCACTACAAGTTGATACTGATTCCACAGTCATGAGTTTGAGTTGAGTAGTGTGCTAAGGTGCTCTGATGACATAACATGACCCAAATTGTGCTGCTAATGCAAATGTTAGTGGTTCAAATCCACCAGCTTCTCTGAGGGAGAAAGATGGGCAGTCCCCTCTCATAAAGAAACACAGTCCCCTTATGGAGGGTCAATGGGTCAGCATTCCCTCAACGGTGGTGGGGATGGTAGTCTATTAAGTGGAGAAGAGCATGATGGGGAAAGCTTGAAGTATTGTAAGAATGACGAAAACGAGATATAGAGACCCAAAGTTGGAAAAATGGCATGCATAGACTTGCTTCACACAAGGTTGCCATAAACCCTCATCTTGGAAAAAACAAATCACCATGAAACCTAATGAAGTGGATCTCAGTTAAGCCAGGTATGCCTGTAACAACTGGCCCCGCATCACACACTGGAGAAGTGGGAATCTCAGCTTGATTCTAGACTCTTGGGTTGTAACCGCTGTGCATCCTGGCCCCCACGGTTGTGCCCTTTCATGTTTGGCCTCCAGGTTCCTGCACCCACAGGTCTCGCATGAGTTCTCTCTGAGCATTTCCCTGGGATTGGCAGCGGCTCCTCAGCTACAGACCTGTCCCAACGGGAGTCAGCTGCCCTCCAGGTATAAACCCACAAAGCAGAGGGTACATCCAGGTTGGGCTGAGCCAGGCCAGGCCCTTTTCGTGTTGCCCTTGGAAATAGTGAAGAAACCAGAATTGGGTGGTTTTGTTTTTAATACTGATTTATTTACAAAGATCATATACATTGTTTTTCACACCAGATCTTACCCATTTCCTTCAACCCCCTCCACCAATCAAATTGTAAGACCCTATCATTAACTACCCAAGTCCTCCACACATCCTCACTCCTCTGATTTCCACCCTCCCCCCTTGGATCCTTATACTTATTCTACAACAATGATCTTATACAATATTTGTCCTTGTGGGACTGAGTTAGTTCAAGCACCATAATGCTCTCCAGCCCCTCCAAGTTAGATAATAATTTACAAAATCATTGCTCCTGTGTGCTGTGTATTATTCCACTGTGTGAATGTACCAAATTTCTCAATCCATTCAATTGTGGTTGGACATATGGGATGTTTCTACGTTCCTGCGATGGTGAGTAATGTTGCTATGAACATTGGTGTCTCCATTTGTGCCTCAATTGTCATTTTCTCGGGGTATATTCCAAACAGTGGATTAGCTGAGTCATTTAGAATTCTACATTCAGCTTTTTGAGGAAACGCTAAACTGCCTTCCAGAGTGGTTGTATCATTTTACAATCCCGTCAACAATGTATAAGAGTTCCTATCTCACCACATCTTCTCCAACATGTATATCACTCGCTGTCCTGAAACTATAGTTTTTATCAACAAGTTTAACTCAATCTCTTTTTGAATTCACACTCAAGTCCTTCTTGCAGAAGTTTCTTTCTATCTAGGTAGTTCCTGAGAATATTGACTGCACTCAGATGGGGGAAGGCTGAGGGAGTGGATTTCACACAATTCCTCCCTTGGTCAGCCCTGTTGCTAAGTGATGTCCGTAAGGCTGATATTTGGTCTGAGGGGAGATTTGGAGTCAACCAGGAAAGGCCTCACTGGTTCTTTCTTAGCTACAATGATGGAACTGCATGAATGAGTCAGCAAAACTGGTTTAAAGTTTTTCTGAGATCAGATGGTGCCCAGCTACCACTGTTGATTTCTCTGAAATGGATCAGAGTGCAAAGTTCTGGATCGAGTGGGAGAAAATGGAAAATACAACTCAGGTTCTTTAAAAAGTGTCATTTGTTATTGTTATTTTGTACTGTCATGTCAGAACTGACTCATAGCTGACCCTCCAGCAGGTTTTAAGGGGCAGATAATCAAATCACACAGAAAGAGATTACCCATCTCTCTCCTGCAGAACAGCTGGTAGATTTGAACTATATACCTTTGGCTTGGCAGTACAGTTCCTTGTCACTAGGCCACAAGCACTCCCTTATACATCATTTAATCTTGGAACTGCACTAACCCTGCGGCTCAAGTTTTAGCCAAACAATAGCCTTATAAGGTGAGCAATAACACCAGGGCAGTATGACTCCTTAGAAAAAAACAATAAAACGGAGAGAAAACAGGCTAACAAAGAATTGTCGCAGATTTCCTCAACTGAATATGTTGTTTGGTTTCTTGACCTCTGTTTCCAAGGACGTTGAATATTTTCATGAGCATTGAATATTACCATTGGCATTCTTAGAATGTTTTGGATACATTGCATTAAACAAAATTTATTACTGAAATGTTTCCATTAAGAGAGAGGTCAACAGTGAGGGCTGGCAGGGCTGGCTGTCCATGAGTAATTTCACTGTCCATGGGCAGGCCTGAGATCTGAGGTAGGGGTCTCACCTATCTTGGCTTTGGGGTACATGGAACAGGCTTTACTCATTACACAGGCTCCAAATTAGCATGTTTTCTATTTACAATGAGACATATAACCAAAGTAGAGGTGAGACCTGAATTCTCTCTTTGTAAGCAGAGCTCTTCAGAAGGGCCTCAGTCCTCAGGCCCCAGGAGGGACACTGTTCCCCACTGACAATCTGTGAGCCTGTCTCATTATCAGGATGGCTCATATCTCACAGTTGCTACTGTACATTTCTTGTCAGGATGATTGATTAGAGTGCAAAGGGAGTGGGCAGGCCTAGAACATGCAATTGAGCCGACCTCCTGTGATGGGCTGAGAAGTCAGAAACAAGGTTCTAAATGATGTCCTCATGTGATGTTTGACATAGAACAGATCAACATTGGCAGTCCCTGAGTGATCCAAATGGCTAACACACCCAGCTGCTAGTAGAGAGGCAGGCAATGCTAGTCTGCCCTTGGAAGAAAGGCCTAGAGATCTGCTTCCATAACTCCATCCACCGAAAGTTCTTTGGAGCCAGGTCTCCTCTGGAATACACGCGGCAGAATCACCGTGATGGCGACTTGTGGTGGAGAAGCCATACTTCAATTCTCTTTTCTCCACTGTGTGATATAACGGGGGGCGGGGGGGAGGAGCTGGGCGGAATGGAGAGTAGCCGCACGCACACACACCCTGTGAGCAGGAGAGAAATAGTTTGCTTGTGTGAGAATATCTGTGTATATATGTGTGAGGAAAAAAAAAAGTAAGCTTATGTGTGTGAGAGAAAAAAATGTGTGCGTGCGTGTGAGAGTGTTTATGTGCATGTGAGAGGCAATGTGTACAAGTATGTGTGGTGCATAAATCTCTGCTGGTACCTCAGTTCTAATTTCCTTGGGGTGTCTTCCTCACAGTGGAATAGCTGGGTCACAGTCACGTGGTGTTTCTGTGTTCTGTTTTTGTACTTGTCTTTGAGCAGTCTTCCAGCTGACAAGATTGTGTCCTATGGAGAAAGCTGCCCATACGGGCTGTGCTGTACTGGAGATTTTCTTGACCAGGATAAAGCATCACTTATTGTGTTACCCAGTTAGTTATTGTGTTACCCAGCAATCCATGTGCAACAGAACAGAGCACTTCTGGTCCCGCACCATCCTCACAATCACTGCTTATGCTCAAGCCGTTGCTGTGGCCACTGTGTTAATCCAGCCTGATGAGGGTCTTCCTCTTTCACTGACCCTCTGCTTTTCCAAGTATGATGTCTTTTTCAGGGTCTGACCCTTCTTGATGACATGTCCAAAAATGTGAAACTCAATATTTCAAGACATAGTTATTAATTCTTGGGGCAGCCCATGGTATAGTCAATATTCTTCACCAATACCACAATCAAAAGACATCAATTCTTCTCGATCAATGATACACAGAGACAATGTGAAGCCAAGGACAATAACTGCAAGAAGAACTAGTCACTGGGTGGTGTACACAGTTAATATGCTCAGCCACTAACCAAAGCTTGGAGATTTAAGTATTCCCTGAAGATGCGAAGCTTCATCTCTCATACTCTGGACCTGTTGCTAGAAGAGACTATTCCTTGGAAAGGGACATCATGCTCAGGAAGGTGGAGGGTCAGTAAAAGAGAAGAAGGGCCCCAATGAGATGGTTTGATATAGTGGCCACAGCAATGGGCTCAAGTGTATCAGAGATGATAAGGACGGCACAGGATAGGACATGGCTCTGATCTACTGTTTCAGGGTTACTGCGAGTCATACTCAACTCAACAGCACCTAACAACAACAGAGGTGCCTCAGAAAAAGGCCTGGTGATCTCCTTCTGAAAATGGACCATTGAAAAGTCCTATGGGGTGCAATTCTCCTCCCACACACACAGCGTTGCAGTGAATCAAAGTGGACTCCACGTCAACCAGAGCTGGTGGGCAAGTGGATGTGACAGTGAGAAAGCAGCATGCGGGCAGCACAATCGTGGATGGATTCAATTTAGCTGTGTTAATTCCTGAATTCACATCTGGTCTGGACAGCCAGTCTCAGAACGTCCAGTGTATCCTCATCTGCAGACTTTGTGGCCAATGGTTGGTCTCATGCAGCAGGCATCTGTCTAGCTTGCATGCTGGCCTTCTCTTGCTCTGTCTAACCATGGTTTGTGATGTTGATTTTGGGTGGAGGGAAGACAGTAAGTAGAGGAGGGAGATGATGCCCTGGAAATATTCCTCCTTGTGAAACTAAGCAGACTCGCTATTAGAGCTTGTTAACTGCCCACACACTGCAAAGACCAGACCAGATACAGATGCACTGGTGGTTTATGGAATTCACATGGAACTCTGAAATCAGCCCTGGTGGAGCAGTGGCTAAATCCTGGGCTGCTAACTACAGGCCAGAAGTTCGAACCTAGCAGCTGCTCTTTGGGGAAACAATGGGGCAGGCTGCTCCAGGAAAGATCACAGCTTTGGACACTCTATGGGGCACTTCTCTGTCCTACAGAATATTCTGTCACAGGGCTGCTGTTGTTACTGAACGCAAGAGGTTCTTTCCGTAGTCAGTCGCCAATAAAACAAATGGATTGCAATATCCATAAATGCACTTTATTACACAGATCTGGGAGACAGCAAGTCATCTACAAGACTGCCTCCCTGTCTTGGAGTGGTCATGGCTTTATATACTAGGATGAAACTCTAGCTCATTTAAAAATGCGCTTTTATTTGTATAAAAAGGCAATTTCTGCATCTGAAAAGGACAGTTCCCATTTAAGTATCAGTAATTCAGGAAGGGCACAGTTCTCTTCCTGGTAAACAGGCATATTAAGATACAATTTACATATAACTGGAGAATCAGATTCACCCAGGATCTAGGATAGATGCATTTCCTCTTCTGGTAAACAGACAGATCAAACTACCCTACATGAATAAAGACAGGAAACAGAGAAATTGGAGGCTAAGCAACTAGTTTTGCAGGCTGAAGAAAAAGAACTATATAGTTTTATAATTGATACCTATATATAGAGAATTCTGAATTTATTAATACCACCCTATCACTGTCAGTCTGAAGTGGTTCAACAGTGCTTTTTTTTCTTGTGGGGTTTTGGAATGCAGAACTCTGTTTTTTCCAAAGACTCAATAGACAATGGCTAGCAAGACAGATTAAAAAGAATTTGGTCAAGCTCCCCTCTGGCATGTCTACTTTCAATCTTCCAGCCACTTGGTTTGAGATACAGTTGTCACAAGCCTTTCCTGTACCAGCCAATCTGTTGGACACTCAGAGGTGGAGAAATGAAGAGACAAGCAGAGACACTCAAAGCAGATGTGGGTTTGCACTTTACCAAACCAAGTGGTAGCTTTCTCTTCCCTGCTGCTGAGGCCAGCTCTGTCTCCTCCTTGGGAGTGTCTGCGTTGATGTTAGGTGCACTTGCTCTGACTCAGTGTGATCCTGTGAGCAAAACCCAGCCTGACCCTGTGTTGTCCTCACAATATCTGCTGGTTTGAGCCTATACTTACAGCTACCACATCAGTCCATCTTGTTGAGGGCTTTGCTGTGCATTGTTCTCCACGGACTGTCCTCTCCTAATAACATGCCCAAAAATATATGAGAGGAAATCTTATCATCTTTACTTCCAAAGAGCTTTGATTTTTTTCCAACATAGATTAGTTTGTTCTTCTGGCGGCCCATGGAATAGTCAGTATTCTTTGCCAACACAGTAATTCGAAGGCATTTGTCGTTTTTTTGGTCTTCCTTATTCATTGACCAGCTCTCTCTCGCCTAGCTCCACAGCTCTGCTGGACAGTGAATGAAGGCTCCATTGACCCTGTACCTCCAGGCTGGACCTGACGCCCAGCTGTCCTCAAAGGTGTACAGCGCCCTCTGTTGGTGACCTAGCTGGAATCCCTGGGGTCTTGGGAACTCAAAGGGCTTTTCTTGGTTCTCTAAGTCACAGAAAACATTAACCCACTCATATGGAACCCATTGCCATTGAGTTCGTTCCAAGCCATAGCAGCTCTGGAGGACAGACTAGAACCTCCCCACAGGCTCCCGAGGCTGTAGATCTTCTTGGGAGCTGACTGCCTTAAATATTTCCCACAGAGCAGCTGGTGGATTTAATTATTTTATCTACATTACAGTTAGGGAGCTCTGGTGGCCTAGTGGTGAGAAGCTGCACTGAAATCCAGAAGGCATGCAGTTCAAGACCACCAGCTGATCTGCGGGAGAAGGATGGGCATTCTCCTCCCATGTAATTAACTGCCTCTGAAAACTCACCAGAGGGTCAGCTATGGTTCAGTTCTGACTCAATGGTACACAACAACATTCCAGTTAAGAAGCTCTGGTACCCTGGCGGTAAGAAACTATGCAGCAGTCTCAAAGGTGTATTGTTCCCTCTCCTATTTAATATTGTATTGGAAGTCTTTAAGACAAGAGAAGGAAATAAGAGGTATCCAAATTGGCCAGTTCAGCAAAGTGGAAGGATACAAGATAAACCAACTAGATTTCTTTTCAGTGACAAAAAGAGTACAGAGCTGGAGCTAAGAAAAACAATATCCTTCACAATACCTAGTCCCAAGATTAAATACTTGGGAGTAAATCTAACCAGAAGCACAAAGGATCTAGTCAAGGAAAATTACAAAACATTACTAGAAGAAACAAAAAGAGACCTGGAGAAATGGAAGAATATACCTTGCTCATGGATAGAAAGACTCAATATTGTGAAAATGGCAATGCTATCGAAGGCAATTTACACATTCGGTGCAATCCCACTACAAATACCAATTTCCTTCTTCAATGAGATGGAATTCCTATTTGGAATGGAAAGAGGCCCAGGAAAGCAAAGCACTCCTTAAAAAAAAAGAAACAAAGTAGGAGAAATCTCACTCCCTGATTTTAAATCCTACTACACTGCCATGGTTGTCAAGACAGAGTGGTACAATAACAGACACATAGATCAATGGAATAGAATTGAGAATCCAGAAATCAGGCCATCTACCTACAGTCAACTGATTTTTGACAAGGAGATGAAATCAGTTAAGCGGGGAAATGACAGCCTTTTTAATAAATGGTGCTGGCAAAGTTGGAAAGCTTTTTGCAGAAGACTAAAACAAGATCCACACCTCACTCCATACACAAAAACCAACTCAAGTGGATCATGGACCTAGGACTAACACCAAAGACTATACATTTCATTAAGGAAAAGCTTGGAAGAACTGTAGAAGTCCTAATCTGCATGAATAGTCTTCCAAGCATCCTGAGAAACTTACAACCAGGAGAGGATAAAATAGATGAATGGGATCTTCTAAGAATCAAATCCCTATGCACATCCAAAATCTTCTCCAACAGCGTAAAAAGGGAAGCCACAGACTGGGAAAAAGTATTTGGTAACGACATGGCAAATAAGGGACTTATATCTAGAATTTATAAAATACTCGAGCACCACAACAAGATAAAGGCAAATAACCCAATTGAAAAATGGGCACAAGATATGAATAGACACTTCACCAAAAAAGACATTCAGATGGCAAATAAACACATGAAGAAATGTTCAAAATCCCTAGCTCTAAGAGAGATGCAAATCAAAACAACTATGAGATTCATCTCACCCCGGTAAGGATAGCAAAATTTAACAGAACAGCAAACATCAATTGCTGGCAAGGTTGTGGAGAAACTGGAACCCTTACTCACTGTTGGTGGGAGTGTAAAATGGTGTAAAATACAACCACTATGAAAGGTTGTATGGCGCTTTCTCAAAAAGTTGCAAATAGAAATACCACTTGACCCACCAATTCCACTACCAAAATTTACCCTATAGAAACCATAACTGACATCCAAGCAGATATATGCACACCCATGTTTATTGCAGCTTTGTTCACAACAGCAAAGAGCTGGAAACAACCTAAGTGCCCATCAACAAATGAATGGATAGAGAAGCTGTGGTATATTCATACAATGCAATACTATGCTGCATTGAAAAACAAGGAACTCATGAAATATTACACAAAATGGATGACCCAGGAGAACATTATGCTGAGTGAAATATTTCTGTCACAAAAGGACAAATATTGCATAAGGCCACTGTTGTAAAATGGGACTGACATTGGGCTGGGGGCGGTGACTGAGAAAGAGGGGTTAAACAATGTATACTGCATTGAAACAAATGAGGGAGAGAACTGTTTAAAAGGGATATATGATTGGGTATTATTATCATGACAGGAGTCCAGAATGAAGGCTGCGTGGTGGAGTGGTCTTAGAGGGAGGGATTTAATAAAAATGAAAGAATTTTTTTGCTTACTTTTCAAAAAGAAGAGTGAACAAGGAGGTGGGGGAGGGCAGGGAGAAAAGTGCAACAACGAATGAATGGAAATCCAAAGTCTCTGTAAACTTTCATTAAAACAAACGAATGGGTAGAGAAGCTGTGGTATATTCGCACAATGAAATACTATGCTGCATTGAAAAACAAGGAACTCATGCAATATTATTCAAAATGGGTGACCCTGGAGGACATTATGCTGAGTGAGGTATCTCAGTCACAAAGGGACAAACGCTGTATGGTGCCACTGTTGTAGAATGAGGCTGGCATCGGGGTGGGGGGTAAGACTGAAAAACCGGATGCAATATGTTTACGGCATTGAAGTCTATGGGGGAGAGAATAGTTTAAAAGTATCCTATTTTAGGGCATTATGTTTATTGTAGGAGTACGCAATGAGGGTTGCAAAGTGGATTATATTTGGGGGTGGGGGTGGGGTTGGGGGAGGTGCGGGGGGGATTGTGTACCAATGAGCGAGTTTTTCTTTTGCTTTTCAAGGAGAGGAGCAAACGGGGGCGGGGCAGGGAGAAGGGTGCAACAATGAATGAATGGAATTCCAAAATCTCTGTAGATGTTCATGGAAATGAAAAAAATAAATAAATTTTTAAAAAATAATTTTAAAATAAAGAAAAAAAGGTGTGTGGCTTGAATCCACTAGCTGCTCCATGAGAGAAAGATGGAAAAATCTCCTCCATGGAATTTACTGTCTCTGAAAACCCACTTGAGAGTGAGCTGTGAGCTCTGACTCACAGAACCACAACCACCAATGGAATTAGCAGCCTAACACTTAACCCACTGTGTGATCAGGACCTGCTCAGCTGCTGTGTCTGAAAAGTCAGTTATTGAAAGCCCTGTGGAGCATAGGTCTACACTGACACTCCATCAACTGTTTTTCTATACTGTCTGTGTGTTACCCACTTATCCACCCATCCATGCATCCACCCACTCATCCATTCCTCTCTCTCTCCATCCTACCAACAATCCATCCATCCACCCACCCACCTATCCATCCACGTATCCATCCATCCACTCACTCATCCATCTAGCCACACAATCACTCATGCCCCTGTTCATTTGCCCTTCCAAACACCTATTCTAGAGGCTGAGGATGTTAAAAGACACAGTATGTATTTTCTGTCCTTATTGTTTGCCAACACTACAATTATTCTTCAGTCTTTCTTACTCATTGCCCAGCTTGTACATGCATATGAAGCAATAGAAAATGCCATGGCTTGGATCAGGCATGCCTTGCTCCTCAAAGTGACATCCTTGATTTACAGTACAACTTTTTACACAGATTCTTCCAGTGCAATACATTGTTTGATTTCGGGATTGCTGAGTTTAAAAAATGTTTGTCAGCTTCAATCTTTCCTTTTTATCATGATGTTGTTTGTTGATCCAGTTTGTGAGAATGTTGCTGTTGTTGCTAAGGTGTATCCACACTGAAGGCTATAGTCTTTGAGCTTCTTCAGCAGATGCTTCAAGTCTTCTTTGTTTTCTGCAAGCAAGGTTGTACTGTCTGTATAAGGAGGGCACATGAGTGTTTTCTCTCAGTCCATCTCCCTTCCTCTGAGGTGAAGCACCACAATGAATGTGAGATGGGGCTCAGCCTAGGGCCTGTGGCTCATTTAAAAGGTCTTCATGCCTAGAGGACTCTTTCCTTGTGGAGTTTGTAATGTGGTCCCCATTCTGATTCCATGCTACACATGGAATGGTGTGAATGTCACTGAGCCCATTGTGACACCATGTGGCTGAGTAGAACTGCCTTGTATGGTTTTCTATACTCTAATCTTAGGGAAGCGTCGAGGACTGTCCTTCATAGGGTCGCTATGAGTCGCCTGCGACTCAATGGCACTTAACAACAATAACATCATCATAGAGAGAGATCAGTTGGCCCAGTGGACAGAAAGCGATGCTACCAAGCCAAAGGTGAGTGACTTTTAATCCATGGCCCTCGGGCCTGTCTTTCATTGTTTTTGTTCAAACATTCCTCTAGGTTGTATAGCCCTGGTGTGTCTACTTGCCATACAGAGGTAACTTGTGGTTGCTGTGAAGCTGAACACTGTGACACTAATGTGTCAAATGTGTTAATGGTTGATTACCCACGGCGGATAGAGAGTGGGGTGCAGCTCCCCTATTAAAACAAGCTTGGAAGCAGGAGTGGCATGCACTTATGTAATAGCTTGCCTCTGGAAACCCTATGAACCTGGAGAGAGGATAAAATACACCCAAGCCTTGAGGACTCTCTTTCATAGGGTCTCTATGAGTCTCCTGCGACTCAACAGCACTTAACAACAACAACAATCTTAGGGAAGGAGTCCTTGTGGTTCAGTGGCTAAAGAATTTGGTTAGTAACCAAAAGATCGTTGGTTCAAACTCACCAGCCACTCCAACGGAGAAAAATGAGGCAGTCTGCATTTGTAAAGGTTCATAGACTTGCAAAGAAACACTATGGGCAGTTATACTCTGTCAGGTGTCTGTGAGTCTGAGTTGACCAATGGCAGCGAGTTCATCTATACAGAAGATCTTTCTCCTGAGAAACTACCAACTCAACACTGCTAATTCACAATATTTGGCTGTTCATAATAGTAAATATGTGGAAACAATGTAAGGGCTCATCGACAAGTGAATGGATGGATAACATGTGGGATATACCTACAGTGGAGAGTTGTCTAACCCTAGAGAGAAATGAAGTCCTGATGCATGCTATGATATGGATGAAACTTGAATACATTAAACCCACTGCCATCTAGTAATTTCTGACTCAGAAATGCTCTAGTGGGTTTTCAAGTCTAGAACTCTATACAGGAGACTGATCATCTTTCTCCCATATATGACAAGAGATTGAAATGATATACCTTTTTTCCGTTAAAAAGATGATCTTGGTCCCTTTGATTGTTATTTTACCATTATATATATAATGTTGAATCGCTCTACCTGAATTTAAAAATTATCTTAAAAATGGTTTTAAACATTGAACACCAATGCTCAAAAACCAGATGAGTTGTGAGATGACATCAAGGATGTCATCCATTAAGAGAGCCAAAGGTCATTACAAACACAAAGAAGAAAGAATAAACCAAAATGGATTTCAGAAGAGACTCTGAAAACAGCACCAGAATGTCAAGAAATCAAAACAAAGGGAAGAGATGCTGAAGTAATAGAGCTGAACAGATTCTAAAAGGCAGCTCCAGAAGACAAAGTATTACAACAGAACGTGCAGGAGCTAAAACTGGAGAGCAAAAGGGGAAGAACTTGTTTGTCATTTCTCAAGCTTAAAAACCAAAAAACCAAAATCAAGCCTTGAATTGTAATACTGAGAGGTGCTATGGGGGAAATCTTGAATGATCCAGGAAGTATCAAAAGAAGATGGAGAGAATAAACAGAATCATTGTGTCAAAAATAAGTGCCCAACTCCAAAATATTTCATATGATCAAGAGCCAATGGTTATTAAGAAAAAATTATAAGCTGTACTGAAGGCATTGGTAAAGAGATAAGGCACCAGGAATCAACGGGATACCAAGTGACATGGCTCAATTAACCGATGCAGCCTCGGATGTGCTCTCTTTCCTGTGAAAGATGATCCAACAGAATATGGAAACTATCAAACAATATCATTAATATCACATACAAGAACATTACTGCTGAAGATCATGCCAAACCAACTAGAGCTGTACATAAACAGAGAACTGTCAGAACTTCAAGCTGGTTTAGAAGAGGCCATGGCACCAGGAATATCATTGGCTGAAAGCAGAGAATACCAGGAGAATGTCTGTTTGTGCTTTATTGACTGTGGGCTTATGACAAATTATGGCTAACATGAGAAGAATGGCAATTATAGAACACATAATTGTGCTCATGTGAAAACTATACCTAGACCAAGAGGTTAGTGTGTGCAATAAGGGAACACTATACAGTTTAAAATTAAGAAAGGTGTATGTGAGGGTTTTGTTTTTTCTCCATATCTATTTAATCTGTGTACTGAGAAAATTATTCAAGAAGCTGGACTCTACGAAGAAGAATGTGACATCAGGATCTGAGGATGACTCATCAATAACCTGTGCTCTGCAGATGACACAACCTGCTTGCTGAAAGTGAGGACTTGAAGCACTTGTAGCAGATCAAAGAACATAGCCTTCAATATGGATTGCATCTCATTGTCAAGAAAACAAAAATTCTCAACCTTCATTGAGATTCGCTCTGCCTTGAACTCAACTCAACAGTGGTGCATTTAGGTTTGGGGTTTTTGTAGTCTAATGAATGTGCAATAGTTTAAAATGTTTTGAAAATTATCAAATTGTATCACAAGCACTGAAAGTGAGTACAGGCTTTTGAGTAATATGATGTTGTGAGACCTACTCAGCGTAGGTTTGCTGCACACTCCAATAAGTCAGAATTGCAGTCTCTTGGAAACATAGTAAAGTGAAGGGCAATAAAATCAAATTTGTGTTGCACGTTGAGCTGCTAAACAAGAGGTCAGGGGTTGAAATCCCCCAGCCTCTCTGAAGAAGAAAGATGAGTTGTCTCCAGTCAAGTTACAGCTTTAGAAACCAGGGGGAGGGTCACCAGGAGCAGACACCAACTCAACAGCAGTGGGATTGGTTTGGGGATTATCATCAGAACGTTGCCTAGTCCCTTCCTTCTATTAGGGAGAAACTGGAGAGCTGCTCTCATCAGGATTACCGCCTGGGAAATACCACGGAGCACTTCTCCTCTGTCACGTGAGGTGCTGGCGTTGTTGTTAGGTGCTGTCAAGTTAAACACAAGTCATAGCAACACTCCGAGCAGTAGATCTGAACCCTGTCCTGTCCTGGGCCAGCCTCCTCATCGCTCGCTCATATGCTTGAACCCATTGCAGCAGGCACTTTGTCAGTCCATTTTGCTGAGGGTCTTCTTTCCTTCTCTGACTCTCCTCCTTTCCAAGTATGACGGCCCTCTCTGAGGAATGGCCCTTTCTAACAACATGAGGCAGAGCTTTGCCATCCATGCCTCTCAGGAGCACTCTGATTGCACTTTCTCCGAGACATTGCGCTTTTGGCAGTCCATGGGATATCCAATACTCTTAAGATTCCTGTGCCGTAACTCAAAGGCACTGAGTCTTCTTCTGAATGATTGTTATTCATTTATATGTACTTATATATTTTTTTTTATTAGATGTGTAACAGGTGACTGGAACGATCTAAATCAGGCACACCTTAGTCTTCAAATGGACATCATTGCTTTTTTGGATTTTGGAGAGGGCCTACACAGTGGTTTTGCCCAAAGCAATACATCTCCTGATCTCCTGACAGCTGATAGAAGGGTACTGATTGTGGATCCAAGTTAGAGGAAATCACTGACAACTTCAATCTTTTCTCCATCTATTGTGATGCTGCTTATCAGCCCGTGAGGCACTCGGAGCCAGAAAGGACTTGCTGGTGCACCACACCCACCAACACCAGGTCCTGAAGTCAATTTTCTCTCAGATTTGCTAATGGTCTGTTTACAGCTGAAGCATGCTTGTTATTTAGGAGAGAAATAAAGAATAATTTCCCCAAAGAGATGAGAACTGGCTGTTTTATTTTTCATTTTGGAAGCAGGAGGTTTGACTGCCAAGGAAGTAGACTTGGAGGGCAGAGCTGTTAGGACTAACAAGCCGGCTGTGTGTGTGCTCGGCCAGGGGGAGGAGTGAGGTCCCTTAATTGGGGGGGGGTTCTTTATTATCATGCTATTAGATGCACATGACTCCGTGTCACCCTCGCTGTCACTGCCTCGCCTGGGCTCTTGGGAATGTTTGTGCGTCATCTCTGTAATCCTTGCTGTGCTTGAACCCGCTAGGGTGACCGAGGTACTCTGAACAGTGAGTGCTGTGAACTCCTAACAGCCTAGAAATGAAAGCCCTGGATTGGGGGCGGGGGTGGGGGGCAGTGGGTAACGAACCAGGCTGCTCACCAGGAGGTCAGCAGTTTGAGTCTACTTGCTGCTCCATGGGAGAACAATGGGAAGCCTTCTCCAGTGAAGCGTGGGAAGCCCCACGGAGGGTCGCCTCAAGCTGGAGCTGCCTCGGTGGCTGGCTGTGGATTGCACATGCTGGCAGCTGTGTTGGCATGGGCACTGGTCCCCCGGCCAGCCCAGCCCTGGCGCACTGACGCAAGTGCAAGCCTCTGGGGTCCCACGCCACCTTTGTTCGCAAGTGTTTGTGTCTGAGAGCTGCCATCTGCCCTCCCAGCTGCCACCCTTCCCCTAGTTTCTCCCACCATCCTCAATCCATCTCCGGACAAATTACCTTATAGACAGATTTAGTCGATGCCTAGACCAATACATCCTCTTTCACATTAAGAAGAATCAAAGCAGGCTCCGAACCATTCATGGGATTTATGCCCCAAACTCACTGCAGTAGAGCCAATTCTGACTCATGGGGACCCTCCATCTGTCTCCCAAACCTGTAAATCTTAACCGAAGGAGACTACTTTGTTTTTCACCCACAGAGCAACTAGTGGGTTTGAATCGGCAGCCTTTAGCAGCCTAAACTACAACACACTATGAGGGCACCAGGATTCCTGTGGAATTTACAGATCCTTAGAATTCCAGAAGTCTTTGTGATCCTGGCCAAATTCTCAAATCCATTCAGCTGGGTTGAGGTGTTGACGTATCCGTGCAGTGAGGAGGAGTAGAGAACATCTTCCATGATGGTCAGCGCACCGAGTCTCCCATGCCCATCTGGCCTGGACCCCCTGGTGCCTGTCTCTTCTGAGAGAACAGGCTTCACGAGCCAGGAACAGCTGAGCTATTAAACCAAACCCACCCCAGTACTGTCACGTGGATTCTGACTCCCAGAGACCATGCAGGGTGCAGCAGCTGTACACACACCTACACACACACCCCCCATTGAGTTTCCAAGGCTGCGTTGTCTACAGACTCAGACTGCCTCCTCTTCCTCCTATAGACAGGCTAAAGCATTCAGACCACAGATGTCCTAGTTACGAGGCTACAAGCTGAGTTGGTCGTTGTACCATTGTGTGTCATCGAGTTGACTACAGTGCATTGTGACCTTATGAACAGCCGCTCTGAACCTAATCCTGCACCGTCCCCACCATCTTCATCAGGCTCGCACCCACTGTCACAGTCCTTGTGTCAGTCCGTCTAGTTCAGAGTCCTCCTTTCTTTCACTAACCCTCCTTCTTTCCCAGTGTGAGGTCTTTTTCCAAGGTCCGAGCCCTCCAGATAAGATTCCTCAAGTCTGTGAGAGAGAATGTCACTGTCCTAGCCTCTAAGGAGCACCTTGGCTGCACTGTCTTCAGGATGGGCTTGTTTGCTCTTTTGGCAGTCTGTGGGATTTTAAAACTGATGTCCAGAATCAAAATGCCAAGCAAAAGTTGGAAAATAAGGACTTGGTAACAGAAAGGAGACCTGAGATCGAATGATAGAATTTTGTACAGTGATTTGTTCATTGCCAATAACTTCTGTTAAAAATTAGTAGAGAACAAATATCACTGCCATCAAGTCGATCCCGAGTTCTGGTAAAGTAGAACTCTGGTGGCACAATCTGTAGGGAGTCATGCTGCTAATCCAAAGGCCAAGGTTCGAATCCACCAGCTGTTCTGCAGGAGAAAGAGGGGCCATCTCCTCGAAGTGATTTACAGCCTCTGAAAACCTGGTGGAGGGTCAGCTATGAGTTGGTTCCTACTTGACAACAATGAATTTGAGTTTGGGACTTGACTAAAGCTGTCCCTTAGGGTTGCCGAGACTGTAGTCTTCATGGGAGTAGATGAGCTCATCTTTCTTCTTAGAAGTAACTTGTCATTTTTTCAGTTCCAAGCATGACATCCGTCACCATGTCCAAAATAGACCAGATGAAGCTTCAGAATCCTTGACTTTGAATCCTTTGAATTCTCCAGTATGAACCTGTTTGTTCTTGCAGTTCATGGTATGTTCAATACTCTTCTCCAGCACAACAACTCAAAGACATCAATTCTTCTATCATCCCTAGTCACTGTCCAGCTCTCTGATGCATCTTAAGGTTTCAAAAGAGAAAGAAAGCAAACAAATGAAGCAAAAATTGCTGTTGCATCTACTCCAGGTCTGGGTAACCTATGTGTGTTAGAGCAGAGTTCTACTTCTAAGTTTAGAAAATATTATTTATTGTGGTCTGGGTGAAAGTATATACAGAGAAAATTAGTTTCCCACTCAATAATTTGTGCATATTTTTTATGTGACGTTGGTTTCAATTCCCTCAAGTAACATCATTCATCCCACTTCCTCCCTGAGTTTCCTGTATGCACTAGTCCATCTTCCTTGCTCCTTCCTGCCATCAGGGCTTTGTTTTGGGGCAAAACATCTGCTGGAGGGTCAGCTATGAGTCTGTTCTGATTTGACAGCAATAAGATTTTGAGTTGAGTTGAACTGTTTGGCTGAAAAGTGGTCCCCTGGAAGCGGGTGGGGGGCATGAAAGGTGTCTAACGTAGAGGTTTCCCCCACAAACAAACAAACAAACAAATCTTTCCAGTGGCTGATTCATTGGAGGTAGATCACCAGGCCTATCTTTCAAGGTGTCTCCGGGTGGACTAGATCCTCTAGCTTTTCGGTGAGCAGCTGAGGGTGTGGACCCCCTCAGAGAAGGATGTCCCAGTGACCGTGTCTGTCACTGCACTGAGAAAAAGCACCTCTGGGAAGGAGCCCCACAGGTGTCCTGTCTGCGTGCTCACAGCGCCCCCGTGTGGCCAAGGAGAACAGCCCCGTGGAGCCTCTGAGGCTGTAATCTTTAGAGCAACATCTGCTGGGGTCAGATGGAGATTTCCATTCCAGCTTTAATAAGAGCTGCCAGAGCTCATCAGGGAGGGAACCAAAACCAACCCAAACCCACGGGCAGTGCTGACTCATGAGACCCTCCATCAGGATTCCAAGTGGATAAACCCTTACAGGAGGACATTGCTCATTTTTCTTCTTTGGAGGGACTGGTGGATTTGAACCCTTACTTTTTGGCTAGTAACCCAATATGCAACTCGAGCTCAAGGAAGTGAAGAACAAATTCAAGCCTCGAGTTGCTATAATCAAGGATGCTTTCAGCAGAATGTTAAATGATCCAGGAAGCATTAAAAGAAGATGG
>NW_006399884.1:6716460-6767321 GCF_000299155.1 Elephantulus edwardii | reverse complement strand
TGGGATAATTGGGATGGGAGTGTCAGAGACAGTGTGATTGGCACAGGACAGAGCAGAGTTTAGTGCTGTTGTACATAGGGTCGCTATGAGTCGCAAGTGACTCGACGGCACATAACAACAACAACAACAACAACCCAATACGCAATGTGCTCCATCACCAGGGATCCTTCCAAGGAGAGAGAAGGACACTTAAACAGCCCTTGGTTGGGACTCATCTTTAAATATGGATCCAGGTGGGAGATATTTCAGGACAGTTCCACACCACTCAGCAAAGAGGAGATGGCAAGAACGTGAGTGCAGATCTAAGTTATGTGGACACCTATTGTAGAAAGTGTGCCACAATATCATGAAAAAGTTTGAAATACAGTGAGAATGACCAAATGGGTACAGAGACAAGAAATGAGAACATGCTACTGGAAAAATGGTAACAACAGACTTGTGGGGTGAAGAAGGGTCACCATACATCTTCAATTTACATAAGAAATGTAATAAAGAGCAATGATATCAGTCTAGAGATTAAGGTGCACCTGACCCAAGCCATGGTCTTCTCATTTGCTTGCTATGCATCTGAGAGTTGGGCAATGATTAAAGATTTGTCCCACATTAATATATCTTTAAATGAGCACAAGACCTAATGCAGATCTTCTTTACCAATTAAGCTGAACTATTGTTTGGTTCGCGCCTCCCCCCCACCCCCCGCCCCCGCCAGTTACTTCTTTTTTTTTTTAATTTAAATTTATTCTTGTTGTTGTTGTTATGTGCCGTCGAGTCGCTTGCGACTCATAGCAACCCTATGTACAACAGCCCTAAACTCTGCTCTGTCCTGTGCCAATCGCACTGTCTCTGACACTCCCATCCCAATTATCCCAGTCACTGAATCAATCCACCTCATAGAGGGCCTCCTCTCCTGCGCTGTCCCTCCACCCTCCCAAGCATGATGTCCCTCTCCAAGGACCGGTCTCTCCTCACAACATGTCCAAAGTATGTTAGACGGAGCCTCAGAATCCTTGCCTCCAAGGAGCCACCTGGCTTAACCCTTTCCAGGATGAATCTGTTTTCCTAGCAGTCCATGGTATTCTCAATACTCTTCTCCAGCACCACAGCTCAAAGGCATCAATTCTCCTTCTATCCTCCTTGGTCATTGTCCAACTCTCTGATGCATAACAAGTGATTGCGAAGACCATGGCCTGTATCAGATGCACCTTAGTCTCCAGACACCATTGCTCTTCAGTACTTTGGAGAGGTCCCTAACAGCAGACTTTCCCATGGCAATGCACCTTTTAATTTCCTGGCTGCTGGTGCCAAGACTGTTGACTGTGGAGCCTAGCAAGCTAAACCTGTGTACAATCTCAATCTCTTCACCATCCATCCTGGTGCTGCCAATTGGTCCAGTGTTAATTTCAGTAAAAATTTATAGAGACTTTGGATTTCCATTCACTCATTGTTGCACTTTTCTCCCCTTCCAACCCTCCCCCCTAGTACACTACCCTCTTAGAAAAGGAAAACAAAAATTCTTTCATTGCTTTACAAACCATCCCCAAGGTCCACTCCACCATGTAGCCTTCGCTCTAGACTCCTGTCATGACAAAAATATTTAATCACATATCCCTTTTAAACAGTTTTCTCCCTCACCTGTTTCAATGCAGTATACATAATTGAACTCATCTTTCTCAGTCTCCCCCCAACCCCAAGGTCAGTCCTGTTTTACAACAGTGGCATCATGCAGTATTTGTCCTTTTGTGACTGAAATACTTCACTCAGCATAATGTCCTCCAGAGTCACCCATTTTGAATAATATTGCATTAGTTCCTTGTTTGTCAATGCAGCATAGTATTCCATTGTGTGAATATACCACAGCTTCTCTATGCAGTCATTTGCTGATGGGCACTTAGGTTGTTTCCAACTTGCTATTGTGAACAAAGTTGCAATAAACATGGGTGTGGCCAGTTACTACTTATGCATCTGAAAGCTGTACAAAGAATAAGGATGATAGAAGAAAAATTGATAGTTTGAGTTGTGGTGCTGGAGAAGCGTATTGAACATACTGTGGACTACCAACAATCAGGTTTGTCCTGGAGAAGGTGAAACCAAGTTGCTTCTCAGAGGCAAGGATTTTGAAACTCCATCTCGCATATTTTGGGCATGTTGTCCAGAGGTACCAGTCCTTGGAGAGGGACATCATGCTTGGAAGGACAGAGAGTCAACACAGGAGAGGAAGATCCTGGATGAGATGGATTGTCTGTGGCAATGGCATCAGGGGTGTCAGAGATGGTCAAGTTGGTTCAGAGCCATTGTTCATAGGCTCACTATGAGTCATAGTCAACTTAACATAACAACATCTGTGAACACAATAAAGTGAAGTGTAAGGAAATAAAGTCTATGTATGTCCCTGCCCTGGGGAGACAACACAGATGGCCATGACTCCTGCCACTATCACCCTGCCACAGACTCCATGACAGTTACACTGGTTGTCACCCATGTTGGCACAAGGACTTGGCTGATTTTCTGCAGAGAAACAAGTCCCTGATATAGTATTGTGACAGTTCAGGTGGTTATCAACCGGCAGATGGGATCAATGCCACTGACCTGTTCACTTAAAAAGTATTAAAATGGCAAATCTTATAGATATTTTACCATAATTAAAAGATATTTAAAAGTTATCTTTTCAACATTAAACCAAGCATACACTTTGAAGTCACCTTCAAATGAAACAATGTTGTTGTTAAGTGCTGTCAAGTCAACTCCAACCCTTTTACTGTTCACTGTCCAGTGGGAACACACCAGTAGTTGGCCCTCCGGCGGGCTTTCAAAGGCAGTAAATTACACATTTTTCTCCTACAGAGAAACTGGTGGATTTGAACCACATACCTTTCCTGTGGCCTTGGGCCTCTGCTACCACCAAGCTAGCAGAGGTCCTTATAAACCACAGATGGGAACCCTGTTCTACCCTGAGCCGTCCTCACACTCCCCTACAAGTTCAGGCCCTTGGTACAGATATTAATCCATCTCTTTGAGGATCTTCCTCTCTTTCTCTGGCCCTCAACATTTCTCAGCATGATGTCTCTTTTCCAAGAACGGCCCTCCTTACAACATGCCCAAAGTTTGTGGGATAGAGTTTCACCATCCTTGCCTCTAAGGAGCACTCTGGTTTCACTTTCTTGAAGACACACTTGTTTTTCCTTCCAACAGCCCATGGGATATTTAATATTCGTCTCTAACACCACAACTCAAAGGCATCGATTCTTCTTCTGTCATCTTTATTCATTGTCCCACTTTCAGATGCATAGGAAGTAATTGGTAAAAACCAAACAATATCTCAGCTTAATTGGTAAAGCAGATCTGCCTTGGGTCTTGTGCTCATTTAAAGATTAATGTGGAACAAACTAGCAACAGCAACTGGAAAGATCAGATCAATAACTGAGGGTAGTAACCGAAGGTGTTCATGGTGCAGGACGACTCAGAAAAGGAGAGAGAAGTTTGCACAACAAAAGGACGCTGAGAGGCAGCATCTTTCACTGGAGAATTCTCTGCTGGATTTATCATCTACAATAAAATAACTTGTAAGGGGGGAAGTAACTGAGTTTTAGATTTACAAACACAATGTCTAAAATGCAAAACCAACAACAAAATAAACTTGCGAAAAACCGATTGAGTCTACAAATACAAACATAATATTCAAAATGCAAAACCAACCAAATAAATAAAACTTGGAGGGAATTTATAATTTACAAATTTAATGCCTAAAATGGGAAAATTAAAAAAAAAATCAAACCCCAATAAAGCAAAAATCACAAGAGAAAACAAACCCATTGGCTCACGGAGTGCAGTTCTGCTCTGACACACACGGGGGCGCCACGAGCCAGAGACGCCGCAAGGTGGAGTCGATTCCACGGTGGCAGCTGGTCCCAGTCTGTCCTTACCAGGCAACGAGCCCGCTGAGACCAGCGACTAGACTTTGCTCATCTTTAATCCCCTATGGCAGAAGCCCAACAAAGTGCAGATTCTCCAAGACATGTTTCATAAGTGGCCAAGTCTACCCCGAGCTGACGATCTGCCATGAAACCCAGCCATGGACCCATACGGCCTGCATTTGCTGGAGCTGTGTATGTGGGTCCCTTTTGTGGATAGTGTCCAGGGTCAATATGAGTGCTTGGGGGCCTGCTTTGTACATGGCTCCCGAAGCTAGTGGCCTTCCAGGCCAGCCGTTTGAGGTCAGCAGGGGATGAATGCCCAGCATGGAGACATCAGCTGTGACAGGATTCTCGTCTTCCAATTTTTGCATCCAGAAACCCATAAGCATTTCCTGAGTAACAATCAAATTAAGGGGGACTAATTGGTTGAAGCACCAGTCACAGGCTGGAGGGAGCAGGCGTCCATGCTGGCTCGTTGGAGTCTAAGCTGGAGCCATCGTGCTTTATCCATCTGTCCACCCTCCTGACCTCCCCAGCTGCTGTAGTCAAAGAACAAAGAACCCTTCAGATTGGATTTCAAATGCTTCCCTGTGGCCTGAGTAGCCTCCATACCTGTAGAGACTGTAATTTAGCCCTAAAATATGGTCTTGTTTGGTGTCTCAGTTTTGCAGTGCTGTGACAGAGACACCAAAGATGAGTGTGTCTGTTCTCCAGTGCTATTGTAATACTACAAGTGGGCGGCTTTAGCAAATAGAAACTTATCCTCACTGTCTAGGAGACTGGATGTCTGAATCAGGCACCAGCTCTAGGGAAGGCTTTCTCTCTCTCTGACTGAGGAAAGGTTCTTTTCTCCTTTCCGCATCTGTGGGTCCACTGTTCCTAGAACAGCTCCAAGTGTCCTGGCTTCAACCTGCCCCGGGGTCTAGGTGGATCTCAGCGAAGAGACCCCGGGACTAGAGGACACACTGCGTTCTGTTCTCTTTCTTGGAAGTACTCAGGCATCCTTTTTCTCTTTTCTTTACTTCTCTGCACTCTTTTCTTTACTTCTGTCTCTTGTAGATAAAAAGTGGTATAGGCCACATTGAACACAAACTCCTCCAGCTTCAGACTAGGGCTATGCCATTGCAGTCTTACCTTAATCCCCTCACAAGTGATTGGCTGATCACATCCTGGGTGTGATTACATCACAACATCACTGCCAGGTCACATCATTGGTGTCAACCCTGTGACAGTCACAAGGCCCAGCCACGCTGACCACGGCCTTGACTGGACTTCTGGTCTTCCCATGAACTCCCCTCCTAGACTTCTGGCTCAGTGCACCAGTCCAAGGAGAATGCCATCCCTACCATACGTAATAAAAGGCCTGATTTATTCATTTGGTAATCGTTACTGAAGTATCCTGAAAAATTTTGTTTATTAGATCCAAGTGCCTAAAAAGAAAATTAAGTCTATTTGATTTGTGAGTGCACCTTAAGACATTCAAGGAAACATAATGAACTGAGTTCTAAAGTCTTTCTGGGAAAAGTCTACATGACTTTAAGTAGGTTTATAAAAAAAATATAAAACAACTATGAGATATCATCTCACCCCAGTCAAAATAGCAAAATTTAACAGAACAGCAAGCAACAAATGCTGGCGAGGTTGTGGAGAAACTGGAACCCTGATTCACTGTTGGTGGGAGTGTAAAATGGTGCAACCCCTGTGGAAAGCAGTATGGTGCTTTCTCAAAAAGTTGCAAATAGAGATACCATTTGACCCAGCAATTCCACTACTGGGAATATACCCTGAAGAGACCATAGCTGACATCCAAGCAGATATATGCACACCCATGTTTATTGCAGCTTTGTTCACAATAACAAGGAGTTGGAAACAACCTAAGTGCCCATCAACAAACGAATGGCTAGAGAAACTGTGGTATATTCGCACAATGGAATACTATGCTGCATTAAAAAACAAGGAACTCATGCAATATTATTCAAAATGGTTGACTCTGGAGAACATTATGCTGAGTGAAATATCCCAGTCACAAAAGGACAAATATTGCATGATGCCACTGTTGTAGAATGGGACTAACCTCGGGGTTGGGGAGAGACTGAGTAAGATGGGTTCAATAATGTATACTGCACTGAAACAGAGGAGGGAGAAAACTGTTTAAAAGAGATATATAACTAGGTATTTCTGTCATCACAGGAGTCTAGAGCGAGGGCTACATGGTGGAGGGGACCTGGGGGAGGGTTTGTAAAACAATGAAAGAATCTTTTCTTTTACTTTTCCATAATTTTTGACTCATGTACTTATAACTTGTTAGTTAAATTTGTGTCTTCTAGGTTGCAACACCCCCATGATACATCTTCAAGGATATGAACATGTACGGCTAAGCACAATTAATAACAGTGCATCTAAATTCCAAAATCAATCTCCATAATAGTCTATGTGTTTCCTACTGCCAAAGGGGCCCTTTAGAGTAGTGAGAGAAGATCTTCACCCTGAAACCCACAGCGTCCCTTTTCAGCAGGAAGTAGCTAAGAGAATACGCCATCCCCTTTTCCTTATGAATCAGGGTGAAGTCTCTCTCAGGGAGGAGTAATAGGGAATGGCAAAGGACACACTGACAAAGGAGATTAATCAGAACTGGCTTTGACAAGCACTGTGGCAATTGGACAATTAAAACAGACATTCGGAGGGTGGGGGAAGAAGAACAAACTGGGGAGGAGGGTAGAGAGAATGGCGCAGCAATGAAGGAATGAAAACCCAAAATCTCTGTAAATGTTCATTAAAACTAATAAAATTTAATAATAATAAGATTTCTTACATGTAATGTAAAATCATGGCTTCTAAAATGTGTTACTTTAAACGTTATTGACTTCATTTTGTAAACCAAAGTAATCTTGGGTCCAGTCTCGACAACGAAAACCTTACCATCACAAATGCGATGGCATTAATTGACTGCACAGCCGCATGGATATCAGTGCAACTCTTCTATCCCCATAAAGGCAAACTTGGCACTCCCTAAGCAGTAACACCTTCCTCTTTCTCCTTCTTGTTCCAGGTAACCGCTGGTAAACTCTGGTCTCTGTTTTAGTTCTCTGGTGCTATTCTAACAAAGAAACCACAAGTCGATGGCTTTAGCAAAACAATTTATTCTCTTAGACTTTAAGGTGGGAGCTCTGGTGGCCTAGTGGTAAGAAACTGGTCTATACTTTAAAAGGTTAGAAATGTAATTTCAGGACACCAGCACTAGGAGAAGGCCCTCTGTGCTGATTCTGGAGGAAGGTCCCTGTCTCCCTCAGCATCTGTAGACCAGAGGCTCCTTGGAGACTTCCAAGTGTCCTGGCCTGTCCTGGGGTAAGGAGTTTCCAGATGTGGGGGCCTGGGTCCCCAAGAACACTCTCCACTCCAGGTGAGTGTTTCTGGTTGGCCCTGGGCCCCGCCTTTACTCAGCTTACATGTCTTCTTTTTATCTTACAGGCCACACCTGGGGAACTTCCCTAACATCAGGGCTGCATTGCATTTCACCCAGAATTCTCTCACAACTATCTTGGTTTATCAGATCGGATCATCGTTACCCAGGTTGCACATTGTGCCATTACAGACTAATATTTTAAAGGGGATGTAAAGATGCATGTTGGTCTCCTCACATCCTCCAGTTCTTTCCCTTAGAATAGGCCAGGCAATATTTGGGCTTTTGTGACTGATTGGTTTCACTGGATATGTTATCTATGTTCATCCTTATCACAGTAGATTTTAGAAGTTCATTTCCATCTGTGGTTCACTACGGTTCCTTTGTGTAGCTATTGTACATTTGGTTTATGCATTATTCTGCTGATGAGCAGACCCTTGGGTGGTTGCTGCCTTCCGGCTGCTGTGAACAATCCGTCTGTGAACATGGTGGACAGCCTGTATTCTTCCACTGTATCTGTTTCTTACTATAAACTCATCTAATCAACAGATTATCTTACACTGTGGGAGGCTCTCCAGGTATACATAATATGAGATGAAATGGGATAAGGTAAGATGATGTGAGGAGGAAAGGTAAGGCAAAATAGGGCAAACTATTCCCCTACAGAGTATACGGTAGAAGCAGTCTTTACAGTAGACTGCTTCATCTTTCTCTGATGCAGTAACTTGGTGAGTTTGAACTGTCGGCCTTTAAGTTGGCAGCCTGATGCTTAACTCACTGTACCACCACGGATCCTCGATAAAGAATACCAGTTACAATAACAACAGTGAGTCCTGATGGTTCAACCCTAGCTCCAAACAGAAGAATGAGTGTTGGCCTTCCTCAGATGTACTAGTGACGGCTGAGGGTGTCAGTGGTGACTGTGTACACATAGTGGGGGTGGTGAGCCCACACATATGCACACAGTGTGGATAGTGGCCTCTACTGTGTGCACACAGAGTGGATGGTGGCTCCTATGGTGTGCACACTGTGTGAATGGTAATCCCAACATATGTACACAGTGTGGATAGTGGCACCTACCAAGTGCACACAGTGTGGACAGTGGTCCCAACTGTGTGTACATGGTGTGGACAGTGGCCCCAACTGTGTGCATACAGTGTGGACAATGGACCCTGCCGTGTGCACAGTGTGGACGGTGGCCCCACACATGCACACAGTGTGGACCGTGGCCCCTGCCGTGTGCACACAGTGTGGTGTGTGCTCCACACATGGAGTGTGGTGCTGGCCGTAGTAACTGACACCGGCAGCGTGTACTGTTTGCCAGGTAGCGTACAATGAGCTGCCTGTGTGTCCCCTAACTTGATCCTTCCCTGTTTCAGCCACAAGAGACCAAACCTCTTCAAAGCAGCGTGGCCTCAGACCTGCTCCAACCGTAGGAGATGCAATTCCTTCCATTCAGGGGTAGGAGCAGAGAGCAAACCTTCATCTCAGAGGTTCTGGCTTGTTGTTAGGAGGGACTAGTCCCTGGAGAAAGATGTCCTGCTCGGTGAGGTGGAGGGTGAGTGAAGAAGGGAGGACCCTCGAGGAGACAGGCAGACACAGAGCTACGCGGCGGTTTAAGCACAGCCGAGTGGGAGGAGGCGCAGAGCTGGGCAGTGCTTCATTCTGTCCGACATGAGGCTGCTAAGGGTTGGAACCTGCACAGTGACACTTAACAACAATGTGAATGAGTGGTGGAGCAAGGCCAGTTGGGAAATGCTCATGCACGCCTCGAACTACTCCATCCCAAATCAAGAGCTTTCAAGGACCTGGCTGCAAAACCGTCTCTCCTTCTCACCAGATCACAGCTCTGTGACCCTGATTAAAGCTTCCTCCACACCAAATCTGATACAATTTTTCACCAATGGACGTGGACAGAGTGGTGGCAACAGTGAGTTCAAACACAAGCACTGTTAGGGGGCTGGTGCGGAGCCACACAGTGTTCCTTCTACTAAACTGGGGGTTAGAACAACTGTGTTGGTATCTAATAACATAACCTAGAAGGAGAAGTCAAAACCCAAATCAACCACCTCCATTGAGTTAAATCCAAACTGTGGTCCAAATTGTGACCTCATAGGACTGAGTAGGACTGTCCCACAGGGTGTGTCTAAATTGTGACCTCATAGTACTGAGTTGAACTTCCCCACAGGGTTCCAAGGCTGCAGTCTTTATGAAAACAGATCTCCTCATCCTGGTGGGTTTGAACCACCAACTTTTGGGTTCTTAGGCAAATGTTTTAACTACTGCATTACAAGGTACCTTTTGAAAGGGGAACAGAAACAATATTCCCCTCATCGTGTGTCTGTGTGTGTGTGCGTGTGTGTGTGCGTGTGTATGTGTGTGTGTGTGAGACAGGACACAGAGAAAGGAGGATGTGAGTTGGATGCCAAATTCCAAGTTCTTCAGTCGGTCTGACGCCATCTGTAGCTTTGAAGCTTTGTTATAAATACAGAAAAGATATCTGATCCATGAAGTGATGTTTAAATGGCTGGTGAGATGAGAATCCTGGACTCGCTTCATATTAGTGCGTCCCGCTGATTTCCTTCCATTCCTGATGTCCGATTCTAGCCTTCTCTAGGTGGCCTACTGGTAAGGAACTGCACTGCCAACCGAAAGGCATGTGGTTTGAATCCACCAGCTGCTCCATGGTAGAAAGATGTGCAATTTCCTCCAGTGCAATTTACTGCCTCTGTAAACCTGCTGGAGGGTCAGCTGTGGGTCAGTTCTGACTCATAGTGCATAATAAAAAAATGATAAACTCGTTAGATAAAGGCAGGGACCTCCATGCCCTAGCACCCTACCCTAATGTCATTTTTTTAATTAAAAAAATTTTATGCTAATTTACAAAGTTTGAATACATTGTTTTTCTTTTTTAAAATTTCATTTTATTATTATTTGTGTGTGAGTGTGTATCGTCAAATCAGACCTGACAGGCACAGGAGGAGATTGTCCCTCCTTCTCCAGCAGAGCATCTAGTGGATTTGAACTGCAGACCTCACACTTGTCTTTCCCATTTCCTTCACCCGCCTCCATCTATCAAATTGTGTGATCCTATGATTTACCCCCAACCCTGCCCAACCTCACCCCTCTGATCCCCCCATCTCCCCTTCTTGGATCCTCATACTTGTTCTACAATAATGGTCCTTATACAGTATTTGTCCTTTGTTAAAAGGTAGTGATTTACAAAATCGTTGCTCCTGTGTGCTGCATAGTATTCCATCGGGTGAATGAACCATACTTTCTCAATCCATTCGGTTGTGTTTCTTCTTGGGTTGGTGAATAAAGCTGCTATGAACATTGGTTTATAAGTCTCCGTTTGAGCCTCAGTTCTCATTTTCTTGGTGTATATTCCAAGCAGTAGCTGAGTCATACAGGATTTCTAAGTTCAGCTTTCTGAGGAAATGCCAAACTATCTTCCAGAGTGGTTGTGCCATTTTACAGTCCCACCAACTATGTATAAGAGTTCCTATCTCAGGGGAGCTCTGGTGGCCTAGTGGCAAGAAGCTGCACTGCAATCCCAGAGGATCACGGTTCGAATCCACCAGATGCTCTGCCGGAGAAGGAGGCGCAATATCCTCCTGTACCAGTTAGATCTGATTTGACGGTACACGCACACAAAATAATAAAAAATAAAATAAAAAAATAAAAAAAAAGAGCTCCTATCTCACCGCATCCTCTCCAGCATTTATTACCTGCTGTCCTGCTACACTTTACCACTGCTACTGGAGTGAGACGGTATCTCCTTGCGGTTTTGATTTGCATCTCTCTTATTGTCAATGTTTTGAGCACTTCTTCATGTGCCTGTTCGCCATCCTCATAGCTTCCTCTGTGAAAATTCTTTCCTTGGCTTTTGCTCATTTTGTAATTGTGTGATCAGTCTTTTTTCTGTGGAGGCCCAGTAGGGCCACAGTTCTTTTATTTTTACGCTTGTTACATTTATCTATTCTTCTCCCTACAGGCCATTACAAACAGCATGTAGGAAATGAAACTATATTGTGATGTCAATAAAACTATGTAATCTCTTCCTAAAGCTCTGATCTGTTCAGGAGGGGGAAAAATCAATACTTCTCCATTGTCAATTTCCCTTGGTGTGGTCAGGTTAACAAAATAACATTTGAAAACCCAAAATGTTTGGGGAACAGTTGCGTTCTTATGAGTTTGCCTTCATTTCTCACTTGCTATTATTTTTCCCCCTCTTAACTATTTTATGCCCATTATCACTGTTAAGAAGTCCTGGTTGTGTCGTGCATTATGTATTTATTGGGCTGCTAACCAAAAGGTCGAAGGTTTGAATCCACTGGAGATTCAGAAAACAACGGGCACTTTCCTCCTGGAAAGGTTGACTACGTTGGAAACCCAACAGAGAGTCAGAGGGTCTTTAGGAGCTGGCATCCCACAGGGCGGTGGGCTGGGTTTTTCTCTGTGTCTCGCTGTGGATTAAATTGGGACACCGAGCAAAGGTGGCCTTGATCTTTTGAGAAGGACTTTCCATCTTAGTTTCCCAGTGCAGCTATATTTTTAAGGAATCAAACCAAGAAGAGCAACTTGAAAGGTTTGATGGCAAAGTTTTGGGGACCAGTGAGTCTAGGGGGTTTTTTTGTGTATCTTTTTCATGTCTAAAATTATTTTCCTTTTCTCTCTTTTTTAAATAAAATTTTTATTTTATATTGGTTTACTTACAAAGTTCATATACATTGTTTTTCACACCAGACCTTTCTCATTTCCTTTACCCATCCCACCCTCCACCCTTCAAATTATGCACCACCCCATCTCCACCCATCCTCACCTCTCTGCACTTTTTATATTTTGGGGTTTTTTTTTATTTGAGTAAAACTTTAGAAATCATACCAGTTTGCTACTAGTCCATAGACATTTTGTTTTATACTATTAATTACTATTGACGAAAGTAATTCTCTTATTAGATGCCTGATCAGACCCTTTCTGTTTATTGCTTTTCTGCTCATCCAGCTGATCTGCTTATTCACTGTTACTCCCCTCGCCTTCCCTTTTCATCCTTGTTAACTATCCAAGATGGATCCGACTGTGCGTGATCTCCTCTGTGACGCTTTATATTAGTGGTCTTACTCTGTGACTGTCCTTTTGTGATAGACTTACGTTAGGGAGCTCTGGTGGTATGGTCTGTAGAGAGCTGTGCTTCTAATGTGAAGGTGGCCGGTTTGAATCCCCCAGCAATTCTGTGGAAGACAGATGGGCAATGTCCTCCCATGTGGTTTATAATAAGAAACTTGCAGGGGTTGGGTTTGTTTTTTTTTTTTTTTTTGAGAGGGTGAAGAGTTGCACTGTCTACCCGAAGGTGGTTCGAACTCACCAGTTACTACCCAGGAGATATACAGGTTCTTCTCCTGTGCAGCTTACAGCCTCGGGAAACCGATGGGACAGGCAGCTCTGTGCTGACTCTAACCCAGTGGTCAAGAGCTTAAGTCACACAGCATGATTTGTCCTAGATCAATCGAGTTGTATGGTACTTGAGTGGAGTTTATCTCAATGGAAGAGGAAGACCCCAGTAAAGGAGTGCAAGGATGGGAGAACCACAAGAGTGTGCTCAGTGTTACTGAACCGCCCATGTAGGGATGATTGAGTTGGTCTGTGTTTGCCTGGTGGTTTCCTCAACAACCACAAAAATAATATAAATGATAAAAAGAGTCCAAATTCTCTTTCCAGCCTCAGCCCACAGCTGGTTCCTCTCTGTCCCTCTGGCCACACATCACTGGCCACCCCTTTGGTTTGGGAACACAAGCTGTGTCCCGCCTGGACCCCCCCACCCCAGCTCTGCCTGGAATGCCTTTCTTGGACACTAGGTTACCTCGTTGTTATCTTTATGACCATCACCTGCCCTGGAAGGCCCCTGTTGGTCACCAGATTTTGTCACTGTTGTAGCTGCTGTTGAGTTGACCTCAGCACAGGAGTCCTGCCCACAGGGCTTCCTGGGCTACAATCTTGGCAGAACCAGGTCGCCATGTCTTTCTCCCAAGGAGCCTTTAGGTGGATTCAAACCTCCAGCCTTTCAATAACAGCCAACTCCTTGGCGATTATAGCACCAGCGCTTCGCTTCTCTGTCTTTGTTGTTGTGTACTGTAGACTCCGAACCACCCCATAACTGACCCTCTGGTGGGTTTTCAGAGGCAGTTAATCACATGAGAGGAGATTATCCATCCTTCTCTCACAGAGCGGCTGGTGGATTCAAACTGTGTGCCTTTGGGATTGCAGCACAGCTTCTTGTCACTTATTGCCCTCCGTTTGCAATTCCTTCTTAATTTTTGTTGTGTCTCATACGAGACCATGAACATCTATCTCTAAAGAGTCTCCATTTATTCTTAATGCCTAGCAGAAGACTTAGCTGGTAATACGTGACCGAGCAGTGAAATGGTTTTTGAATGAATGTGTAAAAATAGATTGTTGTTGTTGTTAGGCAGTCTTAAGATGACTCCAACTCATAGTAACCCTCTGTTCATCAGAGGGAACCTTTCCAACCCTGCACGAGGCTCACAATCTCTGCTGTGCGTGGTCAAGCCCACTGGTGCGGTCACTGTTTCAATCAATCTCATCGAGGCCATGGGTTAATTCCACTAAAAGCAAACCTGTCACTGGCAAATCATTTCCAACTCAGTAGTGACCCTGCAGGACAGAGCAGAACTGCCTCACAGGGTTTCAAGTCTGCAATCTTCCACAGGATGCCTCATCTTTCTCCCAAGGAGTGACTGGTGGATTTGAACTGCTGACCTTTCAGATAGCAGTTTCACCACCAGGGATCCATGGATTAATAGTTATGTAGTCATAGTTAATAGCGAGCTCTGGTGGCCTATTGGCAAGAAGCTCCCTACAATCCCAAAGGCATGTGGTTCAAGGCCACGAAATACTCCTTGGGAGAAGGTTGGGCAGTCTCCTCCCATGTGATTAACCACCTCTGAAAACCTGCCAGAGGGTCAGCTATGTGTCGGTTCCAACTCTATGGTACACAACAACAACAACAACATTCATAGTTAATAGTATGTGGAGCGGGGTTCTGGTTTTTAGCACTAAATTATGGATATTTTGTTAATGACATTTTTATGGAATATTTCATTAACCTGACATGCTCTCTTGTAAGACAGACAAAGAGAATTCCAGGCTGGGCTTAATTTTCAAATAGAACACAGTCACAATCTTAAATTTAGAAGGAATTGGCTGTCTTTCCTAAGAGGAGAAAAGTTTCTATGGCAAGACAATTTATTAAATAAAATTAAAGGTCTTTCTGATAAGTAGGATAGAAGCTCTATTATTAAAAACAGATTAACTGTGCATTAGCCAGACCAGACTTGCTGCTTTTGAGTTGATTCTGACTAAAGCAAGACTGTAAGACGAAGGAAAATGGCTCCTGGAGTTTTTAAGACTGTAGACTCAGGTACAACAGAAAGTGCTGAGCAGAGAAGGAGGGCATTTATAAGGGTTGGGGTAAGACTGAGAAAAGCTGGATAAATTGAAATAGATGAGGGAGAGAACAGTTTAAAAGTGATATATGATAGGGTATTACGGTTATCACAAGAGTCCAGAATGAAGGTTGCATAGTGGAGTGTATTCCAGGCGGGGGAGGGGAGGGATTGTCTACCAATGAAGGAATTTTTCTTTTACTTTTCAAGGAGAGGAGCAAACTGGGGGGAAGGGGTGGGAAAGGAGAAAAGTGCAACAATGAATGAATGAATGAAAATCCAAAATCTCTGTAAATGTTCATTAAAATTAATAAAATTTTAAAAATAAAAAAAAGAAAGATCAGATTTATTGGTCTTACAGAGATGGGTGGAACCCTTGTGACGGCAGACATCCTTCAAGCCTAGAATGGAACTCACCCCTCTGGGAGCAATTGTTGCTTTTTGTTTTGATTTCACTTCATAGTGAAGATCTGCAAACTGGGGTCTGTGAGGAAGGCCTCTAATTTACTCTGTAAACATTCACTCAAATGGAGCTTTGATGGCTTAGTGGCAAGAAGCTGCACTGTAATCCTAAAGGCATGTGGTTTGAATCCACCAGATGCTCCATTGGAGAAGGAGGGGCAATCTCCACCTGTGCCAGTCAGATCTGACTCAGTGGTACACAACAATAAGGAAAAAAGAAAAAACATTCATTCAAACTGCAACACTGCAGTTATGAACACACAACTTTGTTGTTATTGGCAGTTGTCAACTTCAACTCATGAAGATCTTGTGAGCAGTGGAACAGAACATGGTCTAGTCCCATGTCATCCCTGGACCATCTCAGGTTGGACAGGTGAATCCACAGGATTATTCACAGCTTTAGTTTGCTTAGCTCCACAGGCCACACTCTTGGCACCAGCAGCCAGGAAATTAAAAGATGTATTGCCATGGGAAAGTCTACTGATAGGGAGCTCTCCAAAGTACTGAAGAGCAATGGTGTCTCTCTGGAGACTAAGGTGCATCTGATACAGGCCATGGTCTTTGCAATCACTTGTTATGCATCAGAGAGTTGGACAATGACCAAGAAGGACAGAAGGAGAATTGATGCTTTTGAGCTGTGGTGCTGGAGAAGAGTATTGAGGATGCCATGGACTGCTAGGAAAACAAACAGGTTCATCCTGGAAACGGATAAACTGAGCGACTCCTTGGAGGCAAGGATTCTGAGGTTTTGTCTAACATACTTTGGACATGTTGTGAGGAGAGACCGGTCCTTAGAGAGGGACATCATGCTTGGGAGGGTGGAGGGACAGCGCAGGAGGGGAAGGCCCTCTGAGGTGGATTGATTCAGTGACTGGGGTAATCGGGATGGGTGTGTCAGAGGCAGTGCAATTGGCACAGGACAGAGCAGAGTTTAGGGCTGTTGTACATAGGGTCGCTATGAGTCGCAAGTGACTCGACGGCACATAACAATAACAACAAAATGTTTGAGGTAGATTGCCAGGCCTTTCCTCCTTGTCTGTCTCAGTCTAGAAGGGCTGTTGAAACATGTTCAGCATCATGGCCACAAGCCAACTTCTGACAGATGCGTGTGGTGGTGACATCTGAGTGCACTTGACAGGGAATGGAGTCCAGGTCTCTTGTAGTTGTTGTTGTTATGTGCCTTCAAGTCAACTACAACTCATAGCAATATCATGAACAATGGCTCTGAACCTTGCCTTATCCTGAGCCAACCTCACCATCTCTGACACATTTGACCCCACTGCTACTCTCACTGTGTCGCTCCATCTCATCAAGGGACTTCCTCTTTTGTGCGTCCCTTCACCTTTCCAAGCGTGATCTTCTTCCCCAAAGAGTGTCCAAAGTACGTGAGATGGAGTTTTACCATCCTTGCCACCAAGGAGCAACCTCGTTTCACTTTCTCTAGGATAGACCTGTTTGTTCTCTTGGCAATCCATGGATATTTAATATTCTTCACCAGCACCATAACTCATAGGCATCAAGTCTTTATCCTTAGTCATTGTCCAAGTTTCTGATGAAAAGACCAGGGCTTGGATCAGGTGCACCTTAGTCTTTAGATTAACATTGTTGCTCACTAAGACTCTGGATAGGTTTTTGACAGATTTTTCTCAGTGCAACTCATCTCTTGATTTGACTGCTGGTTGCCAACCAAGGGTGTTGATTGTGAATCCAGGTAAGATGAAATTTTCAACAACTTCAATCCTGCATCTATGATGCTGCTGCTGCCTTTTGGCCTGGTGGAGAGGATTTTTGTTGTCTTAAAGTTGAGATGCAATCCGTATGAAGGCTGTAGTCCTTGATCCTCTGCAGCAAACACTTCAAGTCCTCCTCATTTTCAGCAAGCAAGGGTGTGTCATCTGCATAATGCAGATTGTTGATATGTCTTCCTCTGCCTCAGATCTACACTTTTCTTTGTAAAGTCCAGCCTCTTGAATGATCTGTCTGTTCAGGATATAGATTGAAAGGTATGGAGAAGGGATGTATTCCTGGCACAGTCTTGTCTTGATTTTGAACTTCCACTGAATCAGCAACAGCCCTGTCCGTGCACAGCTCAAATGCAAACTTACCGTCATGTGTCGGATTGGCCAACTGGCCCTCCAGCAAGGTTTTGGAGGCTGTAGGCTGAATGGTCGGGATGGTGAAGATGGCACAGGATAGAGCAGGTTTCAGATCCATTGTTCACAGGGCTGCTATGAGTCACAGTCCACTTGATGGCACTAACAACAGCAACAAATTGTATGGAAGGAAATGACCCATCTTTTCCCTGCAGAGCTGCTGCAGACTTGAACCACCAGAGAAGCGCCACGTTTGGGTTAGCAGTTCAACTCCCTATGGACTATGCTGTCAGATGGGCCAATTAAAAAGAGGAAAAGGCAAGGTAATTTGTGTGTTCTGAGAATTTACTGCATGTCAGGCTCTTTACAGACGCGAGCTCACTAAATCTTCTCGATAAACCAAATGGGAGGACAGGTATTATATCTTGATTTTCACAAACAGAAATTGATGTCCAGAGAAGTTATGTACCACACCAGCATCCATTTGATTTCTTTACGGCAGATCAGGGACCCAAGCCCATCTGTCACCGTGGCGTGTGCTTCCTCCACACCACCAGCAGGGTTATGTAATGGCCAGGCGGGTGTGTGAATGAGACATAGCAAACCAGGTTGAGATGATGGCAGCAATGGCTCCAGAGCAGGGGGTGGGGAAGGGGGTGGGTTTCCAGGCAACAGAGACAGATTACCGAGATTACTCAGCTGATAACTAGGTCAGAGGGATCTATCAAGACAAATACCATTTTCTGAGAGATTTGCACAGAGATCATCTCTAATAATGCTTTAAATAACTGGGTTTTGGTTTGTTAGGTTTGATTTTTTTGTTGTTTTTGTTGCTGAGAATATATATAGCAGAACATATACGCCAATTCAATTCCTGTTTGGACAGTTCCGCGACACAGATTACATTCTCTCAGTTCTCCAACCGTTCTCATCCTCATTTGTGAGTTGTTCCTCCTTCATTAAGATAAACTGACGCCCTTAAATTTCCTGACTAAACTCTCCACATTGTTTTCAATTTGATTCCATACAGATAGATCTTAAAAGACTACAATGCTCAAGGCAAGAGTCTGAAGAAGCTTGATGAAGCTGAACTATTATTTGGTTTTGGAGCTCTGATGGCCGAGTGGTGTGAAACTACACCGCCAACCTGAGTCCATCAGCTGCTCTGTAGGAAAAAATGAGATGGGTCATCTCCTCCCATGTTATTTACAACCTCTGAAAACACACAGGAGGGCCAGATGGAAGGTGTTTCCAACCCAACAATATGTAAGTAAAACAACAACATGGGTTTAAAATTAGGAAAAGCTTATGTTAGGGTTACATCATCAGGCCTGTTCAATAAAAGTGCTGAGCAGATGGAATGGAAGGACATAGCATCAGGATTGGAGGAAGACTCGCTAACTTAAGGTATGTAGATGGCACAACCTTGCTTACAGAAAAGAAGAAAGACTTGAAAACATTGACCAATGAAGCTTAAAGACTATAGCTTCTATTATGGGTAATAACTCAACACAAAACACAATATCCTCACAACTGAACCAATAAACATCATGATTAACAGAGAAAAGACTGAAATTATTAAGGATTTCATTTTACTTAAGAGTCACAATCAATGCCCATGGCAATCAACACTGCACTGCATTCAACTGTACTGATCTGCTACAAAGGGTCCTTTAAACTGTTAAAAATCAAGTTATCACTTTGAGGGCAAAAATAACCCTGACCCAAGCCATCATATGCTCAATTTCCTGACGTGTGTGAAAGTTGGATAATGATAAGGAAGACCAAGGAAGAATGATGTCTTTGAATTGTGATACAGGATAAGAATATCAAGTATATATAAACTGTCAAGAGAACAAATGAATCTGCCCTGAAAGTAGTGCAATTAGAACATTCATTAGAAGCAAAGGTGTCTTCTATGTATTTTGGGCATGCTTTTAGGAGAAGCCAGTTCCTGGAGAAAGACATCATGCTCGGTGGGGGTCTCAGGGGAGAGAGTAAGACTGCCGGTGAGATGACGGACACAGTGGCTGTGCAGCCTGCGGATGGCGCAGCATCGAGCAGGGTTCCAGTCTGTTACACACAGGGCTGCTGGGGGTCAGAGCAGGTTCACCAGGATCTAACAATAACATTGATGGGGAGATTTCAGCTTCCTTACATCGGACACACCTTTAGGAATGGCCATGGGCTAGGAAACCACATCATGGCTGGACAAGTTAGGTCGGTGTTTATGGCAGTGTTGAGTGCCATGCTGCTGTAAGGTGCCACCCAGCTAGCTTGCCTCACAGGGACCCGTGGCCCCACGCACGGCAGAACAGTCCCCGCCCAGCCGCACACCATCCTCACCTCGCTGCCGTGTTAGAACCCACCTTTGCAGTCACTGTGGCAGCCCATCTCGGAGGGTCCTCCTCTTCCCCTAACCCTCTACTTTTCCACATGCTGATGTTCTTTCCCAGGGACTGTCACCTCCTGAGAAAGTGCTCAAGATGCAGTTCCACCATCCTCACTTCTAGAGATCACGCTCATCTGCAGTCACTGGGCCCCGTTTCTTGTCTTCATTCCAGTTCAGTTGGACTCATTACCATCTGGGTAATTAGTGCTTCTCTTTTTGCTCATCTGCTCAGATTTCCCTGGTCTGATGTGAAGTCCAGGCAACAACATGACAAAATGGAAAAAAAAAAAACCCCAACCACCAAACCCACAACAAAACCCTAACGAGTAGGACGCCCTCAGTGATCCTTGTGGGCAGGGAGGGCAGGGAACCCAAGGTTTCACACTGTCTTGTCTTGAACACAGGACAGGAAGTTGGGAAAAATGGTGACATGTGGGCCGAGTGATAACAGCACATGCATACACTGGTGTCGGGGCTACTAGCTGTGACATGAAAGCAACTGTTCTATGATCTCCAAGTCTGTCTGGATCCTGAGCTGCACTGTTATCTGACAAAGGACTTCTCGTAAGTCCAGTCTGAGAGCTCAGAGAGTTATTGCAATGAATCATGGAACCCATGGACAGGAGGGAGTGGGCTGAGGGTGGGACAGCGGGTGATGGGAGACGAGGGAGTGGTCCCCAGGTTGGAGAAATTGGCCATTTGGGACATCTTTAACTTTGATCTCATAAACCCACTGCTGCCAAGTTCACTCCAATGCACAGCACCCCTTTAGGATGGGGGAGCCCAAGTTCTGACCTGTATAGAAGCAGGTGGCATTTTTCTCCTGCAAAGCAGCTGGCAGGTTTGAACCACCGACCTTTCCATCCCTAGTCATGTGCTTAATTACTTGTGCCACCAGGGCTCCTCTCTGCCTCATTGGAGCCAGCTCTGTACTGACCCTTAGAAATGAGAGTGTGTGTTCAGCTGGACACCGCTGATTTCTGTGTCCAGAATTTGCTTTTATCCGCATCCGCTGTGGATGGGGAGATGCAGCCACTCTGGGCATGTCTCCTCTTTCTTCATCAGCAGGAGAGAACTTGGCTCACCCAGGTTGGACGAGTCATCAGGAGTCCCTAGAGAAGGACATCACACAAGGAAAAGTAGAGGGGCAGTAAAAGAGAAGACCCTCGATGAGATGGGTTGACATCCTGGCTGCCCATTAACAATGGGTTCAAATATCGCAGATTGTGAGGGTGGCCAGGTCCAGGAAGGGGTTCATCCTGCTGTGCGTGGGGTCCCCATGACTCAGTAAACCTGACTGATGGCTTCAACTGCAGTTATAAGAGGTTTCTTTTTCCAACAATGAGAGAATCTTTTTAAAGAGAAAAGTGAACTGGGGGGAGGGGGGTAGGGAGGAAAATGTGCAACAATGCATGAATGGAAATACAAGCTTTCTGTAAACTTTTATTAAAATATCAATAAAAAAGGGGAGCTCTGGTGACCTAGTGGCAAGACGCTGTACTGCAATCCCAGTTTGAATCCACCAGATGCTCTGCAGGAAAAGGAGGGGCAATCTCCTCCTGTACCTGTCGGATCTGATTTAACGGTACAGACACATACAAAATAATAAAATAAAAAGTATCAATAAAAATGGTTTGTTTTTGAGAGATCTGGGTATACACAGTACCTCTTTATCTTTTTCGCCCCCTGAGGAAGCTCTTACTGGGGTTAATGACAGATTCTGAACCCCATGTGGAGCTGGGATTAAGGTCTCACCTCCTTGAATCACATGGGGGGAGGGTGATCAGCAAGCCCTCTGCCCACAATCCCAGGGCCTTGTCACCAAGGAGGCTGCCAGTGGGGTCTGCCTCATGGCAACAGCTAAGCAAGCATTCCCGTTTCCTCCCCTCTGGGCTCAAAGGAAACCCAGTGTAGCAGTTCCCTTTAATGGCCCCTGTGAATCTAATGGGATGGAACTGGAATTAAATCAAGACCCTCCTCTTAGCCAGAGACTCCCAGCAAAGGGCTATGAGGTTGAACGACGTCATCAGTGCTCTCACGGCTCCCTGCTTTTCTGATTCAGAGCAGGGTCTATGCGCCTTCAGTCAAGGGAGGGACAACATAAGCATATTGCCCTATCTCTGTCCTTGTCCCACCATTTCTTCACAGTCCCAACCCGCTTCCAAACCTAGTTATTTGCATTCACACAGCGTACATGTAATATTGTTATGTGCTGTCGAGTTAGAACTGGCTCATAGCTGACCCTCCAGCTGGCTTTCAGGGGGAGTTAACTGCATGGGAAGAGACTGCCCATTCTTTTTTTTTTTTTTATGGTGAGAAAAATTTGTATTTAGAATTAGCCAGCTAGGCTCAGTTAAGAGGATCCCAATTTTGTTGGCAACATCCACAGCATCACCGTCAGGAGCAAGTCAAACATAGGCCTTCTCCTCTCCATCAGGCCTAATCAAGGTGTTGACCTTGGCCACATCAATGTCATAGAGCTTCTTTACAGCTTGTTTAGTTTGGTGCTTGTTGGCCTTGACATCCACAATGAACACAAGTGTGTTTTGTTATCTTCTATCTTCTTCATGGCTGACTCAGTGGTCATGGCAAACTTGATGAAGGCATAGTGGTCAAGCTTGTTCCTCCTGGGGGCGCTCTTCCGGGGGTATTTGGGCTACCTTGGGAGTCTCAGGGTCTTAGGCTGCCGGAAGGTGGGTGATGTGTAGATCATCTTTTTTTTTTTTTTGGCTGTGGATGCCCTTCAGGACTGCCTTCTCGGCCTTTAATGCCTTTGCTTTGACTTCACTTTTGGGAGGGGCAGGGGCTTCGTTCTTCACTTTTGGCACCGTCTTCGTAGAAAGGCTAGACTGTCCATTCTTCTCCCACATAGCAGCTGGTGGACTCGAACCGCCTGTCTTTGGGTTGGCAGTGAAGCTCATCACTCAACCACTAAAGATCCCTAGATAGATCTATAGATAGAAAAGCCTTAGTGGTATAGTGGGGTTTGTACTGGGCTCCAAACCAAAGAGTGTTGCAGCCTTGGCCATTGTGCTGTCCTGTCCTGCAGGATCAGCAGGGGCTGAGTGTGGGGCCTGGTTTATTCAAGTCCATGAATAAGGCACACCGGTGGTACAGTTTATATAAAGCACTTGAATGCTAACCAAAAGGTGAGTGGCTTAAACTCATCAGCCACTTCAGGGGAGGAGGAGGAAGCAGTTAGCTTCTATGAAGATCATAGCCTTGCGCCCCATGGGGTAGTTCACCGTCCTACGCGGTCACCAGGGGTCGGAATAGACTATAATGCAGCTTGTTGTTAGTGAATCTCATCTCAAATTCTGATACTCAGATTTATGGACATTTATGTTAAAATAGCCAGTTCCTTGTTTATTGCCTGACCTCCAACGGCCCCTGCTGACAACTGTGGCTCATGGGGTGGAGCAAGGCTGCCCTACACAATTTCCCAGGCTGCAGGAGTTTCTACAGGCATAGTCCGCCTGGTCTGTCTCCCACTGGGCCACTGAGTAAGTTCAAACCACCAACCTTTTCATTCGCAGCCGAATGCTTAACCCCACAGCATTTCATTCTGAGGAATATTTTGTGCACGTCCTGTTTACCAAAGTGGATATGGTCTACTGGCAAGCACTGCAATCCTAAAGGGATGCAGTTCAAGGCTCTGCAGGAGAAGGATTCACAATCTCCTCCTATGCAATTATCTGCCTCTGAAAACCCGCCAGGGGGTCAGCTGTGGGTTGGTTCTGACTCATACATAATATATATGAGGGAGTTCTGGTAGCTTTAGTGATATGGAATTGCACGGCAAATGCCAAAGTTCACGGTTATAATCCATTGGCTGCTCCATTGGAGAAAAACAGGCAATCTCCTTCATGAGACTTATGGCCTCTGAAAACCCACTGGAGGTTCGCTATGGGTCGGTTCTGATGCAACGGTAACAACATTTTATAATAGGCCCTTGGGAGTGCAAGGGGTTAAGCCTTGGTAATCTGCTCCATACACACTTACAAAAACAACAAACAAAAAAACCTCCCAAACAAGCTCACTGCCACTGAGTCAATTACAACTCAGTGACCCTCCACTGGGTTCCAAGGCTATCAATTTTAATGGCAGACTGCCTTATTTTCTCTCTTGGACCAGTTGGTGTATTCGAACTACTGATCTTTCAGATAGTAGCCCCCAATGTAATGTATTATGCCATCCACTACCAGATGACCCCTTCTCGGAAACAGTCTAAGTAAATTGAAGAAAATATTAGTGAACTATAAGCCAGGGAAATAAACCAAATTTATGAATGGAATCATTGAAAAGAAGGAATATATTCTACAACAGATGAAGACAGTTTTAATTTGTTACATTTAAACACTGTTTACCACAAGAAGTAAATAAATACTGTTACACTGGTTCAGGTGCCTTTATGAAGACTTAAGACTCAGTGTGAAAACTTCAATTCATGTCAATGTCAAATGAGATATCAATGTTCAGGGGAAGATGAAGTAACCAGTGTCGGCCCGTGAAGGCAGCAGGACTGGGCCAAGAGAAGATGTCTTGTTCAGAACATGGAAGTGTCTAGGGCAACTCAGGGGATGGGGTGGGATTGGCTCTGAAGCTCTGGCAGCCACAGACTTTACCATCTCCTTCAAGATTTCCTAATCCTCAGATGTGTCAGCCCTTGTCTTCAGATAAGTGAGCTGCTATTTTTGGCCAAGGGCTTAGGCTTCCTTGGGTAGGACCAATCCTACTTTAACCATCCAGCAGGCCATGAACTACTTAAAAAGGGATCATTAAGAATTTTCAAGGACATGCAATTAAGGCATCAAAATTTTTGGTGTTTTCCATATAGCGTTTTACTGTTTTCCTCCCTCCCATTCATTTTTCACAATTTTGTTATCAAATATTAAGTGACATGATTCTTTCTCTACGAATAGACGAGCTTACTTCACTTTGCAAATCTAAATTGGGGTTTTGTAGAATAAATGGGAAATATGTTACTATGGGAGGAGAGGTGGAATTACAGAAAGAATTTGAAAACCAATAAAGAATAGCATTATCTTACCATAATAAAAGTGGAGTTATAATTAATGGGTAAGATTATCTGGAAAACTAGAAGAGTGGTTAAGATGAAAACAGGTATTACAAGTAATCACTGGTAGCTTGTTTCCTGGAAGCCAAGCCATAAACAGCTCCATCATCTGAGTAAGTATGCCAATGACAAAGGGAATTCACAAAGTGCAAAGGTCAACACAGCATATTTAACATACTGTGAAGGAAACATGTAGGTCTAACAGGGATGACCTAATTCTGGCCATCACTGTGCCTGCACACAAATGAACTGGAACCTGCATCTCAGGGACAGTGGGCACATTCTTGACAACAACTTTACAGTAATCAAAGGCAGGAGTGGGGATTCAGGAATAAAAGCAGAAAACACAGTTAAGTGACCAAAACAAGGCCTTGGAAATTACCACCCAAATGCACAATTGCATTTTATTTCTTATTTATTTAGTTACAGAAAGAATCTCCAAGGACAGGTTGCAGAAGGATGCTTAGTGATATTTACATGTTTAAAACTCTGCTCTATACAAATTTAATTCTGATCAGTATGAACAATATTTTTTTGTAGATCTACTGCGTTATAAAGCCTTTTTTTTCAGAGCATTAATAATGAATAAAATAAGCTGATTACATTTAAACAAAGATGACCACTTGAAACCATTTAGACTTAATGTTTAAAAGGGTCATGACACCTACTACCTTCAGAACAAAAAGTCAGCCTGTAGCTTCATCTTCATAAAGGCTAAAGTTATTTGTATGGAATACTTTTCTCTATACTACACGCCAATCTATATTGAAGTTCTATAGTTAGGTATTTTATAAGTTTCTTTTTTTAATTAAATATATTCTACACATATTTGTAATTTTACCAAGGAAGAATTTCTTCCCAGCGGGAGAACAAAAAATATAAAATCTTTTATATCTTTACAGGTTTAGATGAAACTAGCCCATGCTTTAGTGCTGTGCAAATTGTTTTTAGCATATGGATTTTTAAATTATTGGTACAAAACAAGAGAAAGAATGACATCCTAAATCATGTATAGCTTAGGAAAAAAAATGAGCTCCTGATTTTAATACAATTGCAAGCACTAATATCAAATGCAAACTATAGAAACAAACAAATTAGTACTGTGAATTTTTTCTATTTTAAAATTTTTCAAGAATTCATTGGAGGTCTCATGAGTCCGCATGAGGCCGGCACGGGTGCACATGAGCAATGATGGAAAAATTCAATCTGCGGATACATGGATACAGAAAATCGATTGGGAAGTGAGGCTGCTACTATTGACGCACAATCCTAAAAGCCCATGAACGCCTGGAACTGACCCTCCCGTATTAAGGCTAGGAGACGCACTCTCGTCCCGTGTGCTGCACCTGCAAGCACGGCCAGCGGTGTGCGAGAGCACGTGGGAAAGAGGAGAAAGCTTCATCTGCCCTCGGCCGAGTGCTTCAGACGACAGGCACATTTGGATCACTGCGTTCTCACGGTGCAGGGACGAAACCACACGTAGTACTCTGTGCCAGTGCAGCCCAGAGGCTGCCTTTGGTAGGGCTCACCCCACATTTCAGCTCCGTGCCTGTCTGTTCCTCTCGTGTGGGCCCAGTAATTAATGCTGTTAACTGCTGAGCATCATCCAGTGCTGGAACTCTATCAGTGAGTATTTCTGGTGCCATAAATGGTGTCCTAAATTCTGCTGACAAGGCAAATCATGTCAATCTTTCTTTCTCTTTCCTCTTTTTTTATTAGTGCAAATTGCGATTTGGAACATCTGATTTGTTAGCTCTGGTGATGAATGTCTTGGGGGCAGCAAAATGGTTTCTGCTCCAGCAGGTAAGCATGTTAACCTCCCCTGGAGGTCAGCGGTGTCTGATAACCAATGCATGTTTCAAACTAGTTGACGTAAACACAATGAAGAGAAATGAGAAACCGTGGTGCAAGACATTCCTGGTTCTTTCGATGGGCATGAGGAAGCTGACAGGGTAGGAGTTCTGGTTCGGTTCTGGGGGCTCTAAGGTCTCGGGAGCGCTCGGTGGGAAGTCCCCTCTGTCCCGGCATGGAGGACGCCACACTCAGCCGCCAGCCACTGGCTACAGGATGACACAGCAGTTACTCTCACCCGTTTTCTCTCGATTCCTCTGACCTGGGAAAGCACAACAGCTTCGTTTACAGATGTGAGCTTCAGAGGGGAAGGTAAGCCTAGCAAATATTTTTTTTTTAACAACTTTTTTTTTTTAGTTAAAAAGCTATAAACAAGTGCTCCTGTAATTTCAGCCTGTTTTCAAACTGTCTGGTTATCTGCTTGCCAGGCTTTATTCATAAATTACACACATGTCCTTCTCTCACAAAGTCCAAGAACAATGAGCTGCTCTAGAAAGCAAGTCCACCCTGGCTCTAGTGGAGTCGCCCAGCCCTGCTTACCTTGTGAGTTGGGCTCTGGCAGTGTCTCTCTGGCCACCAAATGCATCACTGTGGTTTTGCCAAAAGGAAGTTTTAATGCTACAAGGAAAGCAGAAAACATTTCATTACATACACACAGTGACCTCTTGGGACCACAAGCTAGAAGTGAAACCATGAAGGACAATCGCTGTCTGTGCACAGCACCTGAGCCCTCTCCTCTTTATAAACTGAGCACCCCCTTTATAGATGGAGCACTCCTCCTGCAAATCAAGGCCTCCCCCATGGGTGGAGTGCTCCTTTTTATAAACGGAGGGTCCCCTTTTACAGACATAGCACTCCTGCAAATCAAGGCTCCCCCATGATTGGAGCACTCCTACAAATGAAGTGTTCCTCTTTATGAACAGAGCACCACCCTGACAGAAGGAGTGCTTTCCATTTTATTTCATTCAAGCAATGGAATAAAAAAAAATTTCTTGTGTGTTTATTTTAAAGACTACTTTTTCTAGATTAAGAATAAAATAAGTTTGCAGTTTAGAAACTTGTTTCTAAATCTAATCCCTTGTCAGCCATCTAATAAATTAAGTGCATTAAACAGGCTTTTGTAACATGAATATAAAAAAAAAAAAAAAAGACAAGCTTAATGTATTCTCACTCATATATTCTTCAGTTAGGAAAAAAAGTTCTTAAAAAGGTTGATTTTGGTATTATTAAAGATCACTGTGTCCTTAATTGAGTTTTTCTAACTTCAGAAAGCTATGATGACACAGAAAAGATAATGTATTAAGCACTCAGGTATCCAGGAGCCACTAATGCAAATGCAAACCTGAGGTTTCACAGCTGAGCTCCTTGTCGCTGCGCTGAAAATGAGAGGCAGCTTCCTTAGCCCTGTGCAGAGCTATGGCCCGTGACCCTGATGCCCCAGAGGACTCTGCACTAGTTCCTGATAGGCCGAGGGCGCCCATAGAACATGTGACTAACCTACCACGTACCACCGCCGCTGGAGGTCCACTGGAGAGGAGTGCTATGCAGAAAGACAGCACCGCACTAAGATTCCATGCAACCATTTTACTCAGAGTTGGATAGCTCGATACTGCTTATTCTCTCAAGTTTTGATATTTAAAAGAAACATGATTGCCCCCAAATACCATAAACAAACCTTAGAATGTGGGGAAGAAAAGTTTTGGTTTTGCTGTTTTTCATATTAAAATGCAATTAAGACTTTATATGGAAAATTTCCTGAAGTGAATGAAAAGGCTCCCCCTCTCTGCATCTGGGCTTTAGGAGCCACACTGGCTATAGGGTCCCGTCTTGGCCAGCTGGGAGCTCTGAGCCAGCAGTTTAACCTCCTGAGCCTTAAACAAGGGGCCTGGTGGTACAGAGGCTAAGCTCAGCTGCTAATTAAAAGGGCAGCAGTTTAAACCCACCGATGCTGCACAGAAGGATGAGGCCGTCTATCTGTGCAGACCCTGCAGGGAAGTTCACACGGGGCTGCTATGAATCAGACCCAACTCGATGGCAGCAGGGAGCACCTCCCATGGCTTCCTTAACCTACACAGTCATTCCACGACCTGTCCCTTATGGTCATGCCAATTAAATGAGGCAAGGGCTTAGTTCAGAGCCCAAACCAAGAAGCACTGCCATGATCATCATTCAGAGATGCTGAGGAAAAAGAACTCCAGAAAAACAGGACAGGGGCATGAGCTGAAACGGCACGGGGTTGTGGGCACTGACTCTGCAGCATCACACAGCTGAGGGGCGGGATCCTGAGACTGCACTATTCATGGCGTGGGCAGGGGACACTGGATTAAAGTGCTATCGCCACACTGTGGACCACTGGCTTTCTACCAGCAGCAGAGACCATGTGTGCACCAATCCCCAGGCTGCCATCAGACCTGGCACAGAGCAGGCACGAGGAAATCCGCACCCAGGCGGTGCTCGGACCACAGTGGGCACAAGGCTGAGCCACACGTGGCAAAGCTTTAAGTTGCACGAGACAGAACAGCCACGTTTTAGATGATGCTCTTCAGCATCCTTCCTCAGATGGAATGGCTGCCACTACAACTTTTACTAAAATCAAACCAGTAAGCCCTCAAACTACTGGCATTAAGCTGGAATTCACTTATGGCAGATCCTCCAGAGGGTCTTGGGCTACAACTTGCATGGAGGAAAATGCCGCTCAGGCTGGCGGTGCAACTCCCTACCACAGGGCTACCTACGAGAGCTCCTGTCAGTGGACTGAAAATGCCGCCACAAAAACAGAGGTATTCAAGGCTTAAGAGACTCAGCAACCAAAAAAGCAAACTTGAAACACATCAAGCAGTGACATTTCAAGGAAGACAGAAAATCTTCAAGTTTTGCAGCTGAACCATCCACATCAGCCACTGAGTAAGGACTGACTGACGACTCTGTAATATGGACGCCCTTTGTCTGTGCCAACAGGAGTACTAACAGGACTCTCCTTCCTCCCCACAGCAGCCCATTCTTTCCTCAGGAGGCTCAAGGTGTTCAAGATGCCTCCTTTATGGAATATACCCCTAACTGCCTTTGATTCCCACTGACCGGTGCTAGGCTAATTCCTGCCGCCACGCAGAGCAGGCGGAGCCTCTGCCCGCACCAGCCAGTCAAACACCCCAAGACGGTCACCTGGTTGCTTTAGTACCCACACTCAGTATGCGGGGAAAACAACAAAACAAAAATCTCTGCCCGCAAACTGTTTTCGACTCAGTGGCCCTGTAATGCAGAGGACTGCCCCATAGTACCAATGCCTTTAATTTCAAGGGGGACTGAAGCACTTTTTTAGAGCAGTTACAACTCTAACACCAAAAGTGGTTCTGTGTGAGGTTCCATCTAGAAGTGGTCTAGCGGGGGTAGAATGTCATACCACATGCATGCGTGCAGCTGGCCCATGTCACACAGTGAGTGAGCAGATGCCGACAGGAGACTATCACATGCATGAGTGTAGCTGGTCCAGGTCACACAGTGAGTGATTCGGTGAATGGACGCCAGAGGAGAGCGCCACTCCATGTCATGTGCACGCATTCAACCAGCCCATGTCACACAGTGAGTGGCCGTTCTCCTGTGTACACTACAGAACCCTGCAGTGGGGCTGTCGTGTGTAACACTGTTTCCCCCAAGGTTTTTCAAACAGGAAGAATTCAGAAAAAAGAGAGTGAATACTTCATTGTCAGGTTCAGAGGGGGGAAAAGCTGTTTAAGCAAGGATATATTTAAGTGGCATACCATCCTTAATTTGCATTCCAATTTCTAATCATCTGAATATATATGAACACTTCTTAGGATAGAAACATGCACTCCATAAGGGGGCTCCATTGAGCTGTATTTACCCAATTCCGATTGAGTGCCTGCCAAGCACTGAGTCTTGGTGGCAAAGTGGCTAAATGTTGCAAAGCAAAAAGTGAGCAAGCCAAACTCACCAGCCACTTTGTCAGTGGGGAAAAGGCAAGGCAATTCTGTTTCTGCAAAAACTACACCTTGGAAACCCCTGTGGGGTAGTTCTATTCTGTCTTACGTGGGTAATGTGGCTTGGAATCAAGTAGATGGAATTGAGGTTTTGGAAACATCAGTCTTAGTGCTTTGAATAAACTCACTTAATTTACCTTCCCAACTTAGGAGGCAGGTACTACTGTTACCCCATTTTAATGATGTCGACACTGGGGCACAGATGGTTTAGAACCTTGTCCCAGTGAGTGATGGAATTGGACAGAACCCAAGACAGTCATTCCAGAACGTACTCTTCTCACAGCTGGGGACTAGTTCATGTAACTCACAGTGAACCTCCAGGACAGAGCAGAACTGCCTCAGAGGATTTTCAAAGCTATAATCTTTATGGAAATAGACTGATATATCATTCTTCTGTGGGTGGTTGGTAGGTTTGAACCACTGACCTACTCGTTGGCAGTTGCAGGGACCTCACTACACTATACTCTCTAACTTCAGTCATTTGCTTTTATTCTCAAATGATTAGTGAGTATATATCAGAGTACAAATGACAGACCCATTTATAGCCAGCTATATTTGAAAATCAGTCCTAGGCTTTTTCTTGTTGATAGGTGTTAACTTTAGCTTAAAAATGATCCTCTTCAATTCTGTCATCCAGAAATACCATACAATAACATTTCTAAATGAAGTATGGATTCTCTTACAATGGGATGGTTTCTAAAACTGAACTTAAGAGTGCAAATCAAAGAAGTGGGCCAAGGAAATAGATAGAATGCACACTGACTTTTATCACTTTTTAGTAAAATCAAAGACATCCACATTTAATAGACAAGAAACATGCCATCATGAAACAGACACCATGTCTCATCCCAAAGGTGACTCTTACCTCCTAGTGTGACATTTCCGTGTAGAAACCGTCCTTGATAAATAAGGCGGAGGATATTTGGACTGCTGACTTGTTCTTCCTCCCAGTCTGAAAAGAGTCCAGAGGGCAGTCAGGTGCAGCATGACTATACCATCCCACCAAACCCCAGACCCACCCAGACAGAGCCAACCTTACACCTGCCTGGTGGGGTAGGCCAATTAACACAAAGGAAGTGAGAAAAGCTAAAACTAGGGTAAAGTGAAGAAGCATCTGAAAATTCCTTTCAATTGCCAGCTACTAACAGGGAAGAATGCATATACCGATTTAAAATGAATGTCCAGTACTAGATAGAAATCAGTATTTTTAAATGGTTAATAAAATGATATCAAGAGTAACAAAATTTTTAAAAGTGTTTACTGATTTACTTATAATACTGATTTATTACTTTGCCTTTAAATAAAAAATAAATTAGTAAATATTACAGAAAACTCAACTTGACTTTATTCAAAATGGACACTCACAAGAAACACTTGAGGCTCTGATTTCATTGTATCAGAAGGTACTTTGCAAATATGGAAGCTAGATTGCACACAAACAGAACTGACCTTTAGTGCAGCACCTGATTCCATACAAAGTAGACCTATACTTTTTTAGGTCTTTTTGTATTAATTAAAAATTACCTTCTCTTCCCTGGAGTGTCTGAAACCACAGAACAAATTTAGCAAACTGAGAGAAAACTGGGAATCAACACTTTTGATTTGGAAGTTAAGAACAAAAAAGCTTGACCGAGCAAATAGCTGTCAGTACAGGGAAACCACAGGCAGCAGAGTCACAGTGAGGCCCTGCTCTGTTAATCACAAATCAGAGACATGGAAGACATGAAAGCTGGCTTTAATAATCTAAGTCACAGGAAAAGTATTTTCCTAAATAATATGATTTTCTGCGGAGGAACTGTTATTTTTTATCTTCTTGTAATCTTTTCTATAATATCTATAGATGTCAAAACTGACTACAAGTAATCTTTGAATCACAGCTATTATATCACTTTTGGGTGAGATCCAGAGTCCTTTTAGCTAGACCCACAGTGATCCTTGAGAGTTGTCTATTTTGAATGGCTATGAAGAAAACACATTATTTCATGAGTCCCAAGGCTCAGTGGATTAATGTTTCTAAATCCCTGCTCCACAGTCTTTAGTGGCAATCCCTGCCAGACTGTGGAGCTTGAATGATCTACCACAGATTGGTCCAAATCTGTGTTTCCTAAACTCAGGTCTAAATACAGAGAAAGATCTGCCCACCCTCCTAAGGTTTTCGAAGTCCTCTTCTTTCTAAATCTTTAGTATTGTGTTTTCATGTTAATGATAATGTGAAAGAGATTACCTAGACCATTCCTGTGATTACCCCAAAACAAAACATAGCCATAGGTGCTGGTACCAGACCTGCATCTCCGTTTACGACTGAGGGTGTGCTGGAGCTGGCCAGTAGTACTGCCTGCACTGTCAAGGGCAGCCAGTGTCTGACACATGTGGTCTCATTACGTGAAAGCTGAATGACAACCTGGTACGGTGGTTTTGTGGTGCATCTATAGATAGTGGAGTCACAGATATCCACATGCCAGCTATGGTAGGGACTCCCACCTTACAAATGCACCACCTCTCCTGGCACATCAATGCTAATGTCAAAGTACTGCTTTTGAAGTGACAGTGATACTGTCTCTACAGATTTGTTTCAGTTTTATGGCTAGAAACAAGTTATAAGCACAAAGGATCCCAGTGGGGTTTCCCCCTCCATAGTTATAAAATAAATAACAATGTAATTTAAACAAATCCTTTAAGTCAGCATTAGGAAACTGTGACATTTCTTCCTTTTAAAGGGCTCTATGTATTATTTAACGTGCAGAAGCACAGTTCTAAATGATGCATTTTGTATCCACACTGCTGCCATTGTTGAATCAAGCCTCAGTATTAAATGACTAAAATGCTTCTGCTAGTAAAATTAGCTGCAACTGTGCAGGCCACAAATCAGCCACGCTGAGCCTGGGAAAGTTCTCAAGAGAGCACAGGAGTCACTTACACAGAGCCTCACACCCTACAAACATTCCCCAAGTGTCCTTGTGTCAGGGATACTTGCTATGTAGCAGAAAAGAAGTTGCCTTTCTAATTTCTTGACCTTGTTCAGAGAAAATAGGAATTAACAGTAACATAAAATTAAAAATTAATTTTGTATAAAGTTCTGTTTTTAACACCTATAGAGTAGACCAAAGAGAGAGCATTAAGATTTGTTAAAAATATTTTTTCTTTCCCTTCACCTTGTATTTTGGTATGAATGAGTATGACAGAACTGCAGTCAGCGTCCCTTGTAACTGAGGTGGCAATACTTCACCTCACACACTTTGGACATGATATCAGGAGGGGCTGGCTCCCAGAGGAGGGGTGCTATGCTTGGTAAAGTGGAGGGTCAGTGAGAAAGGACTGACACAGAGGCTGCACTGATGGGAGCAAGCACAGCAGAGACTGTGAGGATGACACAGGACAAGGCAGTCTCATTCTGTGTACATGGAGCTGCTGGGAGTGTCCAATGAGGGTGGCAAAGGGTAAAATCTATGGGAGATATTTAATAGTCTCCTTTCAGTTTGGAGCTCTGCACTCTCAGTCGTATTTTGCTTTCCTAATTTATACACGTGCAACACTTTCAAAATTTTTTGTTGAACAAAGTGGAACATAAAGAATGAACTTCCTTCATTCTTAGGAGACAAGCGTCACTCACCCATTGGCCAATTGTCATACACGTGCTTTGCAATGTCTGAGGCAGAATCATTAGGAGAAAACAGGAACTCTTTTGTCTTCCCGCTTACCAAGATGAGGCGCAAATTTATCTGGAAAAGAAGCAATTGTTCTTTTATTATAAATCTTGTTATTCAAAATTAAGAAGAAAAGGTTCATGTACGTTCTTTTTTATCTCAATCACACTGCTAATGTCATTTTCTAATTACTTTTATTTACTTAGACTTTAAAGTTTTCATAGAATGGATAGGTAAGTAATGATTTTTATCTTCTTGTATCTTACACAGTTTTTGTCTTGAAGTCTATTTTCTCATAAATTAATAGTACCATTTCTGTTCTCTTCTGACTGATAATTTCGCCCCTCCCGTTGATATTCAGGGTTTCTTTGTCCTTGGATCTCAAACGTGTCTCTTGTTAAAAAGCATCTACCAACAGCTCCAAGGAAGAAAGATGGGCAATCTCTTCCTGTACAATTAAGCTGCCTTTGAAAGCTTGTTGGTTCCAACTTGCTGGTACACAACCACAACACATAAATTACACACATACACACCTGTCCTCCCGTCAGGCTACACGGACAAAGAAAACCCAAATGTATACGCTTCTAAATGTAAGTACCTAAAGAGTGTTCCGCAAGCAACAAATGCTGGCGAGGTTGTGGAGAAACTGGAACCCTGATTCACTGTTGGTGGGAGTGTAAAATGGTGCAACCCCTGTGGAAAGCAGTATGGCGCTTTCTCAAAAAGTTGCAAATAGAGATACCATTTGACCCAGCAATTCCACTACTGGGAATATACCCTGAAGAGACCATAGCTGACATCCAAGCAGATATATGCACACCCATGTTCATTGCAGCTTTGTTCACAATAGCAAGGAGTTGGAAACAACCTAAGTGCCCATCAACAAATGAATGGCTAGAGAAGCTGTGGTATATTCGCACAATGGAATACTATGCTGCATTAAAAAACAAGGAACTCATGCAATATTATTCAAAATGGTTGACTCTGGAGAACATTATGCTGAGTGAAATATCCCAGTCACAAAAGGACAAATATTACATGATGCCACTGTTGTAGAATGGGACTGTCCTTGGGGTTAGGGAGACACTGAGTAAGATGGGTTCAATAATGTATACTGCACTGAAGCAGAGGAGGGAGAGAACCGTCTAAAAGAGAGATGGAACTGGGTATTTCTGTCATCACAGGAGACTAGAGCGAGGGCTGCATGGTGGAGGGGACCTGGGGGAGGGTTTGTAAAACAATGAAAGAATCTTTTCTTTTACTTTTCCATAATTTTTGGACTCATGTACTTATAACTTGATAGTCAAATTTGTGTCTTCTAGGTTGCAACACCCCCATGATACATCTTGAAGGATATGTACATGTACAGCCAAGCACAATCAATAAGAGTGCATCTGAATTCCAAAATCAATCTCCATAATAGTCTATGTGTTTCCTACTGCCAAAGGGGCCCTTTAGAGTAGTGAGAGAAGATCTTCACCCTGAAACCCACAGCGTCCCTTTTCAGCAGGAAGTGGCTGGGAGAATGCGCCGTCCCCTTTTCCTTATGACTCAGGGTGAAGTCTCTCTCAGGGAGGAGTGATAGGGAATGGCAAAGGATACACTGACAAAGAAGATTAATCAGAACTGGCTTTGATAAGCACTGTGGCATTTGGACAAGAACAAACTGGGAGGAGGGTAGAGAGAATAGTGCAACAATGAATGAGTGGAAGCCCAAAATCTCTGTAAATGCTTATGAAAATTAATAAAATATAATTATAGAAAAAAAAAGAAAAAAATAAAGAGTGTTCCAGAATTATGGTGGCACCATGGGTTAAGCACTGAGTGGAACCCTAACCCACCAGCAATTCCAATAGAGAAAGATGTGGCTCCCATAAAGAGCGCCGTTGCATTGTTGTTGTTATGTACATCAAATAGGAACTGAATCACAGCTGACCCTCCAGGGGGTTCTCAGAGACAGCAAATTACATGGCAGGAGATTGTCCATCTTTCTTCCACTGAGCAGCTGGTGGACTCAAACTACGTGTCTTTTGGATGATATTGCATTTCCTTACCATTAAGTCATCAAGTATTCCCTAACTGATAAAGATTATAGCCTTGGAACATCCAGAGGGTAGTACTAAGGGATCACTAATGAGCTGGAATCAATTAGATAGCATTGTTCTTGATTTTTAATTAAGTGTTCAGAAGTGGACTTTTTTAGGTTATTTCTATTATGATAAAATCCAAATAGTCTATTTCAAAATTATTTTCACTGCGAAGAAAAACTTAGTTGAGACTCTTAAATAAAAGAAATAAAAACAACTTTTTATCCTATGAAAATCAACCAACCAAGCAAGCAATTAACCAAAGTAACAGTTAATGGAAGATTCAGTATTAGTTAATCTCAGTGTATGATATTTGTCATTTTGGGGGAGGGTGAGAAGGGCTTGGGACGAAGTCCAGATAGACACTAAGGGGGATCTTACATATATACACTCATTGACACCAAGTCTGACTCATAGCTGACCTCCAGTAGGTTATCAGAGGCTATAAATCTCACAGGAGAATTCCCAACTTTCTCCTGCAGAATAGCTGATAGATTTGAACTTCTGACCTCTGGACTGGTGGTGCAACTCCTTACCTATTAGGCCACGAGAGCTTCCTATTAAGGGGGATAGGGTAAGAGAACGAAACCTGTTGGGGTCCACTGGATGTGTGCTGCAAACCAGTATTTATTTACTGTTGATGTCATGAATGAGGCACAGTGACCTCGTGTGACTGAGCATCACTGCCCCACGGGGCTTCCCAGGCTGTCATGCTGATGCAGCAAATGGCCAGGTAGATCTCAGTGCGAGCCACTAGGTGGGTTTGACCTTTCAGTTAGCAGTCAATCTCTTAGCCATTTTGCCACCAGGGCCCCTTATACTATTCTCATTAACAGGTTTCAAAAATGTTCAATTTTGTTATTTTTACCTACTGTGATTATACTTCTTAAAAATAAAACAAAAATTCACCTCCCCATAAATCCAATGGAAGTTTCAGAACGAGTTTTCATTCCTCTGGGTCTCCAGGAAAAGAGGGAAATAAGACCTTCCTAATGTTGGATTCTGGGACAAGTAAAGAACAGAGACCATCACCACCGTGCTTCAACTGTGCCACAAGCCAAGTGACCAGGCAATCTTCCACAGTTATCTTTTTTCCCCCCTTCTTATTTCCAAGCCAACCATATACAGGTCTATAAAGTGATCAATAACACCAAAGAGGAACATACTCCTGACAGCATGTGCCCAAGAGAAAAAGCACTGGCGGCAGGCAGGGATATGAAAGGAGGACACGGAAGGAGGAGGAAGGATGCTGTTAACAATGTGGGATTCCAATTAAAATCACAAAACAATGTGCATGCACTGCTGAATGGAAACCAATCTGCTCTGTGGTTAAGTGCTGTCAAGTACGACTCACAATGCCCCTATGAACAACAGATGTGAACTCTGTCCTATCCTGTGCTCTCCTTAACATCCCTGACACATTTGAACCCCCTGCTGCAGTCACTGTGTCAAGTCATCTTGTTGAGGGTCTTCCTCTTTTCAACTGACCTTCAACCTTTTCAAGAATGATGCATCTCTCCAAGGAACAGCCTCTCCTAACAACATGTCCAAAGTATATGAGACAATGATAGCAGGAGCTTATGTAAATCCATATGCATATTTAAGTTTGCAAAAATTATTAAATTGTGAAACCCAATCCAAGTCAATTCTGACTCACGATGACCTTCTATCAAATTTCCAAGGCTGGAAACTAACAAGAAACATCCTCTTACAGAGAAGCTAATGGATTTGAACTGCTGCCCTACAAAAATCTAACTATCTTATTTATGTCCTACAAAAAACCAAATCATTGGGGATCTTTAAGCAAGAGTCCTAAGCATGTAGGTAGCACAATACCCATGTTATGTAACACATCACACATCATGGAAGGCCGTGCTCTGATGTGTTTGGTTTAGTCTCTCTGGACTCACATGGACACCTTTGCACACCAGTTTACAAAGGCCTTTTTAGTCATAAACGCCTGAGAAATAATGTCCCTCAAAGCATTCAGCCACAAGTCTTTACTGAGAAAGAAAAATTGGTAACAGTCAAAACTTGCATGCGTAGAATGTCTTATGCCTGTAGTATGGGTAGTTACACAGTATGCATACCCTTCAAATAACTGCTGACTGACCAATACCACTGAAGAGGTGGTGGGAGTGGAGACTGGCTGCGACAGGGTCAAGATTCCCACTGCGGCTTCTGGACTCTGAGTATTCCCAAGAGCAGCCAGTGTGTGTGGAATGGGAGTGGATGCCATCATTCCTGAGCGATCATGTGGGCATGGGCCAGCTGTACGGCATAAACACCTCCATCTTTAATGTGTTGGACTCTAGGTTTACTGCCATAGCATGCCACAGTTTATAGGCAAGTTTATCATTTAGTCAGGGACAAGTAAAATGAACTATGATCAACCAAATTAACTTCCAAATTATGTATCTAGTTTTGATAAGGATGATTAACCAGTGAGTCCACATACATCTATGAAGAGAGGCTTCTCCTAGACCAGAAGTCTCAATCTCCTGGACCCACAGTCAGGTACACCTTGGAATGGTCACACCAAAATGTTAATGTCCATTTCATTTTGTTGGGACCAAGCCAACAAGGGCCAAGCCCTTGAAGACACCTGTGGGCAGTTAATTCACATACAGTGACGTTTGGGAGAGCCGGAATGCTCTGTGGTGGCCTTGTTTTTCCAGGTCTCATATGTTTTCCATCTCTGACAGGGTATAATCTCACCACTTTGTACTGTCTGTTTTGGTGGACAGATATTTTTCATGTCCCTGCTCTGACAGGTTTCTACCCATACAGGTTTCAGCTTTTTCAGGTTTTACTGTTTATAGTGAGAATCTGCTTGAGTGTATTGTTGTTGTTAGGTGTCACTGAGTCAAATGCGACTCATTGCAACCCTATGAACAGCAGATCTGAACCCATTATTATCCTGTGACATCTTTACACTTCCTGACACACTAGAGCCTATTGAGGGATTGTTGTTAGGTGCCATCAAACTGACTCTGACTCACTGCAACTCTATGCACAAAAGACTGAAACCTGGCCTGGTCTGAGCCATCCAAAATCTCCACCAGGATGTCAATTCTAGCTCCTTTCAGTAAATGTGGGGAAATATATATAAACATGAGCTAGTTCACTTTTTAAAAAGCCTACTGCTGTTAAGGCAATACTGACTAATGGCAACTCTATAGGACAGAGTATGACTGTCCTGTTAGGTTCTGAAGGCTGCAACCCACTCATAGCTGACCTGACCCTCCAGCAGGTTTTCAGAGGCAGTAAATCACCCAGGAAGTAACTGCCCATCTTTCTCCCATGGAGAAGCTGGAGGATTTGAACTTTTTGCCTGTGTGTTACCACTCCTCACCATTATGCCACCAGACCTCCCTCGACAACAACAATCTTTATGTTAGTGGACTGCTTCATCTTTCTCCTTCAAAGCAGCTGGTGAGCTGGAATCGCTGGCTTTTTGGTTGTTGTTGTTAAGTGCCACTGAGTTGAGCAGAACTCACAGTGACCCTATGGACAACGGGTCTGACGCTATCCTGTCCTTATCTGCACCGTCCTTAACATCCTCAACACATCTGAATCCACTGTCACGGACATGGTATCAATTCATCTCACTGAGGGTCATCCTCTCCTCTAGCCGATCCTCCTTTCCAAGCATGTCCCTCTCCAAGGAATAGCCTCTTCTAACAAAATGTCTAAAATATGTGAGACAGAAAGCTTCATCATCTTTGCCTTCAAGGAACATTTTGGTTGCACTGTCTCCAAGTTTGTTTTTTTGGTAGTCTGTGGGATACTCAGCACTCTTCTCTAATACCACACAACTCAACTGCACTGATTATTCTTCTGTCATCCTTATTCATTGTCCAGCTCTCAGATGCACAGCAGGGGAACGGAAAGACTGTGGCTTGAATCAGGTACACCTTAGTCTTTAGACTGACATCACTGCTTTTCAAGACTCTGGAAAGATCCCTGACAGCAGACTTTCCCAGTGGTGTTTGCCTCCTGATCACCTGACTGCTAGTACCAATGATGCGGACTGTAGTTAAAAAGAAGATGAGATCACTGACAATTTCATCTTTTCTCCATCATGATGTTGCCTAATGGTCCCATGGTGAGGATATTTTAACCACAGTGCCACCACAGCTCCTTCACTTAAAAAGATTACAGACTGTTTATTTAAATCTTAAGTGAAATACAGATATACTTCTCTGAAGCCATGCGGCCAGGCATAAAACAACTTAAAAGAGTCTGTGGAGCAGAGCCGCTAATAGACACTGTTCTTAGAGTTCACACTGTCACACGTCTCATGGAGAAGCCTGTCTAGAAACATGACCGCAGGACTCTGACTCTGTATGAGATGGATGGTGCTCTGCTTATGTAATGAACTCCCAGGCAAGGGCTCGAGCTCATTCGGGTGGATTATACATTTTATAATTATTTTTGAGTGAAAGCAAGACTGCTAATGAGAAGCACCATGGTGGCTTCCAGGAAGGCTGAGGCAAACCAGACTCTTCATGTGACTGCAAACTTGTGAAGGTTTCCAGTCAGATCATACAAACTGGGAGAAATGTCAACTACAAGTTAATTTCCAGAGCGATTTGCTTCCAAATGGGTAGAGTGAAAAGCAGAGGTGAGGGAGGAAGGGAAGGGAGGAGGAGTGGATTGCAACAGTTTTGGAGACCTGGGAAGCATGGCAGGTTCCCAGGGAGAAGATAACATGCCAAGCTGAAGAGGACCCTAGGCTCCTAGCAGAGTCTCATGGGCATGGAATGCGCAGTACAGACACCAGTTCCCTAGAGGACTCTGGGCAGAAGCTCTGCCCATGCAGCGCTCGCTTCATTTTTACAAAAGACTATATGTCACACAGTGGTGACTGTAAACCATTTTCAAGAAGCACTCAACGTAGCTCAAGGGTGTTCTGGTGCAAAGTCAACCCCAAAGGTTACACACTGTATGACTCCATTTCTCTAATGACAAAATTATAGAGAGATGGACAGGGGAAAGTGGTAGATGATATTAGAAAGGGGGAAGGGAGAATAGGATGGGGGCACTGAAGTTATGAAAGGACAGTGTGGTGACCCTGTGACAGAACTGACCTGTCTTGGCCACAGCATCTACACATGTGATAATACTGCACAGACCTAAGTCCAAACCATCGCCACTCCAACTAGAGGCCAGTCCTAGGAGGAGGACTGGCCTGTAGTTGGTCAAGTAGAGGACTATGCTTAGTAAGCCATGTTTAGTAAAAGATGGTCAGCGAAAAAGAAGACCACCTTCAACAAGATGGACTAATGCTACAATGGCGGGCTCAAACCCAGCAACCACTGCGAGGCTGGCTCTGGACACTGGGAAAGGTTTCACTGTGCTGGACAGCGGGTCACCATGCAGCAGAGCTGAGCTGACACCACCTGACAACAAGATCCCAAACCACTGCCACCGAACTGATTCTGACTCACAGTGATGGTGTAGACAGAATACAACAGTGCATAGGATTTCCAAGGCTATAAATCTTTACAGATGCAGTGCAGCTGAGGGGTCCAAACTGTCGACTTTTCTATTAGCAGTCAAACCACTGTACCACGAGGTGCTACAACTACACAAATAACTGCCCTTAAAACTGGAGAAATCAGAAGAAAGCTCGTAGATGTTATTAATGACGTTTCCCTGGTTATGACGCTGTACTAGTTATGTTAGATGTTACCTCTGGGAAAACTGAGCAAGGGGTACGAGGAATCTCTCTGTATTACTTATTACAACTGCATGTGAATCTAAGAATATCTCCAAAAAAGCAAGGCCTGTGCTTGCTAAAAATGTCTATGATATTAGATGTCTATCTTTCCTTATTTTTCTAACTTGCACTTGAGGATGAACAGCATTTTCTGAAAATAATACCTACATTAAAACTGCTACTTGATCTAGGCTAGGGTCAGTGACGTATTTGAAGCCATCCTATGAATTTTAAAAGAGAAGCTTATCCCTTGCATTTTTTAGGTATGAATTTATAAATGACACATTTGGAATGTTTTTAACCATTCTGTACAAGAGACACCAAATGGGGAGCAGGAAGAGACATGTCTTCACTTTTCTATGCAGAACTGATTTTAAAATAAAGTTTGGTTAAACAGCTGCAATAATAATTATCTATCATTCATACAATTCTTTTTAATCATTCATTTGTTTAGTCAAACATCTTGGTGTCCAAATTACCAAAAATTAATATGAAATGCTTTGATGACTGCATAATCTTGAAGCTATGAGAGACTAATGATGGGAAGAGGGTTGTTGTTGTTATGTGCCATTGAGTCGCTTGTGACTCATACATGATTAAAATAAAATATAAAGGAAGTACCCTTGATTGTCACTGAGATTCCAGAATATTACATAGTTAGAGGATAGAAAAAAGTGAAAGGGGAAAAAAAGCCTACCATTTACTGAGTAGCTTCCTACATTTTGGGCATATTTAGATCTACTCTATAGTAGTGAGTTTCCATTTCGCCCCTCTGTGAAGGAGCCCTGGAGGTCTAACAGTTGAAGCACTTGCTTGGCTGACAAGTGAAAGGTTGGTGGTTCAAATCCAAGCAGCTCCAAGGAAGTAAAGACCTGGTGATCTGTTCATGCAGAGATTAAAACCAAAATCCCCACTGCCACTAGGTTAGTTCATGTTAACTCTCCACGGGCTTCTGAGGCTGTAAATCTTTTTGCACAGGAAATTGTCTCATCTTTCTTCCTCAGAGCAGCTGCTGAATTCTATTAATTGCCAACCTTCCCTTAGTAGCCAGACGCAAAAACCACACTATGCTTCCCACAAAGATTACAGTCTAGCAAAACTTCCAAGGCAGGTGTACCTGTCATAAGAGGTGGTTTTGTCTGTTTTGCCTCTCTGTTCAATGGGTCTTCCTACTCTTGGAGGCTAGGATTTTGAAGCTCCATCTCACATACTTTTAGCACGTGGCCAGGAGGAATGGAACCTTGGAGAAGGACATCATGCTTGGAAGGGTAGAGGGACAGCACAAGAAAGGAAACCCCCAGATGAGATGGATTAATATGGAATCTGGGGCAATGAAGGTTGGTGTGTTGGAATTAGTGAGACTGGCTCAGGACAGGGAAGGTTCAGAGCTGCTGTACACAGGCTCACCATATGTAGCAGGCAAATCAACAACACATAGAAGCAGCAGCAACAACATAGTATATTAATTGTTTTTTATTTAAGCCTCATTTTATTTAAGCCTTATTTAAAAGCCAACAAGGCCTTGAGGAGGGCCTTCCTTGTATTTAAAAGTTGGTTGTTACTATATTTTGGAGGAGCATTCTTCTAAGTGGTACACCACTCTCTGTCATTATGCTATACTAATTTGAGGTCTACCCCGATGGGGCTTCACCTATAGGCTCACATTATTGGAAACAGTTCATAGAGCAACTGTGTGGTTTTGTTTTATTCACAGAAATACTTATTGTATCTGTGAGTAGAAATGACAATACAGATAAATTTTTAAAAGAAAATGCTGTACTGAGGTAACCTGGGGTTGCTGTGATGCTGAACCTTGTGCAACTGGTGTGTCAAATGACAAAAACAGTTACTCATGGTGGACAGTGTTTGGTGGAGCTCCCAGTTTAAGACAGGTTTGGAAGCAGGAGTGGCATTCACTTTCTAAATAGCATGTCTCTGGTAAATGGCGATAGTTGTGGAAGGGCTTCAGGCCTTTGGTTCACAGGGTCACAAGTCATGCTCAACTCAATGGTAATGAAAAATAACAACAATCTCCATTTAAGAGGTATGGACCTGAGCTTAGAGACATTAATAAGTGGGTGCACTGAGATTTGAACCCAGGTCTGCTGACAAGCACATGCTATTCAGCACTCTGCTGGGGGCACAAGGAATCATTTCACCCTCTCTCACCATTCACCACTCACATGGATCTTCTCTCAGTTCCTCAAAACCACTTAGATCTCATCTGCCTCAGGGCCTTCAACTCTGTGGTGTGGTTCTTCTACTGGAATGCAGAACCAGGTTCACACACTCTGGCTTATGTGTTTGAGGGGTGATGGAATAAATCAATGCCATCCCCATCCCTGCCCTATCATCATTCCCGACTGAAATAATAAAATAGAAAGTATAGGAAAAGAAATTCAGATTATACTTGGAAATGCTAAGTAAATCTCCTTTTCTTCATGTGTAGGATGTGTAATTCCTTCACAAATGTGACGGCTGCTCCATTCCATGTGACAAACCCAGGCCTCTGCTTGTCAAGCTGACTGTGAATCATGGTGACCTCCATCTAGTTTCCAAACTTGTGAATCTTTATGGATGCAGACTGCACTGGGTAGACAGGAACCACCAACTTTTCAATCAGCCAAATGCATGATGTTTTACTCTACCTTAGCTTTTACATACAAGGGACTGTGAAAACAGACTGTATGTAACTCAGAGGAAAGCATATCTGAATTCCTTCTGTGATATTACTGTTATTTAACAGACTGAAGACTGGAGTCTTAAACTAAGGGACACTGAGATTTGCAAAATGGATCAAAACTATGGGACCATTTGGTACCTTTTTAAAAATAGCATATAGTATATAGAGATTTTAACACATTAAATACTAAAACCTTAACATGTGGAAAACTCCACAGGCTTGCCTGTTTTTAATTGCAGGAACATTTACATACTCCGAGAGGTAGGGCTAAGAGTAGACTGGAGAATCCCACATCTAACTTTAATAACATTGCCTCATTTTGTGTGGAAGGAGAATTTCCAAAACATTTAACTCATTTTAAAATTTAAATAGCAAACTACAATCCAAAGCAATGTTTAATACATTGTACATTTTAGGAACCATTTATTTATGAGTGACATTACTTGTTGGGTTCAGGGCACAAATGAGAATCTGCTGAGAGATTATAAAGATGAATTCACAGTAACAGTGAGGCAAGCCTGCCTTGGTTTCTATGTGGGTGGATTTTTCTTTCGTCTTCTTTTGCCTTAACAGCTAAGAAACAGAAAGCTTAGAGTGCCTTCAAGTATATTTCAGAACCAAATTACTGAGGATAAATTCTATAAAGCATTTAGTGTCTCATATTAAATAATGCTTAATTAGCTATCAAAGGAGCCAGGTGAAGTAGTTAAGTGTTCTGATGATGTTAAAGTTTGATGGTTTGAATCCACCAGCTGCTCCAAGGGAGAAAGATGTGTCAGTCCTAATCTAATCTATAAGGTCACTAAAGAGTTGGCATTGACTCTAAGGTTTGCTTTCTGGGGTTAATTCGCTATTATTTTAAACGATCACTATCAAGGTCACAGTCATCATTTGTTTAGTACAGGGAATGCTGGTGGCTTAATGGTAAGAGGTTGTACTGCCACCTCAAAAGCTGTTGTTGTTTGCCTTTGAGTCGCCCATGACTCACAGCAACTATCGACATTTATCAAAGTTCATAGAATTTCTGGAGGTATGTTATTTCGGAAGTGAATGCCACTCCTGCTTCCAAATGTCATAGTATGCTATTACTGTTATGTGCCATTGAGTCGCCTGTGATGTATAGCAGCTCTGAATCCTTCCCTGTCCTGAGCCAGTCTCACTAATTCTGACACACCAACCCCCATCACCCCAGTAACGATTTCAATCCATCTCATCTGGGGTCTTCCTTTCCTGCGCTATTCATGCATCCTTCTGAGCATGATGTCCTTCTCCAAAGACCAGACTCTCCTGGTCACATGTGCCAAAAATGAGTGAGGTGGGGCTTCAAAATCCTAGCCTCCAAAGGAAGACTTGGTTTCACCCTCTCCAAGACAGACTTATTTGTTTTCTTGGCAATCCATGGTTTGTTCAAGACTCTTCCCCAGCAACACAATGCGAAGGTATCTATTCTTCTGTCATCCTTAGTCATTGCCCAACTTTCTGAAGCATAACAAGAAATTGAGAAGACCATGGCCTAGATTAGGTGCACCTTTGTATTTAGACTGACATCGTTGCTCTTCAGCACTCTGGAGAGGTCCATGACAGCAGATTTTCCCAATGCAAATCATCTTTTGATTTCTTGACTGCTGGTGTTAAAAGTGTTGTTTGTGGATCTGAGCAAGCTGTAACTGCTAACAACCTCAATCTTTTTTCCATCTAATATGGTGCTGCCAATTGGCCCAATGGTGAGAACCTCTGTCTTCTTTATGTTGAGCTTCAATCCATATTGAAGACTACAGTCCTTGACCTTTTGCAGCAAGTACTTCAGGTCTTCTTCAGTTTCAGCAAGCAAGGTTGTGTCAGCTGCATATTGTAGGGTGTCAATGAGTCTTCCTCCAATCTTGATGCCACACTCCTCCTTATAAAGCCCTACTTCCCAAATGATCTGTTGTGCATTCAGATTGAAAAGGTATGGGGACAGGATGCATCCCTGACCCTGTGTTTCCACACTCTGTTCTGAGGACTGCTGCTTGGTCTAAGTACAGGTTTCGTATAGTGTAAAGTGTTCTGGTCCATGTTCCTCAAGGTTAGCCACAGTTTGTTATGATCCACAGAGTCAAATGCCTTTGCACAGTCAATGAAACACGGATAGATGTTTTTCTGGTACTCTCTGCTTTCTGCCAAGATCCAGCTGACATTGGCAATAATATCTCTAGTGTCATGATCTTTTCTAAACCTAGCCAGTATTTCTACCTCAAAGGTGGACAGTTTGAATCCACCAGATGCTCTGTGGGAAAAAAGGGGCAATCTAAAAACTCACTGCTATGAGTGGATTTCAACTCAGCAGCATATCACAACATCACCAACAAATGTGATTCTCCAAGTGTTCTACAATGTGCACTTACTTTAAAATTAATTTCATGGCAAAATTTAACACCTATTTTCTTAAGCATTCTTAAAATAATTTTTTCCAAGTCCCAAGTCCTATAAAGTTAGCATATATGCTGGTTCTGAATTAGATTACTGTAAGGTATCCCAGTTACAAGGAGGCCTCACAGACCTCCATGTACCTGCTTAACCAGACTGCAAGAGACACAGCCAGCAGCCTGCTTCCCATACATCCTGTCAACAAACCCAGCAAATATGAAGGAGAGCAAAGCGCTCCTTCTGGGGCTCTGGATCAGTATCTAGAGAAACCTTTGTTTTGAAGAGGAGTTTGAGGTTTCATGACTCACTAAAGGAAGAGTAACAGTCCAGTACAATTGGTTCTTGTCAAGCAAGCAAGGAAGATCCTAAACCCAAGATAGGAGGGGGACTGGCAGCCGCAGAGCGGAGGGGGCAGTTGGGAGGGGGAGGCAGTCTTCTCTCCAGAACACATTTGGTTGCGTGTCAGGAAGATGATGACTCTTTCCTCTCCCAGAACTAAAACCTGATGGTAGGAGCTTGTTTTGTTTTGCTTTTGGCTAAGACAGCCTATACCAATGGGAAAGGAAACGAACATTCACTGTACCAGCAGATTCCCTCAGATGGGAGATCTGTCTTGGTGGTGTGCTGGCAGGGCTGTATACTGCCATCAACTTTGTCATTCCTCCCTGCCACGCCAGTGCGATCAGGCACCAAGTGCCTGCTCATAGGCTCAGACATCTGCACCTGTCTCGGTTTTGCCATCATTCGAGCTCCCCCCTCCCCACACAATGCCAGACAGGGTTGGACCTTTCACTGTGGTTGCCAGGTCCCAGGTTCTCTTACTATTTATTCCAGGCTGGAGTGAAGCTACTTCTGCTCCAAATTCCAAGTGCTGGAGGGGATCACAGAATTCCCCCGTATGGTTCCCAGGGACGGGTAGATGAAGGGTAGGACACAGGTGAGGTGAGCTCGTTGGTGGGGGGAGGACCTGGGTCTTCTCTCTCCAAAGTCAGCAGTTGTTCTAGCATGCTGTAATGTCTCCCCAAACATGCTCTCACTTCCCCAGTTCCTCCTAACCACACCACCAGCTCCATCACCGTCCATGACTGACTCACTGAGATCCTCCAGGAGAGAGCAGACCCATCCCATACAGTCCAAGGCTACAATCTTTAGAGAAGCAGACAGCCTCATCCTCCCTCAGAGCAGCGGGTCGGTTCAAACCTCCACCCTTCAGTAGACAATGACAGGGAATGCTTCACTGTGGCACACCAGAGCCCCTCTAATTCCCTTTCCACAGTCTAAATGGCCTCTCCAGAAGGGCTTTGTCCTGGCTCAGAACTCACACTACTTTGGAGACAAAACACCTCAGAGCACTATATACAAACTGAAAACGAATCCGAGCTTCTGAGGCATGAACATCTATTAAAACAGAGATTCCACCAGAAAGGGAATCCTATAGAGCGCAAAATCGAGGTGGAGAGGCTGGCTGGGAAAGTCAGCGCGCACCCTCACTGCTAAGCCCTCAGTGTTTCATGCATGTGTGGGCCTTGAAGGGGCAACTACAATAACATTCTTAGACTGCTCTGTTTTCAGCTGATACTTCAGAGGGTCAGCAGCACACAGCATGGAGCTGGATGCCACCAGAGCCACAGAGGTGCTCAAAATGCAGTTCTTGACCCTGGAGGGCTATCGGTTGACATCCAACCACCTCAGAGGACACAGGACTAACACAAACAGGCTGCTGAAACGGAAACGTGCGCCCTGTTCTTCACGTTTGCTGGATATGGTATATGATGTGGAGACAATGTCGTCTTCAAAAGGCAGCCATCTGCCCCATGCCCTAACACTTTTACTTTAAAATAATCTGCTTTACCTACTGCTAGGGACTATCAGTTCTATTATCTTTTCACAGTTGTGTAAGAAATGTTTGTATGGCTGACAGATATGGTGGGAGAGCAGGACAGACCCAGGCATGGATGGTAATTAGAATAAAATTTACCCAAGATGGATATCTTAAACATAAAAAGATGAATAAGGCTTACATTTCCCATATACTTTAAAAAATGATTTTAGTGAATATCTTTGTCTCATGAAGGGAATGCCAATGGTTCTCGGGGGCCTGTTCTAAGTGGCTATGTTAGGATTCCTTTCCACTTAATAGCATGTGATTAAAATTTAACAAAAAGGTCATGTTGTTTAGAAACTTAATGGTTGGGGATGATAAGGATGGTGCAGGACAGGAGAGGATAAAGACGTGTTCATAGGGTCACGAGGTGTTGTACTCAACTTAATGGCACTTAACAATGATTTTATTATGTATAATAAAGATAATATGCATAAGACATACAATATTCACTACTGGCCAAGCTATGCTTGTCAAACTTTGTACCTGGAATAATCAAAGAAGTGGAATCATAGAAAAACCTTCCTTTCCTCATCACTAATTCTTTCGTTCCCTATAAAACCAAAGAAATCAAACCTGCAGCCATCAAGTCCATGCCGACCCTATAGACAGGGTTAGAAATGCCGCAGAGGGCAGGATTTCTTTTCGAAAGTGACTGTCACACCACTCCTCATCAATCTGTCATACCCAACAGCAGATCACAGGCTTGTCTGAGCCAAAATGGCCACCACTAGTCCTTTTTTGTTCACCAATGCCTATGTGTTCCATTTCATTTTTGATGGCTTCCAATTTTCCTAGATTAGTATTTTGTACAAATTTCACATTTCAGTGACTAATTTATGTGTGCCATCTCACCAAGTAGAAGTCCTAGAAGGATTGTCCCACCCAATTCACTAAGGCTGCTCTCCTTGGAGGAGGCTATTTTGAGACTCATGAGGAGTTCATCTTCCAGCACCAAGTGAGTCAACACTTGAGTGCTATTCGCCAGGTTTTCATTAGCCAATATTTTACAGAACTAGATCTCCAAGTCTTCCTGCCCAGTCTTAGTCTGGAATTGTCCCTGGTTCCACTATGGGTGTGCCAGCTGGTAAGTGAAATCCTGGTGACACAGCTTCTGGTATCACAGCAGCATGCAAGTCAGCAGACACACTGGCAAACAGGCAGAGTGAGCCATACTCTGAAGAAACCAATTGTGATCATCTTTTTAAATAAAAAAGCAGCTTTTTAAGTCTTTTCTTCCTGGTCTGAGTGTTCAGCACAGGCGGCTGCTGTTCCCCTCTTCTTCACTACAGTTCTGGAGTTCTTCATGAGGCTTCTCAAAGTGTGTTTTTTTGAACATTAAAGGAATTCTGGGGCCAGAAGAAGGATTCAGATCTGGGAAACAATGCTTCAGCATCTCTTGCCACGAGGTCTATAGGTACATCAACACTGAAGGCCCACAGCACTGCGATTCCACGCAGGGTAATGGGAACACTGGGAAGTGGATGTGGGGATGGCTATACAACATGATGACAATAACTGGTCCCACTAAATCGCACACGGAAAAAAAGCTGAAACAGCAAGGTTTATTTTCTTTACTCATGATTATTTTAGTCTTGACAATTTCTGCAGTGATGAAAAGTATTTGACTACAGCACCAATTTTTCTTCTCCATACTGCCTGCTGCCACCTCACACAAGCCTAGTGGTTGGTAAGACATACCTTGGGCATACTATCCCTGGGGGAACAGTAGCTAGAATGCTAAGCTAAAGGTGGACAGTTGGAACCCACAAGCCTTTTCTTTT
>NW_006399884.1:6709542-6715010 GCF_000299155.1 Elephantulus edwardii | reverse complement strand
ATATCTCTTAGGGCTAGGGATTTTGAGCATTTCTTCATGTGCTTGTTAGCCATCTGAATGTCGTCTTCGGTGAAGTGCCTGTTCATATCCTGTGCCCAGTTTTCTATTGGATTCTTTACCTTTATCTTGTTGTGGTGCCCCACAAGCCTTTTCGTGTGAGAAAGTTTGCATCTATAAAAAAATTCCAGCCCTGAAAAACCCATGGGGCAGTCCTACCCATCCTTGAGGGTCATTATGAGGATCACTTTTCCCTTGGGGCTGTTCTCTCTCTTTCCAGGGTTCCTTCACTGAACCTTCTCCCCTAAGGCTCTATGCTGAGTGCACTCACCCTTCTCAAGACTCCTATCATTTGTTTAGACAACTCCCACACAAGTACTGCTGGAGACTCACCTTCTGTCCTACGCCCACTGGTCATTTCTCCCTTCCCCGTAACATCAATGTATAAATCTGCACTTATGTACCCCCTCAAAAACAGATAACCCTCCTACCATTTCAGTTCTGCTAGACTCACCTGGTATCCTGAACTGTCCATCCTTAGAAGCTTGTCTCTAGCCTTGTTTCTCTCCCCCTTCATTATACAGTAATATACTCTTTCAAATTTCCTGTACTGTCCATCTCTCACTCCCAACATTTCCTGCCTGGTGCCAACAACTTTCATCAGGTGAAAAAAGTGGTCAGTCTGCTCCAGACAGCTGACACACAGGGAAGTATTCCCCGGCACAATGGGGGAGGCACAGGGAACCCTCTTGCTCACTCCCTGAGCTAGGGACTATTATCTCCACCTCACAGATGATACACCAAAACACCTTAAGATCATAAGATGCCTGGTCCAAATTTCTAAGCCAGCTAGCTAACTTGCTATACTACCAGTCTCATTTTGGCAAGAACTGAGAATTTCTCCTAACTGTTCTCATTTCATTCAAATGCCATTATGGCTCCATCCACACTGCTCTCTCCTTCTTCCGTCAGTGTTCCAACCAAATGGCTGGTGACTATAGGTCTGTGACTGTCTGGGAAAAATCTGGTCTGTGGTCTCATGACTGTTATGGCAGTGCTTCCTTTTATGCTTAAAAGTATCTCTGTTTATTTCTTCTACAGGCCCAGGAGTATTAATAATCCAATTACAAAGTGAGCAAAAGACATGGAAAGCCTTCACAAAGGAAAAGACATTCAGATGGCTAACAGATGAAGAAAAATGCTCAAAATCACTGGCAATAAGAGAGAGACAAATCAAAACCATAGTGAGATAGCATCTCACTCCAGTGGCAAAGTTTAGTAGGGCAGCAAGTAATAAATGTTGGAGAGATAGGAACTCTTACACATTATTGGTGGGATTGTAAAACAGTACAACCACTCTGGAAGGTAGTCTGGCACTTCCTCAAAAAGCTGAACACAGAAATTCCCTATGACTCTGCTATTCCACTACTTGGAATATACCCCAAGAAAATGAGAACCGAGGCACAGAGACTTGCACATTGTACACCAATATTCATAGCAGCATTATTCACCACTGCAAGAACATGGAAACAGTCCAGATGTCAACCGCAATCGAATGGATTGAGAAATTGTAGTATATTTACACAATGTAACACTACACAGCATGCAGGAGCAATGATTTTGTTAAATTACTACCTAACTTGGGAGGAACTGGAGAGCATTATGTTAAGTGAACTAACTCAGTCCCACGAGGATAAATACCGTATAGAATGTGTATGAAGATCCGAAGAGGAAGATGGTTAATTGTAGGGTCAAAATTTGAAGGGTGGAGGGAGGGATGGGTTAAGAAAAAGGGAAAGATCCGCTGTGAAAAACAAGGTATCAGAACTTTGTAAGTAAACCAGCATAAAATGAAAATTTTATTTTTTAAAAAAAAAGTACCTCTGTTTAGGCAATTTGTTAGGTCACCCTACGCAGATCACAGTGTTTACTATATAGCTTCTAGATATATCTTAATCCCCAATTCTGACTTATATTCACCCTGATAGACAGAGCACACTGTACACTGGCCTAATCCCCAGAGGGCTGTGGTACTAACCAACAGCTAGGCCTGTCAGGTAGTTCGAATCCACTAACAGCTCCTCAGGAGAAAGATGGGCAGTATCCTGTGCCATTTACAGCCTCAGAAATCCAATGAAGGGTCAGTCTGAATTGGTTTGACTCAAAAGCAATGAGTTTTACGAGTTTACACAATCTTTATGGAAGTAGACTGCCACATATTTCCCCTTAGATTGTCTGGTAAATGTGAACTGCTGACATTCTGGTTAGAGCCTAGTGTTATGAGCTGGCATCAATGTAAAGACAGTTGTTGTTGTTGGGTGCCATCGAGTCATAGACGACTCATAGCGACCCTATGAACGAAAGGCCTGAGCACTGTTCATACATAGTGTGTCCGGGGGCAAGCCATTTCAGAAGTGAATGCTGCTCCTGCTTCCAGGCTTGTTTTAGTCGGGAAGCTCCAGCCAACACTGTCCACCATGGGTACTCATTACCACGTTTGGCACATCACTGTCACAGTGTTCAGCATCACAGCAACCACGAGTTACCTCTGCACAGCAATGCACAGACCAGTGCTATACCACCTAGAAGAATGTTTGACAGGAAAACAATCTGAACCCAGCCGGAGGGCTGCTTAAAGTGCCCTCCTTCCTGAAACCCTAGGCCAAGCCTGGCTTGCCTTGCTCTTGGAGCAGAGCAAACCTGCACATCAAACATAAGCCCGAAAAACACTCAACTCCAAAAGCTTGCCATAATTCCTGCGCTCACACCACCATGCTCCCTTGTAAAGACAGTAGAACTGTTTTTATTTTTAAAGCAAACCAAAAAACCTCTTCAGCTGAATCATGATCCTTGCAGGAAAAGACTGAATTAATCCTTAATTAATCTTTTGACCTTTTTAATACTTCTCTTCACACTAAGCACAATTCAATGATGAGTTGTGGATTTGGTGTCTTGCTTCCCAAAGAAAATGCTACTGATACATCAAAGGTGACTGGTGGCTGGGAGGAGAGAAAGGATATTCTACATCATGCCGTTAACTTCCCACTGCAATGCCCAAATACTGCTGTTAGGTGTACTGAGTCAATTCTCGCAGTAATGCTACCTACAACAGACGGCATCCTGCTTGATCCTGGCCACCTCACAGCCACTGCTTTGCCTGCGTCCACTGCTGTACCCGTGCACAGCCCCTATGTCCATACATTGCACTGAAGGGCTTCCTTTTTCACTGATATTCTACTTCACCCAGCATGATCTCTTTCTGTGGGGACTGGTCCCTCCTGATCAGATGCCCAAAGTATGTGAGATAAACCCTCCCTGTCCTTGCTTCTAGTGAACATTCTGGCCACACTTCTTTTGAGAGCCTGGATAAGAGTATTAAAAAAAAAAAAAAGGTAGGCATTTACTTAATTAGCAGTTAAATAGGACTGAGTAAAGCACCAGCACAAGCCCAGCTAGAATGTATACTCCTCTGGCATTTCAGTCTTGTATTTGCAGTATAATGCTACATGTAACTGTGAAGGAAGCTGCCAAAATTACAGCCCAGCCCCCAAAGAGTGTCCTAAATATTTTAATCATCATGTACAGCTAGGTGACAGTGACATGCTCTTGATTTTCCACATACACCTGTCCCCCCCAATGACAAGCCCAGGACCAGACCACAGTGATAATAAAATCCAGTTGCCCTTAAGAGGGAAGAAAAGAAAAAGGCATTTAAAAATCATTCAGTTCTTTATAATATGGTCGTCAGTCATCTCATTATGTGAAAGTGATAGCCAGCTCTCCGGTTTAGGAAGAATACATTCTCTCTTTCCATGAAGAAAACGATTGTTCCCGAGGCCTGTCCTCGCAGCCCTATTCAGCACCACAGACAATTTGCATCAACCTGTGACTAGCGATACTGTCACTCAGTGGTGCCCCAGATAGCCATGAGCTCACTGCTCTTAACATGAGGTTTTCATTTATCAAATAATGGCTCTAGAATAGCTAAGAATTCTGAAAGGAGTACAACTGGTATTTTTAAAATTTTTTCAATTTCAAATCATGACAATCCCTAGAGAAGGATATTATGCTTGGTAAAGTTGTTGTTATATGCCATCAAGTAGGAACGATTCATAGCTGACCCTCCAGGTGGGCTTTCAGAGGCAGTAAATCACAGGAGGAGATTATCTTCTCCCGTGGAGTAGGTGGATTCAAACTGCCTGTCTTTGGTTTGGCAGGGCAACTGCTTACCTAGTTGGCCACTAGAGCAACCTAAGAGCAAAAAAGAGGACAGCCTCACAGAGATGGACTGGCACAGTGGCGGGCCTCAAACACCAGAGACACTGTGAGGATGGAGGAGAATCCCACAGGTCTTTGTTCTGTTGTACATGGGGTTCCTTGGAGTCAGAGTCAACAACAGAACCTAAGGATGATACCTATCAAATGCTGTGTTTATCACAACACTTGACAAAATGTGTTCTCTGCATAAAAATGCAGTAAATAAATTGTCTCCTTACCTAAGATTAGAGAGTTCTGGTGGCTCAGTGCAGAGGGAGTTATGCTGCTAACGCAAGGCCAGCAGAACTCGGGTGGTTTGAATCCACCAGCAGCTAAAGATGGGCAGTCTTCTCACATACAATTTCCAACCTCCACTGGGAGCTCTGAGTGGATTCCAATGGATGGCAATGAACTTTTTAGCTTAAGATTAGCATGAAGGGAGCTCTGGTGGCCTCATGTCAAGAAGCTGCACTGCAATCCTGAAGCGCATGATTGGAATCCACCAGGTGCTCCGCTAGAGTAGGAGGGGCAATCTCCTCCTGTGCCAGTCGTATCTGATTCAACAGCACACAACAACAAGGGGGGAAAAAAGATTAACACAAAAAACTGAGATGGCCGTGATGATAATTCTAACAGTGTTACTATGTGGCATTATAAACAGCATAAGAACTGTCCTGTCAGAAACTACTGCATTGGTCAATGTTTACATTCTCAACAACATTAACAAAGACAGTGTAAAATAAATAAATACCTTTATGGCATGAAAATCTGCATCTATGCATTTTCTAAGTTAAGAAGGTCAAGTAACATATTATTGTTAGTTTAGAAGAGGTGAATACATCACGTTATTCAGTAAAAAACAAACAAAAAACCCCACAAATGTCCATAACATACAGAATTGAAATCCAGCTGCATCAGTACATTTAAGTGCTCATCAAGTTGTGCCAAGAAATCTAGAAAACAATTGACTGGACGAGATCGTTATTTGTTCCCATCCCAAAGAAGGATGACCCAACAGAGTGTGGAAACAATAGAACAATATCATTAATTTCACATGAAAGCAAGATTCTACTGAAGATTATCCAAAACGACTGGAACAACTCATCAGCAGAGAATGCCAGAAGTCCAGGCTGTGTTTAGAAGGGGTCGTGGTACTAGGGATATTGTAGCTGATGTTAGATGGATCTTAGCTGAAAACAGGGAATACCAGAGGA
>NW_006399884.1:6704170-6708722 GCF_000299155.1 Elephantulus edwardii | reverse complement strand
ACATACTTTGGGCATGTTGCAAGGAGGGACAGGTCCTTGGGGAGGGACATTATGCTTGGTAGGGTGGAGGGACAGCACAGGAGGGGAAGGCCCCCTATGAGGTGGACTGATTCAGTGACTGGGGTAATCGAGATGGGTGTGTCAAAGACAGTACTATTGGCACAGGACAGACCAGAGTTTAGGGCTGTTGTACATAGGGTTGCTATGATTCGCAAGCGACTCCACGGCACATAACAACAACAACATATGGGGGGGAAGGCAGCAGATGGCTACCAAAGGGAAAAGAAAAGAATTAAAGGGAAAACTAATGCTAAAAAGAAAAGAAAAAGGAAACCTTAAGGAAAAGGACAGATGAAGTTCCTTTTGGACTGTGGTACGTGGTCATTGTAGGGCACACAGCCCTCCAGACAATCCTATTTAAGAGACGAGGCCATTTTAGTTGTGTATCTAACTACGTCTGCAACCCTGGTGGCACAGTGGTTAAAGCACACAGCCTCCAATCCCAGTTAGAGATTGAATCTAGCTGTTCTCCAGCAGACAGACCTGGCTACCCCTATGTCGATACAGCTTAACACCAGAAAAGCCTATGAGTTGTTCTACGTGGTCATGTGGGGCCACTATGAGCCAGTTTCTTTAGAACCTTGGAAAATTATTTAAAAATGGCACCAAAGTGTCTACATTTGCCAAAAGAGGACAATTTATATTTAAAGAGCAATGCCAGGAATCTTTTCACTCTTGACTTGTTCCTATTAACATAAAGGTGCATTCTGCTCTTTCTCGGGCTAAGTCTTTGCATTTTTGTCTAATCTGTTCCCAGAAATATTTTCTATATAAGGATGTTCCCTTTGTAAGCTGTCTATCAATCACTTGGCTACTCTACAGCTTCTTAGATGTTCAAAAGAAATTAGCAGGTACATGTCAACGTGTGCTTCTGTGGTTGTGAAGCTGGCTCCGTGTGTATTCAATTCCAGATTTCTGCAGCAGTTGCAGGGGGAAAATGGAAATGCATCCAAACTACAAATAATTAAAGGCAGAATTCTATTTAAGGTGAGTATTATTACATATGTATTTGAGCCAAAAATATTCTTTTCTGGACACTTCTGATGATAAGACAGCAAACATTCATTTCAGATTTATGTACTCAGGTGATGCACTCATGAACAGAGCCAGTGATTCTCTGATATATAAGCTTCTATGTACATAGGACCTACTGACTTCTAGGAACAAAATCAAGGGCTCTAACCAAGCATACACTAAATAACCTGCTATGAGAGGTCTCTCACATAATAACAAACCTATAGGACAGAGCAGAACTGCCCCAGAGGACATTCAAGACTTTATGGAAGCAGGCTTGATATGTCTTTCTCTGGTGAGTTAGTTAGAACCGTGGACACTGTCGTCAAGTAAGCTGACTCATAGTAACCTTTTATTGAATTTCTGAAGCTGTGTATCTTCATGGGAGAAGACTGCCTATATTTCTCCACAGAGCAGCTAGTGGATTCCAATCACTGACTTTCTGCTTAGCAGTGCAACAAATAATGCACTACAAACAACTGTAACACAAAAATGCACTACTCCCTACGCTGGTCACTAGGTGGCACAAGTGGCAAACAAATACTACCAGATACTCATAGCTTTCCTATTTCTGTCCCAAACAATGTCTGCAATGACTTTTCCTATTGATTACTGTGATGTTATGTCTTCCATATGAAACTCTGCACCTATGCATTTTCTAACTTAATAGGTCAGGTAACATACTGTTAGTCAATAGAGGCGAATACATACAATTAATTTAAAAACAAACAAACAAACAAACAAACAAACGTCTGTAACATATAGCTATCACAGAAGAGAAATTCAGCTGCATTAACACATTTAAGCATTTCAATATTGCGAGAAAAATGACAGCAGCTGAGACTAGCTTAGCTCACTACAAACTTCCATTTGTTGTCTGTTAGCAAATATTGGTGTATCTACATCTCTATTTCCTTCTCAATCTTTTTCAGACTAAAAATTATGTTCTAAATTCACTAAAATCTTACATTATATTCTATGAAAATTATTTCTGAAAAAGCATGAGAAATACTTTTCTCTATGAATAAACTATCATATGTAACAGCCTACGGGTCTACGAACTAGCTTTTGCATATGAATAACCATACTTAATAAACGGGTATATCTTTAACAGGGTTCATCTATAAAAACAAAGTGTTATATATTATATAGCACATCCAAATATTTAACAGAAGGGACACAAGAACTGTACTAAATCTTATCTGTGAGTCTGATAAAACTTTTTTAAGTCTATAGATGGAATCATCACTTCTGTTGCTAAAAAGTCAAAGCTTCCAAAATCAAAGCTAAATATGCCAAGACTCTAATCATTATAGAAATTCTCTTTATGTTCCTTTAGGAATCCTGTAGGTATGTTGTTGTTTGCTGTCACGCCTGAACTGACTGAGCTGACCCTCTGGAAGGTATTCAAAGGCAGTAAATCACATAGGAGTAAACTGCCCATCTTTCTCCTATGGGGCAACTGGTGGAATTGAACCCTGTACCTTTAGGATTGCAGCACAGCTTAATTATCTTCATGCTCTTTTAGAAACCCTAGTAGTATAATAGAGTGTTAGTCAGCTAACCAAAATGCTTGCAGTTTAAACCCATCAGACACACTCCATAGAGAAAATTAGATAATCCCTTCCCATAAAGATTTACAGCCTCAGTCTCCATAAGTCAGAGTCAACTGCACAGCTGGAGGGCTTAAGACTGGAGCCTCATAGGTAAGGAGTTACGCTGTCAACTCAAAGGGTAAAGAGTTCAAATCTGTCAATGCTCTAAAGGAGAAAGGTGGGCAATTTTAGAGTCTGAAAATCTGCTGAAGGGTTAGTTATTAGTTGATTCCAACTCAATGTAACAACAATAATGTATTTTTAGATTTTTCAAATATAACAGTATTATACTGATTCAAAATAGATTTCTTATGTAAACAAATACTTCAGAAGGCTTAAATATACACTAATGACAAGCTGATTGCCATGGACTGAATTATCTGTGAACCCCCCCATGTATTTTTTATATAAAATAATTTTATAATGTGAAAGCTATGTAACAAGCCTCAATGGTCTCTTAAACCAAATAGCTGTAGGAGGATTACAGGTACCTGGATTGCCTCATATCTTCCCCAAATACATATTGTCCAAGAAAGCGGACCCAACAGAGTACGGAAATTATCGAACAATATTATTAATGTCACATGCAAGCAAGATTCTGCTGAAAATTATCCAAAAATATTTGGAACAATATGTCAACACAGAACTACCAGATGTGCAGGCTGGATTTAGAAGAGGTAGTGGTACTAGGGATATTACAGCTAATGTTAGATGGATCTTGGCAGAAAGCAAAGAATACCAGAAGAATGTCTATTTGTGCTTCATTGACTATGCAAAGGCTTTTGGCTGTGTGCATCACAATAAGCTATGGCTGACTGAGAAGAATGGGAATCCCAGAACATTTGATTATGCGAATGAGAAACCTATACTTGGACTAAGAGGCAGTCGTCAGAACAGAGCAAGGAGACACTACATGGTTCAAAATCAAGAAGGGGGTCCATCAGGGATGTTCTGTCTCCATTCCTTTTCAATCTGTATGCAGAACAGATCATCTGAGACGCTGGGCTATACGAGGAGGAATGTGGCATCAGGATTGGTGGAAGAGGCATCAACAACCTGCGTTATGCAGATGACACAATCCTGCTTGCTGAAACTGAAGAGGACCTGAAGCACTTGCTGCAGAAGGTCAAGGACTGCAGCCTCCAATATGGATTGAAGCTCAAGATCAAGAAAACAAAGATTCTCACCACTGGGCCAACTGGCAGCATCAGTATGGATGGGGAAGAGATTGAGATATTTAATAGTTTTAGTTTGCTTGGCTCTACAATCAACACTCTTGGTAACAGCAGCCGGGAAATCAAGACACGAATTGCATTGGGAAAGTCAGCTGTGATGGACCTCTCAAGAGAACTGAAGAGCAAGGACATCAGGCTGGAGACTAAGGTGTGCCTGATCCAGGCTATAGTCTTCGCAATTATGTGCTAAGCATCAGAGAGCTGGACAGTGAATAGGGATGATAGAAGGAGAATATGATGCCTTTGAGCTGTGGTGCTGGAGGAGTGCTGAATATATCATGGATTGCTAGGAGAACAAACAGGTTTGTCCTGGAGAAGGTGAAGCTGGAATGCTCCTTGGAGTCAAGGATTCTGAAGCTTTGTATGACATACTTTGGGCATGTTGCAAGAAGGGACTGGTCCTTGGAGAGGGACATCATGTTTGGCAGAGTGGAGGGGTGGTGAAGGAGAGGAAGACCTTCGATGAGATGGATCAATTCTGTGACTGGAGTGGTGGGAATGAGTGCGTTTGAGACACCTAGGTTGGCACAGGATAGAATGGGGTTTAGAGGACATATATCAAACACTCAAAGAATACAACTGTCAACCAAGAATACTGTACCCAGCAAAATTATCCATCAAATATGAAGGACAGATCAAGATATTCCC
>NW_006399884.1:6685567-6699677 GCF_000299155.1 Elephantulus edwardii | reverse complement strand
GAAAAAAAATAAATTAAAAAAAAAAAGAACGGGGTTTAGAGCTATTTGGACACAGGGTTGCTATGAGTCGTGAGTGACTCGATGGCATGTAACAACAACAAAACCGAGTAGTTCTAATTTAAAACAAAATTTTCTTGTTGACAAGTTAATTGTCAGGGCAACTACTGTTGTGACTTCTCCTAATCACACCAGAAACAGACTGAATTAACCTCCAGTTCCAGTCCTAAGTACTGTCTTGCATGCTATTCTTACTGGGGCAGGGTTACAGACTGATACTTTAACCTGTGTGTTTATTTTAAGTTGTCCACCATAACTGTTCTAGGACACAGAGAATCACAAAAGCTATGAGCACAGGTATGAATCAGAGTCACTAATGTGTGTGTAGCACCAGTCCTTCCGCACAGACAATAACAGGGCAGGGATGCAGAGCTGGACCATCAGAGAGAACTAACTGGTGAAGCAGGTAAATGAAGTAAAGGAACAAAGATTTCTCCAAGTAGAATGAAGAAAGATCTCTGAGTCAAGGGCCAGGGGGTGGAGTGTGAACTACCTGTTGGGCCCACAACCTGCAAGCAGTTTAAAGACTGGCACTCTTGGCTACCAGGGTACTTTATGTGGGAACAAGAGTGTACAAGACACTCATTCCAACAAAGGTATAAGTAAGCAGATCTGCTGGAAAGTTCCCTCCAAGTGGCCCAGCAGTGAGCACATTTTATCTATGACTACACTATACAAAAACCACTGAGATGACTTCCAATTCCCCTCATTCCAGCCCTCCATGTGTCAGAGAAGAACCACTCCATAGGGCTTCCTTTAGGACATACACCAGAGGCCTTTCTTGGAGGTAGGTACCTCTGGGTGGATTTGAATGCCAATTATTTTGTTGTTCGCAGGTTTTTCTTTGTTGTTTTTAAAGTTAGCATTTGCACTGCCCAGGGACCTGATTACACTCCAGGAACCCAACTTTGCTTTTCCCTTCACTTGCAAGTTGGTTTCAGAGTAATCAAACCTGTCTAAACTGGTGAGTAACTACATAAATACCTGTGAATCATACTGCCATTCCTGAAATCACACTTCCTGTAAATAAATACTATTTGATTCATGAGAGTTAAAAGTGAGTCATCTCTTAAGCTTGTTGAGGATGCTGGTGGCACAATGTTTAAATAATTTGGATACTAATCAAAAGTTGGTGGTTCGAATCTACCAGCTGTTCCATAGGAGAAGATACAGCAGTTGGCTTCCATAAAGATTACTGCCTGGTAAAGCCTACAGGCAGGGCTGCTCTGGTCTACAGGTCTGCTGTGTATCCAAAAGGATTTGATGGCAGTAGGTCAAGCATTTAAAGCTAAGCTACCTTTTTAATTACATTTGTTAGCATGACAAACTGCATCACTTACGTGTGTCTTCTATTAACTCCTTAGATTTTAAACTGCAACAACTAAATGAACACATTCGACTTCCTTTTTAAGTCTTTCCACTATCTAATGTCCAGTCTTCCCTGTGAGTTACTAATCCTAAAAGTCTAGTAAGTTAGACTTACAAAAATGCTGAACTTTAAAGTCTTGTTACAGTTCTAGCACTGTTCATTCACCTATAAAACTATAACCTGAAAAGACAAGATCAGTATTAAATTATATTGGCCAATGAAAAGATATTCAGCATCATTTAGTCATTGAAAAATACACTCACAATGAGATACTTCTTCAAAACCACTCAAATACTCACTGCCGTTGATTCCAAAACTACTTATACTGCCTCTTCAGCAGGTTTCCAGGGCTATAAATCATACAGGAGGAGACTGTTCATCTTTCTCCACTGGAGCTGTACCCATTGGTGGATTTGAACCACCAGAGAGGTTAGCAGTGCAATTCCTACCGAATAAGCTACCAGAGCTCAACTCACCATTTTTGTTGTTGTTATGTACTATCAAGTTGGAATAGATTCACAGTTGACCCACCTGAGTGTTTTCAGGGGTTGTAAATCATCCACCAGGAGACTGCCCATCTCTCTCCTCAAGGAGCAGCTGGTGGATTTGAACCACCTACTTTTGGACTGGCAGTGTCAACTCCTTACCACTCTGTTGCCAGACCACCCTCAAACCCACTCAACAATAAAAAAAGATTCAGAATGACTATATGGAGAAAGAAGACTCTTTTAAACACTGTAAATGAGCAAGTAAAATGGTGCTGTCACTCTAAAAAACTACTCCAAAAATCAAGCCAGAGACCTCTGGCAAGCCTCCATTAGGTTTCTGAGTAGCTACAATGTTTATGGGAAGAGATTGTGTTCTGTCTCTTCAAGAGGCTGATTGGATAGATTTGAACTACAACCCTTTGGTTAACAGCCCAACACATAACATCAAGAACTTGCACAGGAAGGCTCACAGCAGCAGGATTCATAAGAGTTCAAAAGTGCAAACAACCCAATCATCCCAAACACTTATTAATTGACGACTGGATAAATCCAGTATATTCTCACAACAGAGCATTATTCAAAGGTAACAAGGAAGTATGATGACACAATGCATAACATACGGGGGTTGCTAACCCACAAGCCAGCAAGCCAGCACTTCGAATCCACCTGCCGCTCTGAAGGAAAAAGATAGGCAGGCTCCTCCCTAAAATAGTTAGAGCCCCAGAAACCAGATAAAGGCTCAGTAGGAGTCAGAGCCTGCTGCACAGCAGGGGGTTGAAAAGGGACGAAACATGGGCGATATCATGTCTGAACTTAGAAACCAGTAGTTATACCAATTGTAAAAGTGTCAGTGACAGAAAACTTCCATGTTATTTTTTGTACCTTTAGGCGGTCACAATTTTTATGTGTTAAAATACAGTATAATATTGATCTCTTTTCATGAGCTGATAAGGTCATTCGACTAAAAGGCATTGTTTGCCATTTCTTTCCCCCTTTTCACTAGGTTCCATTCTAAATTCAGCTGCTAATTCCCAGAGGTTTTATAGACTTACAGGAAGACTGTAAAGGGGGGGAGAGGAACACCAAAACTGGAGGGTAGGAAATACCTGTCATGGAAAGACAATATGATTTGTTATGAGTCTCTTTTCTTATTCCTTTGTATTTCAATTACAGAATCACAGAATGAGTAGTTGACAAGTTTATACTTTAATAATTTAATTACTTACTAATTAGTTAGTAAGCATGCTGTATGAAAATACCACCTTATTAAGCAAGCTCTAAAGATAAAAATTCTTAATGTACTGTTTTTCTTATTCCCTACAGTTCAATCTTGGTTTTTACTTGTCTCTCTCTGTTGTCCTCCCAGTCAAAACTGTACAACTCAGGTCAGAAAAAGGAAAAGATGATGTGCTAAATGCTCTGCTACTCACAAAGACACGGATTTAGTTGGTCAGAAATAGTTGGTGTGAAGAATACATACAGAATCTTAGGTTTAAAGGTATTTAAGGAGCTCTGGAGGCCCAGTGGCCAAGGAGCTGTGCTGTCAACCCAAAAGCACATGGGTCAAACCCACTTTTCTGTGGGGGTGACTTCTTGTTCTGTTTAAGGAGTCCTGACATGTGGTGTTGACTGGCCAAGGTAGTGCTAGATCAATTCTAATTCCACACTGGCATCTCCAACACATTCTCATAACTTCTCCCACACTTCCAGACTTATGATTTGAGTTATATCACAGCTGTCACCTACATGCATTTGGGGTACATTTTCACTTATTTACAACTAGTACAAAGACTGAATAAAATACAAATGAAACATTCATTGTAAAATGTAAACCTTGACTATGTTGCCGAGTCCTGTATTTATTATATAGAGTCACTGGCTTCAATCAAAAAGAATGGCTAACCTTGAACAGTACTTTTTCTAACCTTGTTCACTCATTCTCTGTCTTATTACATGTCAGGAGTTCCACACATTTGTTGTTGTTGTGTGCCATCAAGGCAGCACTGACTTTCCATTGGGTTTTCAGAAGCAGTAAATTGCATGGGAGGAGACTGCCATCTTCATCTGCAGAGCAGCTGGTAGAACCAGCCTTTGGGTTATCACTACAGCCTTCAGTATGGACTGAGGCTCAATGTCAAGAAGACAAAAATTCTCACCAGTGGACCAATCGGTAGCATCAGGATGGATGGTGAAGAGATTGAGATTGTTCACAGCTTCAGCTTGTTCGGCTCCACGGTCAAGACTCTTGGCACCAGTAGCCAGGAAATTAAAAAAAATGTATTGCGATGGGAAAGTCTGCAGTTAGGGACCTCTCTAAAGTACTCAAGAGCAATGGTGTCTCTCTGGAGACTAAGGTGCGTCTGATACAGGCCATGGCTTTTGCAATCACTTGCTATGCATCAGAGAGTTGGACAATGGCTAGGGAGGATAGAAGGAGAATTGATGCCTTTGAGCTGTGGTGCTGGAGAAGAGTATTGAATGTACCGACTGCCAAGAAAACAAACAGATTCATCGTAGAGAGGGTTAAACTAGGCTGCTCCTTGGAGGCAAGGATTCTGGGGCTTCGCCTGACATACTTTGGACATGTTGTAAGGAGAGACAGGTCTTTAGAGAGGGACATCATGCCGGGTAGAGTAGAGGGACAGCGCAGGAGGGGAAGACCCTCTATGAGGTGGACTGATTCAGTGACTGGGGTAATCGGGATGGGTGTGTCAGAGGCAATGAGATTGGCACAGGATACAGCAGGGTTTAGGGCTGTTGTGCATAGGGTCGCTATGAGTCACAAACGACTCGACGGCATATAACAACAACAACAACAACAAAGCCAAGATCAGATGGATGTTGGCCAAATGCAGAGTACTGGAGAAATGTCTATCTGTGTTTCAATAACTATACAAAAGCATTTGCCTGTGTGGATCACAACAAATTGTGGCTAACCCTCAGGAGAATATGTATCCCAGGACACTGGTTTGTGCTCATGTGAAATTTACACTTGGGAATAGGAAGCAATCCTCAGAACAGAGCAAGGAAACACTGTATGGTTCAAAATTAGGAAAGGAGTGTGTCAGGGATGTGTCCTGTCTCCAAACCTTTTCAATCTATACGCAGAACAGATCATTCAGGAGGCTGGACTCTATAAGGAGGAGTGTGGCATCAAGATTGGAGAAGACTCATCAACAACCTGCATTGTGCAGATGACACACCTTGCTTGCTGAAACTGCAGAGGACCTGAAGTGCTTGCTACAGAAGGCCAAGGACTGTAGTCTTTAATAGGATTGAAGCTCAGTATCAAGAAGACGATTCTCACCACTGGGCCAACTGGCAGCACCAGGATAGAGAAGAGACTGAGGTTGTTAACAATTATAGCTTGCTTGACTCCACTATCAACATTCTTGGCACCAGCAGCAGGAAATCAAAAGACAAAGTACACTGGGAAAATTTGCTGTCAGGGACCTTTTCAGGATACTGAGAAGGTACGATGATAGTCTAGAGACTAAGATGTGCCTGATTCAGGCCATAATGTTTCAATTACATCAACTACATCAGAGAGCTGGACAATGACTAAGAAAACAATAAAGAAGAATTGATGCCTCTGAGTTGTGGTGCTGGAGAACAGTCTTAAACATACCATGGACTGCCAAGAAAACAAAGAGATCTTGCCTGGAGAGGGTGAAACCATGTTTCTCATTGGAGGCTAAGATTCTGAAGCTCTGTCTCACATACTCCACACTCTGTCGGGTCACCCTACATTGGAATGGGAACAAATATAGATCTCTTCCAGTCAGTTGGCCAAGTGGTTGTTCTCTAGATTTCTTGGCACAACTTGGTGAGCATGTCCAGGGCATCTGTTAGCTGAAATACCTCAACTAGTATACCATCTATACCTGGGGCCTTGTTTTTTTTGCTATTTCCTTCAAAGCAGCGTGAACTTCTTCTTTCATCATCATAGGCTCTTGCTCATATGTTATTTCATTAAATTCTTCTGTGTCTGCCAATTACTTTCGATACAGTGACTCAGTATATTCTTTCCATCTTCTTTTAATGTTTCCTGGATGATTTAATATTCTTCCTAAAGCATCCTTTATTATAGCAACTCGAGGTTTGAATTTGTTCAGTTCCTTGAGCTTAAGAAATGCTGAACGAGTTCAGTCCTTTTGATTTTCCGACTCCAGCTCCTTGCACATTTCATTGTAATATTTTGCTTTGTCATCCCATGCTGCCTTTTGGAATCTTCTGTTCAGGTCTTTAGTATCTTGAATTCTTCCTTGTGCTTTAGCTTCTCTGCGCTCCAGTGCAATCTTCAGACATCCATTTTGATTCTACTGAAGATTATCCAAAAACAACAGGAACAGCACATTAGCAGAGAACTGCCAGAAGTCCAGGCTGCGTTTAGAAGGGGTAGTGGTACTAGGAATATTGTAGCTGACGTTAGATGGATCTTAGCTGAAAACAGGGAATACCAGAAGAATGTATATCTGTGTTTCATTGATTATGCAAAGGCGTTTGACTGTGTGGATCGTAACAAACTGGCTGACTCTGAGAAGAATGGGAATACAAGAACACTTGATCGTGCTAATGAGAAACCTATACTTGGACCAAGAGGCAGTCGTCAGAACAGAGCAGGGAAACACTGCATGGTTCAAAATTGAGAAAGGTGTATGCCAGGGATGTGTCCTATCTCCGTACCTATTCAACCTGTATGCAGAACAGATTATCCGAGAGGCTGGGCTCTATGAGGAGAAGTGTGGTGTCAGGATTGGTGGAAGATCTATTAACAATCTGCATCATGCAGATGACACAACCCTGCTTGCTGAAATTGAGGAGGCCCTGAAGTGCTTGCTGCAGAGGGTCAAGGACTACAGCCTTCAGTATGGATGGTGAAGAGGTTGAGATTGTTAACAACTTTAGTTTGCTCAGCTCCACGGTCAACACTCTTGGCACCAGCAGCCAGGAAATAAAAAAATGTACTGCGATGGGAAAGTCTGCTGTTAGGGACCTCTCCAGGGTACTGAAGAGCAATGGTGTCACTCTGGAGACTAAGGTGTGTATGATACAGGCTATGGTCTTTGCAATCACTTTTTATGCATCAGAGACTTGGACAATGTCCAGGGAGGATAGAAGGAGAATTGATGCCTTTGTGATGCCTTTGAGCTGTGGTGTTGGAGAAGAGTATTGAATATACCATGGACTGCCAAGAAAAAAACCAGATTCATCCTGAAGAGGGTTAAACCAGGCTGCTCCTTAGAGGAGGCAAGGATTCTGGAACTTCGTCTGACATACTTTGGACATGTTGTAAGGAGGGACAGGTCCTTGGAGAGGGACATCATGCTTGGGAGGGTAAAGGGACGGCGTAGGAGGGCAAGACCCTCTATGAGGTGGATTGATTCAGTGACTGGGGTAATCGGGATGGGTGTGTCAGAGGCAGTGCAATTGGCACAGGACAGAGCAGGGTTTAGGGCTGTTGTACACAGGGTCGCTATGAGTCACAAGTGACTTGATGGCATATAACATCAACTCACATACTCTGTGCATGTGGCCAGGAGGGACCAATCCTTGGAGAAGGACATCATGCTCGGAAGGGTGGAGGAACAGAGCAAGAGAAGAAGACCCTAGATGAGAGGGACTGATACAATTACCGGGGGAAAGTGGTTAAGTGTATCGGGATCAGTGAGACTGACTCAGGACAGGGCAGGCTTCAGAGCTGCTGTATATATAGTGTCACTATGAATTGTAGGGGACCCGACAACACATAACACCAACAATAACCCCTACCCTTGCTACTTCGGGCCACCAGGGCTCCCTACACAGTCAGGCCTGTAAATCCTCTAAGTAGGTGCTAATCACACACAGAACCTGGGTCTCATGTGGTCCTCCTGCTTCCTCTGCACCACTGATCTGTGCTTTATGGAGCGGGTGTCTCCTGCAGTGTTCTACAGTATCCCTAATGACGGCCTGGTGCAGGGACTGAACGAGCTCGTCAGCCTCCCGAAGGTGCGTCAGTGAGGTCATCAGGGGGCCATTAGAGAGGAAGAGAGGCCTTGATTACCACGTCGCCATGCAGTGCTGAGAAACATAGCAACCAAAGTGCCACAGAAAGTCCATCAGCTCACAGCCACTGTCTAACCCTTATACTCAAGGTGCTCTGTATGTCTGCACTTCTGATCACTTCCATTCTGATAACTGAAATCTGAGTAAGACAGGCTGCATCATGTGCAATCGAACAAACACCACATCTAGGAGGCTTCACTGGGCTTTTGGCACAGCTACTACACAAAATATATGCAGATTATTTATCAAAAGACATAATTTAACAAAAGGAACCCCCGAAACCATGATTTAAGTACTTGATGATGTGGAGTTTCTCAGTCTTAGCAATATGGATAGTCTGGACCTAAACATTCTGTCATGGAGGCTGTCCTACGCAAGCTGGGCTTCCTACACCCATGGCCTCCATCCACCTGATCCCACTGGCACCCAATCCAGAAGAGACAGCTATTAACAATCCCTCTCACACAGTAAATTCATCCTAGCTGAGAATCACCTGCCTAAGGCCTTTAACCTGTTGAATTACCAAGACTAAACATTCCTGAAAAAATCCAGAGTAATAAAATACCTTCATGTTTTAGAATACCAAGCCAAAAAAAGGGCATTTCAAATCATCTGAGGGAAAAAAACTTGCTAACAAAGTTTTCACAGTATCGAATTCTAATTAATTATAGTATCATAACTTCAACATGAAACCAACAAAACCCACTGCCTTTTTGTCTATTTTGACCGACAGTAACCCAACAGAACAAGAAAGAAATGCCTCAGAGGTTTCCAAAGTTGTGTATCTTTCCTCCTGAGAGATGCAATTTTTTGCCCAGCAGCCTAATGACTTAGTCACTGTATCATCAGGGTTCACAGAGTCAACATATTCCCCCCAAAAAACTTAGTAGCTCTTTCAAAAATAATAAAACCATCCCTAAACTTCAAATGGAATGGCAAGAGGCCCCATTAGCTAAGGCAAGGTCGATAACAAGGAAGTATCAAGAGTCAGTTACTAGTTTTAAAATATACTCTAGTAAATTCTGGCAGGCTACTGATAAGGAATTGTTGCCAACCCAAAGGGACATGGTTTGAAACCATCAACTGATCCACAGGAAAATGATGAGCAATCTTCTCCCAAGCAATGTACAGCCTCTGAAAGCCCATTGGAGGATCAGCTATGAGTCAGTTTTTTGACTTGATGACACATAAAACAACAACTAGTAATCAAAAGGTGCTGGTATAGTAACAGACACACAAAGCAATGGAATAGAGAGATCATAAATAAACTTCTACATCTACCCATCATTATCATAAAAAAAGACAAAATAAATGAGACTTCACAAAAATTAAATATTTTCACTCATCAAAAGACTTTATAAAAAAATGTGAATCAACAAACCAGTAGAATATCATTGGAAATGATGTATGTGACAAGAATCTAAAACTAAAATATACATAAAACTTCAATAACTTGATGACCAAAATAACCCAATCAAAAAACAGGCAAAAGATTAAAGAATAAATTTCACCAAAGAGAACATTCACATGGCCCCTGATAAACATGAGGAGATGATCAATGTCATTAGACATCAGAGATGCCAATTAAAACCACAATGAGATGTTATTTCACTCCCCATAGGCTGGCTAAAATTAAACAAACAAAACAAAATCACCGGAAAATAACAAATGCTGGTGAAGATGTGGGGAAACTGCAACCCTTACCTACTGCTGACGGGAATGCAAAATGGTACAGCTATAATGGAAATATATGTGGTGGTTCCTTACAAAACTGTAAACATACAGTTTATACTATGACCCTAATTCCATTCCTAGGCACATATCCAAAAGAAATGAACACAGAGATTTGTATATCAATGTTCACTGTAGCACTATGCACAACAGCCATAAGTCTACGGAAACAACCTAAACATCCATCAAGAGATGAATGAATGGGCATAATCAAATACATACACTGGGATACTACTACCTTGCCAGGTGGAGGGTGAATATTGTATATCATTTATAAAACAAAACAAACACAAGAAAAGGCAATGTATAGGGAATAAACAACACTTGTTGGGGGATAGCAGGGGTAGGAGAGAGGAAGGAAACTGCAGTTAAGTAATTATTAATAAATTAGAAATAAGAAATATTGTCTGAAGGAAGGGCAGAGTTGGACAGATGGATACTGTACTGCTGTCAGTAAGTGGTATACCTGTTTAAAGCTGATCTGGCTAGACATGCGGATAGGTATATTTACAACTACAACAACAAAAACAGAATACTTGTTGTGGCTGTGAACATATAACCAAAAGCCTCCTGGAGTCAAGTTTCTTGATTTGCAGGCCAAGGCCAGGATTTCAAAGGACATCACAGTTTAAACGGCCTAATGATAAGGTTAGTACTTCTGCTCTATGGTGCTTGGGAGCTTACAAGCAGCCACTGCAGGCACTATTGGTCTCACCTCTCTTGGAGCAAGAGGAAGCTGGAGCTAGAAATCGTCAGAAGACAGAATGAGTACTAGCTGCCTGCACAAGCAAAACTGGAAGTGAATGGGGCCACACTCTCATTTTAATACGGGCTCCATAGAAGAATCCTGATAAAAGGAGGAAAATGCAGAACAGAGTTGCAAATTCTTATAGACTCCAGACTTCCGGGAGGATGGACAAACTCCTGAATCACTGAAAGATAATCTTTAAACCTTAAACCAAGAGCTTTGTCCAAAAACCAATAGCTAAACTGGTGAGAAGCCTGCCTTGAGCATTATGTTATTTTACAGAACAGATATGTTACTTTTGTTGAGACTGTGAAGTAGAGACCAACTCACAGCTGACCTCCAGCAGGTTTTCAGAGGTTGTAGATCTCATGGGGAAAGATGGCTCATCTTTTTCCCAAGGAGTGACTGGTGGATTTGAACCAAATGTCTCTGGGTCAACAACAAAATCCCTTACTCACTAGGCCACCAGAACTCCCTCAAAGATCTTCTTGTTATGTACCGCTAAGTTAGAACCAACTCACAGCTGACCCTCCAGTGAGTTTTCAGAGGCAGTAAACAGTGCAGGAAGAGACTGTCCATCTTTCTCCTGAGAAGTTGGTGGATTCAAACCACAAGCTTTGGGGTTGGCAGCGCAGCCACTTACCACTAAGGGATCAAACTGACAACAGCAACTGGAAATATTACACAGGCACTTTACAGGCTGGTGTTAATGGGGGATAAGTAACTTAGAAAAGAAAGTGAAACTGGCTGTATAACATGATGGATGTAGTTCAATGTCACTGACCATTATGTGCTGAACTGGACTATAAAGTGAATCACACCTGTGAGGAACATACTCCTCAGGACAAACACGAAAGACCAAAGAGGCAGTGTTTGCCCAAAAACAAAGCTCTGAGGCAAGAAGGTGCAAGAAAGGAGGACAAAGGGAAATGAGAGCCCAGGGAGGAAGTGGGAAGCCCAATACTGGATTGAGGGACTGCAACCAATGTCACGAAACAAAATGTGCATAAACTGTTGACTGGAAAACTTGCTCTGTACATTTCCAACTAAATCACAGAAGAATGTTCCAAAAAATTATGGACAAAAAAAGAAACACAGCTTACTGGGAACACAAGATTAAGCCAAATTCATAAACTAAAGAGATCGTTATCATGGTATTTCTACAAATCCGGCAAAAACCCGAATCTACCAATTGAAAGATTTGATTGTTTAAAATAACATGGTTAACATTTTCCAAACTGAACGTGGGTAATTCCTATTTGCTTAGCTGTAAAGAACTAAACTTAAGGATACTGCAAATTACACACACTTCCTTTTCATGAGCATTTTCCAAAGTTGCTCTTTGACCAGAAAAGATAACACATCTTTAAAGAAAGAAGAGGTACATAAGAACATAGAAGAGAAACACTCAGAAAAGATCTGAGGACCACCCCCCCGACTCCCCCACCCCCGCCAGCAGCATTGATTAATATCAAAGAGTTGATTAATTCAGGTAAGGCCTGGGCCCCCATCACTGGGAGAAGTCCAGCACAGAAACACCTTTCCCCACCCCTAAGCCTTTTCTACAGACAATTGCAAGGGCAAAAATGTCAACCACTCCAGAAATGTAAAAGGCTCTACAAATAAATTTTACAAGATGATTTATAGTGTTTGGATAAGCCTAACATGTCTTTAACTTATACTACTTCCAACATATGGCATTTTATTTCCTTTCTGGAGAGAGGCTTCTATAATGAAGTCCCTGGTGACAGCAGTGTGTTAGTGACCCCACAAAAGAGATGCCCTGGAGCCTAGCAGGCTCCCATTGGAGTCCTTAGACTTTTTATAGGAATAAAGAATTCTTTCTAGGTTTAGCCTGCTCCCAAGACTCCTTGTAATTCAGGAATTTACTGTTCATTCATTGTTTCTGTATTTTAAAGAGGGCACTCTGGAGACCTAGTGGGTAGGGAGTTGTGTGCAATGCCAACCCAACAGTAGGTCCGAATCCAACAGCTTCTCAGCTGGGAGAAAGATGGGCAATCACCGCCCCTGTGACTTACAGATAGGTACAGCTAGGAGCTGGCTCTAACTCGAATGCAAGAGAAAGAAACAGGTATTTAAAATGGCATTAAAACCCAAAAAACCCCACTGCTACTGAGTCAAGTCCAAGAGAAAAACGCTGTTTATAAAAAGTTTTCCCTTTCTAATTCTAAACAATTATCTATGAACACTGAACAAATCAATATATGTTAGATTTTGGTCATGAGCAGATATATACAGTAAAATTAACTTCACACTATAGATAGGGAAGATGAATATGTTCTTCTGAGGAATATTGCTAACATGCTTCTTAGAAGCAAGCATAGTGAGAATGACAGAATTGATGCCTTTGAGCTGTGGTGCTGGAGAAGAGCACTAAACATTCCACAGACTGTCAAAAGAACAAATAATGTTTTGGAGAAAGCATACCCAGAGTGCTCTTTGGAGGCAAGGATGATAAAGCGTCGCCTCACATACTTCAAACATGTTGCTAGGAGGTGCTATTCCTTGGAGAGGGACATGATGCTCAAAAAGGTAGAGGGTAGGAGAAGGAAAGTAGAATGACACAGTGACTGCCGCAATGGGCTCTGGTGTGTCAAGAAGTGTGAGAGAGTGCAGACTATGACAGGGTTCAGATCTGTTGTTTACAGGGTTGCTATGGTTCGTACTCAACTTGATGGCAACCACCACCACCAGCACCACCAACCCTATATAGCATTTTAAATCCAAAGGCAAACTTACTGCTGCCAAGTGGACTGTAATAAATGGCAACCCGGGGGAGCTCTGGTGGCCTAGTGGCAAGGAGCTGCAACTGCAATCCCAGAGGCGCACGGTTCAGGTCCACCAGATGCTCTGCCGGGGAAGGAGGGGCAGTCTCTTCCTGTACCAGTCAGATCTGATTTGATGGTACACTCACACAAAAATAATAAAATAATAAACAAAACAAAACAAAAAAATAAATGACAATCCATAGGGCACAGCAGAACTGCCCTGTGGGGTTTCTAAGGCTATATAATCTTAACTGTAGCAAGCTGCTTCATCTTTCTCCCATAAATCAACTGGAGGTTTGAACTGCCAACCTCTTGGCTAGCGGCTGAGTGTTTTAGCCACTGGGACAACTGGATGTCTTCAAAGCATTGTGGAGAGACCCTTTTGAGTAATTTGTGAGGAAGAGCTAAAGTAGAGCTCACCTGAGCATTCAGTTCATGCTATCTAAATCAAATTTGTTTTTGTTGTACCATCAAGTTGGAAATTATGCATAGCTGACCCTCCAGTGAGTTTTTAGAGAAGCAAATCTCACAAGAAGCTACTGTCCTTCAACAGAGCAGCAGGTGGATTTGAACCATGTACCTCTGGGATTGCAGCACAGCTTCAATTTAGATGTGAAAAAAAACTTGGAACAAGGCAGGAAGGCTTACTGACTTAGGTACCTAAAGTACTCTTTTAGAAAAGACTAGGAAATCTGAGCTAACGTCTGCCACTTTTTTTTTAATTAGATTTATTTATTTTTCATTTCAATGAACATCTACAGAGATTTTGGAATTCCATTCATTCATTGTTGCACTCTTCTCCCCCCCCCCATTTGCTCCTCTCCCCGAAAAGCAAAACTCCCTCATTGGTACACAATCCCCCCCGCACCTCCCCAAACCC
>NW_006399884.1:6668225-6684354 GCF_000299155.1 Elephantulus edwardii | reverse complement strand
TTAGGTTGTTTCCAACTCCTTGCTATTGTAAACAAAGCCGCAATAAACATGGGAATGCATATATCTACTTGGATGTCATTTATGGTCTCTTTAGGGTATATTCCCAGTAGTGGAATTGCTGGGTCAAATGGTATCTCTATTTGCAACTTTTTAAGAAAGCGCCACAATGCTTTCCACAGTGGTTGCACCATTTTACACTCCCACCAGCAGCGAATAAGGGTTCCAGTCTCTCCACAACCTCGCCAGCATTTCTTGCTTGCTGTTCTGCCACTTTTATTTATCTGTGTGATATACTCCACTAAATTTTTTAAACTGTGATTTGAGTGAGAGTTTACAGAGCAAAACTGTTTCCATTCAACCAATCACACTTACTTGGGTGCCACTGATAAAAGTTCCCACATTTGAAACCACATTCCTCCCACTCCCAACCTAATTCTTGTTGCCATCCATCATCCCTGCCTTTCTGAGTTTTATCCTTGAGCAAATGCTGCTCTATACTAAATTCTTCACCAACAAAATACCTTGTTACTCACTCACACAGTAAAGCTGTACGTGCATCACAACTGAGCACACGATTATTGTCTACAATAGTAGTAGTGGCAGCATTATGACATCATTTCCTAATACTCATGCTTTGTGTGAGTAATCATTTTGGTTTGGAAGCCAGATGGAGCATCTTTTGGGGCCATTTTGCAAAAGTTTATTCAAATAATACAACTGAGTTAGAACCAAATCATTACTGGTCCACCAGAGGCTGTGAGTCACATGGAAGGAGCTGTCCATCTTTCAAAGAGCAGCTTGTGGATTCAAAACACTTGTTTTTAGGTTGGCCATGCAACTCCTTAACTACTAGACCATCTGAACTTAAAAGTTTATTGCTGTGGTGTACTGCAGAGTCAGAACCGACCCATAGGTAACCCTCCAGCGGATTTTCAGAGGCAGTTAATCGCAAAGGAGGAGACTGCTTAGTCTTCTCCCACAGAGCAGCTAGTTGCCTCGAACCGCGTGCTTTCAGGATTGCAGTATAGCTTCTTGCCATTAAGCCACCAGAGCTCCTTAAAAATTTACTGGCCGGAGTTCTGGTGGCCTAACGGCAAGAAGCTGTGTTGCAATCCCGAAGGCATGTGGTTTGAATTCATCAGATGATCCGCTGGAAAAGGAGGGGTAATCAATCTCCTCCTGTGCCAGTCAGACCCGATTAGATAGTAAACAAGAAAAAGGAGGAAAACAAACAATAAAAAAGTTTATTGGAAGGCCTAAATGGAAAACTGAAATAAAGTCAGACATGATGCTACAGAATAAATTTTACCTGGACAATGAAAATTCTTTTTTTCCCCAAAAGAATACTTTCACTTCTGTGACTGAGATGTCTACTGTGCATGGTTTTTCACTATGCATTCCAAGGGAGCAAAGCCTAGCGTGCCAATAAAAACCTCCGCTTTATCTCTCTCTGGTAGAAGCCCAATAATAATTCTGACTAGCTTTTCTCTAAACTCACTTTTGATTTATGGTGTCACTCAAATAATAAGAAATACATAAGCTTAACTATTTGATTACACAAAAATTCTCCAACAAGAATCATCAACAAACAGTAGTCCTCAATGAATTTATATGAGATTAGGAGCTGTTTCATGGACATTGATACCAAAACACATTTTAACCAGAAAGCTAAACAAAAACTAAAAGTAGCTTTAAGGATACTGTAACTGTTTTTTAAAGTCCTTGGTTACTTTAATTAAGCCATACAATGCAGACATCTACTCAGTTGGGACTGCTGAGAAACGGCAAGGATGCCCTAAACATGGACATATTTAGGAGAACCATCACTAATGGAGAGACTAGAACTCTTATACACTGTTGGTGGGATTGTAAAATGGTACAACCACGATGGAAGGCAGTTTGGCGATTCCTCCAAAATCTGAACATAGAAATTCCATAGGACCCACCTATTTCATTGCTAAGAATATACCCTGAGGAAATAAAAACTGAGACATAAGCAGAGATTTGTACACCAATGTTCCTAGCTGTGTTCACAATAGTAAGAAAACGGAAACAGCGAAAAAGTCCATCAACAAATGAATAGACTGAAAAATTGTGGTACATTCACACAATGGAATACTATGCAGCACTCAAGAGCAATGATTTTGAAAAATACTAAATAACATGGGAGAAGTTGAAGAGCATTATGTTGAGTGAACTAACTCAGGCTCATAAGGACAAATACTGCACAAGACCATTATTGTAAAAATAGAAGGTAAACAAATAGTAAAATGTGTACCAAAGTCCAGAGGGGTGGGGGTGGGGGGAATATCGAGGTTGCAGAGTTTAGTGGGCAGAGCGAGGAGGTAAGGGAATAAGGAATGATCCAGTGAGGACCTGAAAAGGGGAAATAATGGTCAGATGGATCAATGGTAACTAATTTTATAAGATGCAATATATGGGAATGATAATGTGAAACTGTGAATGGAGGAATGCATGAAAACACAAATGTATAAGTATATAAACAAAACAGAATTCATATGACTTTTGTATGTAAACTAATATAAAAGAAAAGAAACAAAACAAAAAACCCAGGCAACAAAACCAACATTGAAGAATTGCTCCATATGCAGTGAAAATATGATATTTTTTTTTAATTAAAAGAGTATCATCACTGGACTACATTACCTGGATGAATACATCTTGGAGAAGTGCAGCCAGCATGCTGCTTGGAGACAAGGATGGTGAAGTTTTGTCTCACACACTTTGGACATGTTGAGGGGTGGCGAAATACTCTTTGGAAAGATACAACATGCTTGAAAAGCTGGAGGATCCGTGAAAGAGAGGAAGACCCTTAACAAGATAGATTGACACAGTGACTGTAGTAACTGGGGCTCAAATGTGTCAGACATGGTGAGGACGGCACAGGATAGGACAGGGTTCAAATCTGTTGTTCACAGGGTCACTATGAGTTGTACTTAACTTCACGGCACCTAATAAATCTTTACAGAAGCAGTCTTCACTCATCTTTCTCTTTTAGAGCACCTGGTGGGTTCGATCTGCTGACCGTTTAGTTCTGAGCTGGACACATTAACCATAAGCCATCAGGTCTCTGTCCTGGCAAAGTTGCTTAGAAAGTGAACACAGTAATGGTTCTGTAAAGTGGATGGACTTCTCAAGAAAATTTAGAGTGGGTCAGGAGAACAGAGACTTAATCAATTTTTAAGTACAAGATTGTGTCTTCTAAAAATCTTCTCTACAGTCCTGTAAGAGGATATTATTATCTAATACCAAACCTAGAAAAAAGGGAAATGTTTATCAGAGAGAAAAACAAAAAGTTGTGTCCACATGTGTGATCAGAAAGCCTCTAAAGCGTCACCAAAAATCTCAGATAGAAATAAAACATTCTTTGTGACTGTCCTGAAATACAGAACTCATGCTTAAGAAAATTTTTGTCTCAGTTTGTGTTTTAAGGAATTGTTGTTCATGTGAGGTGCTAGGAAGTTGGTTCCAATGTACAGCGACTCTGTATACACGACAACAATGTACTGCCCTGTCCTGTGTCATCATTAAAGTTAGAAAATACTTCCAGTCACTGGTATGTCCATATTAGACTCTGTAGGATTCCCGGGAAGACGATACTTTGCAAAGGAAACATGGTATGTATCATGTGTTAGGAGAGGCAGCCTATTCTTTCCTTTGGAAAAAATTGCAAAGACTAAAATGTTTTCTTCCGAGTGAATGCACCCGCCTACGAAAGGATGCATAAATATTTAAATTTCATCTGGAAGGCCTCCCCTCAAATCACAACATTTCAAAATGAATCATCAAATGTACACACACATTTACATATATCACACACTGAAAAAGTCTAGCGGGTGAAAAACAAAACTGTTCATAGCTTTATATCCTAGTGATAAAATTTTACAAATGGTATTATTTTCTTTAAACGGTCTTATCTTTTAAGGGAAATTTTACAAATAGTATTATTTTCTCTAAATAGTCTTGTCTTTTAAGGGAAAGGGAATTTAAAGTAAGAGTTAGGTCAGGGTAACGTGACAGAGGCAAAGGATAACCCTGCAAGATCACATAAATAAAAGACAGCAATGGAAATTACTGCTGCATATACAATCTTGCAACAAGAGTAATCATGATAATTGACAAGAAGTGGATATATAAGATGAATAGCAAGTATGAGATGGTAGATGGAAGTACAGCAATGAGTATATGTTGTTGTTAGGTGCTATTGAGTCAAGTACAACTCATAGTGAACCTAGAACAACAGACGTGAACCTTGTCCTATCCTGTGCCAGCCTCACAATCCCTAACACACAAGAGCCCATTGTTAAATCACTGTGTCAATTCACCTGATTGAGGGTCTTCCTCTCTTTCCTTATTCCCCTACCTTTCAAAAGCAAGATGTTCTCTCCTAGGATTATATATTATATATAAGCTCTAGTGGCCTAGTGGTAAAAAATTGTGCTGTAATCTCAAAGGCACACAGTTTGAGGCCACCAGTTACTCCACAGAAGCATAGGTGGATGGGCAATCTTCTCCGGTGCAATTAATTGCCTCTGAAAATCTGCAGGAGGGTTAGCTATGGGTCGCCCCCAACTCAACAGTACACTACAACGTGTGTGTGTGTGTGTGTGTGTGTGTGTGTGTGTGTAGAATGTCTATATACATATTTGTACATAATGCAAATATATCCAGACGGATGACAAAGGATGCAGTATACTTCTTAGTACTGTTTGGTTATGACCAAACACCTTTAGGGACTGAGTCACTGCTCTTGGGGGCTTAGGATCATAGTCAGCCAGGAAATTTAGGTCAAATGGCATAACGCAGTCCACAAAACCAATGTTCTACATACGACTTTTGGAGAACAGTGACTAAGGCCCCTTGTAGGTGGCCCTCTAAGACACAACTACAGGTCTCTCCCAGGCTAAGGCAAAAGCACAGTGAAGTCATTCGGAGACTCAAGGAAAGAGTCAATTCAAAAGGATGCCGGACATGAATCACAGCCTCCATATGCCTAACACCAGGAGACTTAGATAGTGCCCGGTGACCTCTGCTGACCGCTCTGCTCAGGATCATAGCAGATTGTGGAAAAGCAGGAGAGCAATGTACAGTAAATTGAGGATCATAAAGAACAGCAGACTTACTGGGCTAACAGAGACTGGTGGAATATCAATGGTCCTTAAACATCCTTCAAACTTGGGACAGAAGAACCACCCCTGAGGACCAAGAAATAACAGACAAGCCTACAAGTTAAACAAGAACACCCATGGGGACCATCAGACCAAGAAACCACATGAGACCAAAAGGGAAGCATGTGCCCAAAAACCAAGCTCAGAAGGCAGGAAAGGACAGGAAAGCAGGTTATGTGGAATTCGAGGGACCCAGGGAGAACATGGAAAGAGTGTCATCACACTGAGGGAAGTGCAGCCACTACCACAAAGCAAAAGCTATATGAACTGTAGAATGGAAACTAACAAGCGTGTTCTATAAACTTAGATCCCAATGATAAGAAAATAATTTTTAAATGCTTCTATACAGTTTATAATAAAACTGATTTTCTAATCTATTACATATTAGAATAAGAAAATAAATAAAGCAATAAAGTTTAATATTTTTAAATGCAGACAGGAATAAAATTATCAATAAGGGACAAAATAAGATCTCTGTCAAAAACCACTGTTCTGGCATACGGAGACATCAAAGTAAGGGTGACCATCACTCACTTTAGGGGATGAGTTAACACTTTACTTACTGTTGAACAGTATCGGACTTGTTAATGGATAATCATTGTTACTTAGACTTCAAAAAAGTTTAAATACATTCAATGTTCAGGGAAATAAAATAACAAATACAGTCAAATACAGAAAGCCACTCTCCTGGCTAATATTGATATATGACAATATAAGCTATGTTTTTAAAAAAACAGTTGTAGGGAGCTCTGGTGGCCTAGCGACAAGGAGCTGCAACTACAATCCCAGAGGCACACGGTTCAAATCCACCAGATGCTCTGCCGGGGAAGGAGGGACAATCTCCTCCTGTACCAGTCAGATCTGATTTGACGGTACGCTCACACAAAAATAGTAAAATTTAAAAAAAAAATTTTTTTAAAACCAACAAAAAAAACAGTTGTAGTGAATCTCACTGTTTTTGCCTTGTCATGTCTGAGGTATCTATTCTAGGGCATCTTCCTTTTGCACTTGTGGTTATTTTTGATGTGATGCTCAGATAAGTAAAACTTCTATAAGTTGTTCAAGCCACCTGGGAAGTGAGAAAAGGGTTTTATAATTTTAGGGCAGATGGATCTAAACCTACTCAGAGATACTGCAGGCTTGGTTCCACATGACTGCAAGACAGTGAGTCAAGCAAATGTTTTGGTTTCCTAATGCATGTAAAGATTATGTACAATGAACTACAAATTATGAAAATATATCAACTCTACGTGGTCTATTAAATGTAAAAAATCACTATGGAAAAAGTCTGAAATATTATAAGAATGACCAAAATGGGACACACCAAGTGAACACACACTGTTCTGGAAAAAATGGCATCAAGTCTTGAGACTAATTTGTTAAAAATACAGTATTTTTGAAGCACAATAAAGGGAGAAGTGCTGGTACTGCTTTGCCCATCCATTTAATTTAAATACAGTGTTACCTGAGAAGACCACTTGGACAGTTCCTTAAAAACTTCAGTTGAAATCAGAACATCAGTTCTAATTAAGAAATAACTTATGTGCTAGCATACAGTAAAATATCTCAATCACAAAAAGACAAATACTGCATAGTGCCACTGTTGTAGAATGGGACTGACATCAAGGTTGGGGTAAGACTGATAAAAACTGGATAGATTATGTATATTGAATTGAAACAGATGAGGGAGAGAACAGTTTAAAAGCGATATATGATAGGGTATTATAATTATCACAGAAATCTAGAATTAAGGTTGCACAGTGGGGTGCATTTGGGGATGGGGTGGGCGGGGGAACTGTATACCAGTGAAGAAGTTTATCTTTTGCTTTTCAAAGAGAGGAACGAATGGGGGCGGGGAGGGGGGTGTAAAGAAAAAAGTGCAACAATGAATGAATGGAAATCCAAAATCTCGGTAAATGTTCATGAAAATTGATAAAATTTAAAAAAAAAAACCCAACACAAAAAAAGCTTGCAGTTTGACTAGGCACAACCTAAGAGTGAACCTATCCTTACACTTCAGGCTTAAGACATTCAGGGAAAACATTCTCCTAGTTTCTTATTCATCTAGGCTTCCTGTGCTGATTCCCCACGGTGCACTATAGTTAGTACCTTGGGAGATGAAATAGCCATTGGCCTATGCCAGCTAGAAGTCTCACAGCACCTTTGAGAGGTATGGTATCCCAAATTTTTAGCACAATGGTCTTTCTCTGGGCAGAGAATAAACAAGAAACAATATCTGGGCATTAAAGCCTGAACAGACAAGAAACAATAATCCTATTAACAGGTAATAGAGACATTAATCTGGGCAGGATTTAAAAGATAAAGTTTAGAACATAAGAGCATGTTGTTGTGGTTGTTAAGTGTTGCTGTGTCAACTTTGACTCACAGTATTCCCAGGCACAGAAGGAAACACTGCCCAGTCCTGCGCCATGTTCATAATCCCTGATGCGTTTAAGTCTACTGTCGCAGCTAGCCAGTGCGGCAATCCCTCTCACTGACGATCTTCCTCGGATATATCACTAATGACATCAGATGGATGTTGCCTAAAGCAGAGAATACCAGAAGAATGCCTATCTGTGTTATACTGACTAGGAAAGGCATTTGACTGTGTGGCTCATAACAAACTAAGTAAGGCTAACGTTGAAAAGAATGGAAATGCCAGCACATCAATTATGATCATATATTCTAGACCTAGCCGAAGAAGATGTTGGTTGGACAGAATATGGAAACAATGCATGGTTTAAAATCAGAAAGAGTGTGTGAGGGGTGTATCCTTTATCCATATTTATTCAATTTGAATGCTGAGCAAATAATTCATAAAGCTGGATTCTATGAAGGGAAACACAGTATCAGGATCAGTGGAAGACTTATCAACAACCTGCCTTATGCAGGTGGCACAACCTTGCACTGAAAGTGAGGAGGACTGGCGGGGCTTAATGCAGAAGATCACGAACTACAGCCTTCAAAACTGACTGCATTTCAACATCAAGAAGACAAAACCCCTCACCACTCAACTGATAAACAACATCATGATATGAGAAGAGATTAAACTGTCAACAATTTCACCTTGGATCCACAATCAACACCTTTGGCACCAAAAGTCAGGAGGTCAAGAAGATATACAGCCTTAGGAAAGGTTGCTGTCAAGTACCTCTCCAAAGTCTTCGTTATGTCAGCTTAAAGACTAGGTGCACTGGATTCAAGCCATGGACTTTCCAATCACCTGCTATGCATCTGAAAGCTGGACAATGAATAAGGATGAGAGAAAAGAACCAATGTCTTTGCATTGTAGTGCTGGAGAACAGTACTAAATAAATAATACATGGACTGCCAAAAAACCAAACACGTATGTCTTGGAGAAAGAGTAAACCTTAGAGGCAAGAATAATGTTTTGTCTCATATACTTTGGGCATGTTATTAATAGGGGCTATTCCTTGGAAACAAACATTATGAATGGAAAGGTGGAGGGGTCAGCAAAAGAAAGAGCCTCAATGAGATGGACAGATAAGGTGACTGCGGTAATGAAAAGTGTTGGAAATGATGAGGACAGTGCCAGGATTCAGATCTGTTGTTCACAGGGCTGCCATGAGTCACACTTAACAGCACCAAAGATCTAACAACAAAGATCTCAGATGAAAGAGAATCTCAAGAAAATGAGGCCAGCTCCACAGGAATGTACAGAATAGAAGCTGCATGGGTTGAAAGGCAGAAGGACCTAGCAAAGGCACAAGGAGACCAGAAAGGTTAAGCAGAGCCTCTGAGGCTGGGCTTGCAAAGCCAGAGGCTCCTCAGTGAATGAATACTCCCAGCTCTCCTGAGGCCTTAGAGGGATGCTGCACTAGTAATTGGTGTTAAATGTTGGGCCATCGACTCAAACTCATGGTGGCTCCATGTGCTACAGAAAAGAAATATCTCATAAGGGTTTTTTGGCTATAAACTTGATGGGAATAGATTGCCAGGCCTTTTTCCCATGGAGTAGCTAGGTGGGTTCAAACTGTCAACCTTCCAATTCATAGTCAAATAGTTAATAATTATTGCACCACGAGTTATCTCACTGCTATTAAGTTAGAACTCACAGCTGACCCTCCACCCAGTTTTCAGAGGCATAAATTGTTCTTGGGAGGAGACTGACTATCTCTTCCTGCAGAGTCACTGGTGGATTTGACCACCAGATGTATCACCTTTGGGTCAGCCGCACAAGTTCCTACAATCTAGGCCACCAGAGCTCCTTTGTGCATTGCTCTGCTGTGTGCTGCTGACTCAGAACCAACTCAGAAATGACCCTCCAGTGGGTTTTCAAAGGCAGTGAACTGGACAGGAGGTTATTCAGAGGCAATAAAAAGACAGGAGGAGACTGCCCATCCTTCCCCCATGGAGCAGCTGGTGGATTCGAACTGTGTGCCTTTGGGACTACAGTGCAGCTTCTTACCACTAGGCCACCAGAGTTCCTTTGTACATCAGTAAACAAAACAATACATTGTAGTCAAGTGGATTTAGACTCACAGTAACCCTTCAACAGGTTTTGGAGATGAAATCTTACTGGGAGCAGATTGTGGTAAACTGAAACCACAGAACTCTCAGCAACCCAAGGCAACCCACTATGACATCAGAGGTCTTGGTTGTTGTTGTCGTCGTCACGGAGTCAGCACTGGCCCATAAGTGACCCACCAGTGGATTTTCAGAAGCAGTAAAACACATGGGAGGAAGACTGCCCATCTTTCTCCTGCAGAGCAGCTGGTGGATCCCAGCTATGTGCCCTTGGGTTCACAGTGCAGCTCCTTGCCACTGGGCAACCAGAACTCCCTTTATGCCCTAGTTAGACGGATATTTATTTTATGTCCTGACTGCCCTGAGCTCAGCCTCCCATCATATCAATCACTGATGAATTAAACTGATGAATGTTCTTCTAACTGCCTTCCTGAGAATATTAAATCCCATCTGGAGAAGGGTAAGATCACTCAGATCCCCTATAAATTTGCATCACCTTGTTAATAAAACATTATCAAACATGCTAGGTAAAAGATCAGAGGATTAAACACTAGACAACAGAAATAGGTGGTCTAGATTTAGAGTCACTAGTCAACTACTTTACACAGCTATATAATCAACACACTAAAGAAAATGGAGGAAAACAGCCAATTCCACTCAAATACCTTGAATCTGTGCAAAGTTTAAGACTGAAAATACAAGCTGAAATTAAGAGCTGGTAACTGAGCATAGTAAGAGTACAGGGCAGAGAAGAAGTGATAAATGACCCAGGAAAAAGGTCAATAGTAAATATACAAACTGATACACAGAGGATGGAATAAAAGGCGGTAAGAGATATACCGCTTGAGTTCCGGAAAGGAAAATGAGATGGAAACAATATTAGGAGATATCAGGCAAGGAATCTCTAAAGTGACAAAAGACAGTCAGAATCATGAAGTAAAGACCAAGCCAAAAAAGTACAAAAAAAGCCACATATAAGCACGTGGGCATGGGCACCCCCAACCCCCCCAGATCTACTGATGCATGAAACTCTGAAGGACACAGCAGAAGTACCCAGGGCTTCCAATGCTGTACATCTTTAAGGAAACAGACTGCCTCAAACAGACTGCCTCAGCTTTCTCATAGAACAGCTGGTAGGTCCAGCAGCTCGCCAGCAACCTTCACAAGAATAAAACTGCTGAGAACCAAAGATACAGCACAAACCCTAAAATCGGCCGGAGAAGACACAGAAACTCAAAGAAGCAATGAGAAGACCAAAGCTAACTTTTAAACACAAACAGCAGAAGCTAGAAGACTGTAAAATATTATCTCAGCAGCTCTGGAAGAGCAGCACTATAAAATGAAATGAATATATTTTACAACAAATAAGAGGAGATAATTCATCACCAGAAGATTTGGACTAAAAGTCATACTAAAAGGAGCTGCTTTAAGACAAATAGAAAAATACCTACATGCAAATCTTGCAAACAAAGAAGGAATGAAGACTTCCGAAAAGTGTGAATGTGAGGACAAGCTGAAATAAGTAATGACAGAGGTAAATGGCGCCGCCACCACCACCATCAAAACACCAACCACAATAGTGTCTTCTGGGGCTTAAAATAAAACAAAAGGTGGAAGAGTGATAAACTCAATCAGCTGATAGTAAGATCTTTCCTTTATCCTGGAAGCCAAAAGACTCAAATAAATCAAAGATGTCACTCACTGCAAAGTTAAGCCCTGAGAGACACTGGTGATGTGTATGGTTGAGTGCCTACAAACACCAAGGTTGGTGGCTGGAATCCACCAGAGGCAGTGCAGAAGACCTGCCTGGCAATTTGCTTCCATGCAGTCACAGCTGTGAAAACTCAATGGAGCAGTTCTTAACAGTATACAAGGGCTGACGTAATTCAGAAAACATATGAAGGCAACTAATAACAAGATTAGGCAAAAGCATTTAAGGTAAATAGGCTAAGAAAGGTTAAGGGATGTGGGGTAGGAATGATTCATTTAAAAAAGTAAAAAAAAATTAAAAAGGAAGCAAAAATGAGGGAAGCAATTAAGAATCAATGATGCACACAGAAAACACATAGTAAAAAAAAATTTAAATCCATATAATGTTGTGCAGTAAGTGGACTAAAATGTAAAACAATGGAGATTGTGGTGTTGATTGCCGTGGAGCTGACTGAGAATGACTCATACTGATCCTATGAACAAAAGGCCTGAAGCCTTTCTATAACTATTGTCATTTATCAAAGTTCATAGTTTCTAGAGGCATGTTGTTTAGGAATTGGATGCCACTCCTGCTTCCAAACGTGGGAGTTCAACCAAATACTGTCCACCATGGGTAACCCTTATGGCATCTGACACCTCAATCGGACAAGGTTCAGCATCACAGCAATCTCAGGTTACCTCAATACAGAATACTGACAGAAGAATGCTGTATCAGTCAGAAGAATGTTCCTCTAAAATATAGTAAAAACTGACTTTTAAATACAAAGGCCCTCCCCAAGGTCTTGTTGACTCTAAACAAGAGGCTGTTGAGTCACCTGCAACATAGATGTACAGCCGCTCTGAGCCAGTCTCACTAATAATTCCAACACACCAACCCCCATTTCCCCAGATACTGTATCAATCTATCTCATCTGCGGTCTTCCTCTCTCACGCTGTCCCTCTACTCTTCTGAGCATGATGTCCTTCTCCAAGAACCAGTCTCTCCAGGCCATGTGCGCAAAGTATGTGAAACGGAGCTTCAAAATCCTGGCCTCCAAGGAGAGACTTAGTTTTGCTCTCTCCTAGACAGATCTATTTGTTTCCTTGGCAGTCCATGGTATGTTCAAAACTCTTCCCCAGAACCAAACTTAACTTTTTAAAAAAAATCTACATGACATGTACAAGGACAAAGACTGTTGAAAGGAAAGGTTGAAAAGAGTAGTAAAAATAAGGGGTCGTGGTACGAGGGATATTGTTGCTGATGTTAGATGGATCTTAGCTGAAAGCAGAGAATACCAGAAGAATGTCTATCTGTGTTTCATTGATTATACAAAGGCATTTGACTGTGTGGATCATAACAAACTGTGGCTGACTCTGAGAAGAGTGGGAATCCCAGAACATTTAATTGTGCTAATGCGAAACCTATACTTGGACCAAGAGGCAGTAGTCAGAACAGAGCAGGGCAACACTGCATGGTTCAAAATTGGGAAGGGTGTACGCCAGGGATGTGTCCTGTCTCCATACCTTTTCAACCTGTATGCAGAGCAGATCATCTGAGAGGCTGGGCTCTATGAGGAGAAGCGTGGCGTTAGGATTGGTGGACGATCTATCAACAATCTGCGTTATGCAGATGACACAACCCTGCTTGCTGAAACTGAGGAGGACCTCATGCACTTACTGCAGAGGGTCAAGGACTGCAGCCTTCAGTATGGACTGAGGCTCAATGTGCAGAAGACAAAAATTCTCACCACTGGACCAATCGGTAGCATCAGGATGGATGGCGAAGAGACTGGGATTGTTCACAGCTTCAGTTTGCTTGGCTTCACAGTCAAGACTCTTGGCACCAGTAGCCAGGAAATAAAAAATGTATTGCGATGGGAAAGTCTGCGGTTAGGGACCTCTCTAAAGTACTCAAGAGCAACGGTGTCTCTCTGGAGACTAAGGTGCTCTTGATACAGGCCATGGTTTTTGCAATCACTTGTTATGCATCAGAGAGTTGGACAATGACTAGGGAGGACAGAAGGAGAATTGACGCCTTTGAGCTGTGGTGCTGGAGAAGAGTACTGAATGTACCATGCACTGCCAAGAAAACAAATAGATTCATCCTAGAGAGGGTTAAACCAGGCTGCTCCTTGGAGGCAAGGATTCTGGGGCTTCGCCTGACATACTTTGGACATGTTGTAAGGAGAGACAGGTCTTTGGAGAGGGACATCATGCTGGGCAGAGTGGAGGGACAGCGCAGGAGGGGAAGAGACCCTCTATGAGGTGGATTGATTCAGTGACTGGGGTAATCGGGATGGGTGTGTCAGAGGCAATGAGACTGGCACAGGACAGAGCAGGGTTTAGGGCTGTTGTACATAGGGTCGCTATGAGTCGCAAGCGACTCGACGGCACATAACAACAAAAACAATCAGAAAAATAAACCTTTACAGCAAGAATTATTTCTAGAGATAAAGAAGATAAAAAGATTACAATGATAAAAAGATCAATATATCAACATAGAAAAAGACTATCTCAAATTATTTGCTGCTAACTCTATAACTAAGAACATGTAGACAAATTCACAAACTGGTAACAATGTCAATAATATGTATTTGAACTTTATTAATAAATCTGATGTCATTAACAATATATATATGGCATACTGCATTTATGTGACCATAAAACAAATTTCAATAACTATCCACAAGTGAAGTCACAGAAAAATAAACCTAGACAAGCAGATTTCCATGGAGACAATATCAGCTCATGGTGGTCCCACCTAGAGAACAGGATTGAGCTCCAAGGGGTTTGCAGGCTGTGACCTTTTGGAAGGTGACTGTCAGTCCTTCCCTGAAAAGTGCCCTCCCTCTATTATGCTTAAACTGCCAATCTTTGGTTATTAATTAAGTTTTCCAACTACTTAGCTATGTCTGGACCACAAAAGTATTAAAGTAACTTTCAAGAACAAAAAGAGCCAGAAAATATCCAAATGGTCAGATATTAAGAAATGCACCTCTAGGGAGCTCTGGTGGCCTAGTGGCAAGAAGCTGCACTGCAATCCCAGAGGCACACAGTTCAAATCCACCAGATGCTCTGCTGGAAAAGGAGGGACAATCTCCTCCTGTACCAGTCAGATCCAATTTGACGGTACACGCACACAAAATAATAAAATAAAAAATTAAAAAAAAAGAAAAGAAATGCACCTCTAAATAGCCTGAGGTCAGTGAAAATTTTAAAATACCTAGTATTATGTGTGGTAAAAATATAACATATCAAAACCTGTAGCATCTAGCTAAAGCTGCATTATAATGACAATTCATAGACTTAACTGCACACCTTTTTTAAAAGTAGACTGATAATCACTAAAGTATTTACTTCAAAAAGCTTGAAAAGCACAGTAAATTAAAAAAATATAGACAAGATTAGGTCAAAGCAAAAATAAAAAGAAAACAAAGAATTTTTTTTTAAATCTGAAAATAGACTTTTTAAAAAAGCTGGCCACAATTTAACTAAAACAAGAGGGGAGAGACAAATCACCAGTAAGAGAGGAGACGTTTATAAAGAAGATATCAATACGTATGCTACAAACATGTAAAGGAGAATAAAAGTATTCTGGGGAAAAAAAAAAGTATTCTGGGGAAAATTTTATGACAAACAAAAAAATTTAGATGAATCAAAAAACCCTGTTTAAACTAAAACTAGTCAAAATATACAAAGAAACGGAAAATGGGAGTACTCCTATGTGTGTTCAAGGAAGTCTCTTATGATGGCCTCACTAAGAAATCTCCCAAGTATTTAAGGATGAAAGAAAATCAATTCTCACAAACTCTTCCAGAGAACTCAAACAAAAACAAATAAAACTTACCAAAGAAATTAAAATAATCTCTTTCAAGCAAAAATATAAAGTAACTCAAACACTCCAATTGGTTGTCAAAAGCTGTAAATCACAGGAAATTGCCTGTGTGTCTCCCTCAGAGCAGCTGGAGGATTCCAACTGCCTTTCTGTGAGTTAGCAGCTCAACTCTTTACGTCCTAGGCCACTAGAACATCCTAAAATATTCTAGCAAATTGAAATTAAGAGGTTTGAATTTCCCCTGTTGAAGATAAAAGAAGAAACTCCTCTCTTCCATTCTTTCCTCAAGCTCTAATTCACTGCGGTCCAGTCAATCCTGACTCACAGCATCCCTCCTGAGGAGCCACTTACAGACTGAACTGCTACTGGATTCAAACAACTAGACACTCAACCTTTTGTTAGCCGCACATCTCCCTATAGATTATGCCAACAGAGCTCCCACGTGGTAACTAGTAATGGCAAAATCTTTCTGAAAAGTAGGTGAACCAAGTAATATCACACTCCACCTCCCTGTTCCCAGGAAGGAGACAAGCATAACTTCAATAATCTCCAGCCATAAAGATTCTTAGAAATGAACAATTTTATCTTCAACAGGAATGCAACTCAGCAAGAATAAGGAGTTCTCTTTTTTTTTTTCAATCTCTCTGGTGGAATTCTAGTGATATATCACATTCTGATTTAACACTTGCTCAATCATAAAATTCTACTCCTCATGGGTCACTTTTGTGGAGAAGGCCTCTGGGTTAGGAGCAGTCTTTTTGTTTTATTTGCTTTTGCAGTAATCTTCCCCCCAAGGCAAGCATATTAAAAGAAGCCCTCAGGGCACAAATGCTAAGTGTGGCTACTAACTCAAAGGTGGCTGTTGTTAGGTACAAGCAATGTCCCAGTCACAAAGGGACAACTATTGCATGGTGCCACTGTTGTAGAA
>NW_006399884.1:6666109-6667380 GCF_000299155.1 Elephantulus edwardii | reverse complement strand
AATGAATGAATGAAAACCCAAAATCTCTCTAAATGTTCATTAAAACTAACAAAATTTAAAAACAAAACAAAACAAAAAAAACACAATCAAGCTGAATCCTTCATGACACTAAGAACAACAGAACTTTGCCCTATGATGTGTCCTCTTCATGATCTCCATCACTGAGTCCACTGCTGCTAACAGTATGTCAATCCATCTTGTTGAAGGCCTTCCTCTTTTTCACTATCTACTTTTCCAAGGATGAGAGCCTTCTCCAAGGACCAGCCCCTCGGCCCCTCCAGACAACATGCACAGAGTATGTGAGAGGAAGTTTCACTGTTCTTGACTCCAAGGAACACCTGGTTTGCACTTCCTTCAAAACAGATTATATGTTCTTCAGGCAGTCCATGGGATATATTTACCACTCTTTACTAACAGTATAACTCTTAACTCTATTTCTCATATATGAGAGTCTAAAATCAGAAGCAACTGGTACGTGTGTAAATACAAACTAACTGCCACTGAGTTTATTCCAACTCAAGGTAACTTCTCAGGCTTCCAAGCCTGTATATCTTATTGGGTAGAAACTGCTAATTTTTCTCCTGAAGAGCAGCTGATAGAATCAAACCAATAACCTTCTCCATCAGGGTTCTGGGTATAAATGTTGTTATGCTGGTATGTACCACAGAGGCAGAACAGATTTATAGCTGTAAGTGGAGTTTCACAGGCAGTGAACCACAAGAGAAGAGATTGTCCATCTTTCTCTCACAGAGCAGCTGGAGGATTTGAACTGCCTACCTGCATATCTTTGGTTTGGAAGCACAACTCCTTATCACTAAGCCACCAGAGCTCCCTCCTGGGTGTAAATAAGACAGGCAGTCTTTTTTTTTTTTTTAATTGTGTGTGTGTGTGTGTGTGTGTGTGGTTAAATCGGATTTGACTGGCACAGGAGGAGATTGTCCCTCCTTCTCCAGCAAGACATCTGGTGGATTTGAACCGCGCACCTCTGGGATTTCTTGCCACTAGGCCACCAGAGCTCACCACAGGCTGTTGTTGTTCTTGTTGTTGTTATGTGCCTTCGAGTCGTTTCCGACTCATAGCGACCCTATGCACAACAGCCCTAAACCCTGCTCTATACTGTGGCCAACCGCACTGCCTCTGACACACCCATCCCGATTACCCCAGTCACTGAATCGATCCATCTCATAGAGGGTCTTCCCCTCCTGCGCTGTCCCTCCACCCTCCCAAGCATGATGTCCCTCTCCAAGGACCCGTCCCTATGGGCAACATGT
>NW_006399884.1:6660917-6663759 GCF_000299155.1 Elephantulus edwardii | reverse complement strand
AAATGCCCCATGCCAGTCCATCTCATCTCTCCAATGCCTAATATGTCAATGTTTATGTGTTCCATTTCTTTCTTAACAATTTTTAATTTTCCTACATTCATGGCTCTCACATTCCATGTTCCAATCACTACAGGCAGTCTTTTTAAAAGCAGAGGCTTAAGTTCATTTTAAAGTCTTGGTGTGAGGAAAGTGGAATCCATACTAGAATTTTCAAAGGGCAGTTCCTTTAACCTTGATGGCTAATATGGCCATGCACCAAAGAAGACATTCCTTTTCTCCCAGGTGTGGTAAGTGAAAGGTAGCTAATCTATCCCGAAGGGTCTGTTTCATTATAGACAAACAGTTGTGAAGGTGATAAGTTGTGCCAATGAGTCTTGAGATACAGATTTCCTCATAAATCTTTGTAATGGCCTCCAGAACCAGACATGACTGAGGAGCAATTTTACTGAAGGTTACAAAAAAATAGGGCCACTCTCCAATAAACTGAATGGCCTATATCTTTAGCCAATCACATAATCCCACTTATCAAATGGTTCAAGGATGTCCCCTTGCCACTGGTCTGTACTACCGCCATCCTCAAGGACTTTCATGCGTTTTTACTCTATTTAAGCAGACTCCATGATGGTGCTCCACCACCGTGGTCTGGATATACCCAGCAGTCCCTCAGGAGCAAAGTCCTGTACCCTGCTCCTGGCAATGACAGCTGAGGACACTCCAGGGGGCAGGGCAGTTCAACGCTGTGGCATGGGGTGGTATGGGTTGAGAGCTACTTGACAGCACTCAATAACAACAGGATATATTAAAAGATAATGCACAATAACTAAGGTAAATTCTGGAGAAATGACTCTTTGTAAGTAGGGAGTATGTAATCTTCCCTCCCCTCTCTGCAGAAGTATTTTAACACAATCCTTTAACATAGGAACTATATTTTAAAAACTGTCCCCTACAGAAACAATCAGACAAGGCAGAGATAGATATAAACTTTCACTAACTGTTTTGAGATCTTAAATGCCCATGAATAGAAAATTAGCAAAATCATTTCTGCACCACTCTCAGAATCAATTCAACATTTTCATTAATTTCTGTAGTTATTTGTATGGATAGATGATCATGATGCATAACTAAATGAAAAAAGTAGGCTATAAAAACAGCACTTTTTAAAAAAAGCAGCACTATTTCTATGGAAAAATACTCACTTTACATAAAGAAAATGAAACCTTTTTCATGACAGAACATTTTGTCTAGACACAATGAATTGCCATCTCAATTTAGGTGCATAAACAAAAGATAGAATGCCAAACTTAGACAACTTTCTTCAACAGAAAGAACATTTTCTTCTCAAAATCAAGTCAGAAAATTGTCCATGTTATGTATTTTAGTTGGGCCATTTAAAAATGCTACTAGATTTGAATCAATCAATAAAGAATCTGCATCATATACAATCAGTCCAGAAGATAAAAATAAAATGCCCTGAAAGCATTAAATCCTTTACTAGTCAATGTGTTAGACATATAAAGCAGTTAATAATTTTCACATTCTAAGTGGTAAATGTCACAGAAAAGCATTCAATTGTATAAGAAAAATGTATCTAAAAGGGTGGTCAGAGTTCCAACAAGTTAAAGAACATTTAATTTTAGCTGCCTTAATAATAAGGTATTATTATTCATTAATTATTCAAAAAATATTCATTAGAATAATCCCAGGCATTATGCAGCATCTACAGGTCCCCTCTTTACCCCATACTTCTTCAGAGTGCCATCGACCAGCAGTGACTGCCTGCAGCCAGGTGGACAAGATGACATGTGATGCATTCTGCTCTGGAAAACGTGCTGGAGGAATTTAGCTTTTATTTATGCATTTCTTTTTGCTCAGATATTGAGAGTAGTGGGACACAGTGTCTGTCATGATATCAGACCTTCGTCTATCCAGCAGATTCTTATCCTAGCCACTATCTTTTATAAACAACATAACCATAGAGCCTTCTGCTCTCTAAATGTAGGTTTTAACAAAGTGAAAAGTCAGCCCTGCTGAGATTGGGCTGTGATGTCACCGAGAGACCAAGGCCAAAGGACAGCTCCCAAATGACTGCCCATTGAGTCCATTCCGAATCACAGTGACCCTGGAGGACAGAAAAGAGCTACTTTACAGGCTGCAATCTTTACAAGACTCCCACCTTTCTCCCCAGAGCAGCCGTGGAGTAGACTAGGTCTTTAACTGCGCCACCCCCACGACTCCTGTGCTATCCTGTCTTTCAGTGACTGCTGCTTTCTTACCAAGGAATTCCTCAGCCCACCTCATTTCTCTCTGGTCTGGAACAAAGATGCTGAACCACTGTGGGCTCTCCAGTATCCACTCCACAGTGGCCCCACCAGCCTGCAGCAAGGTCAGAAACCTACCTCCTTCATCACGGGTGCATTCCTGGTGGGCTCACCCAGAGGACACCAACAGCTTCTCTAGAAGATGTGGCTGTTACTGCTGTCAGGTTCTGTGGAAACCCCAATTCACAGCCTTCCTAGGAATAGACTGAAACTGTCTGATTCTATACTGTAGTCACTATGCCAACCCACCCCACTGATGGGTCTCTGTTCTGCCAATCCTCTACTTTCAAGAGCAAAAGACGAGATGTCACCTACATCCAGGACCAATGTGTGAATTAAATTTAAAAGGCATTGTCATCAAGTAGGAACCAACTTATAGCTGGCCTTCCAGTGAGTTTCCAGAGCCTGTAAATCACACAGGAGGAGGGGAGCTCTGGTGGCCTAGTGGCAAGGAGCTGCAACTACAATCCCAGAGGCGCACGGTTCGAATCCACCAGATGCTCTGCCGGGGAAGGAGGGACAAT
>NW_006399884.1:6659805-6660817 GCF_000299155.1 Elephantulus edwardii | reverse complement strand
ACGGTTCGAATCCACCAGATGCTCTGCCGGGGAAGGAGGGACAATCTCCTCCTGTACCAGTCAGATCTGATTTGACGGCACACTCACACAAAAATTTAAAAAAAAAAAAAAAATAAAATAAAATAAAAAAATCACACAGAAGGGAACTGCCCTTCTTTCTCCTGAGGAGCACCTTGATGAATTCAACCTGCTGGAGAGGGGCCACCTTTGAGTTGGCAACACAATTTCTTTTGTGTTGTAGTACCAGAGAGAATGCAGCTCTGATGCACACCTTTCTTGATTTTAAACCATGCAGTAAGTATTCTCTTGCTCTGTTCAAACAACTTCCTGGTCTAAGTATGGGATTCATATAAGCACCAGTAAGTGTTCTGGATTTCCATTCTTTTCAAGGTTAGCCATAGTTTGTTATGAGCCAATAAAATACAAACAGATAATCTTTCAGTAATCTATGCTTTCTGCCAAGATTCATCTGATATCAGCAAGAACATCCCTGGGTGCCACAGCCTTGGCCAATGTACTGTTCTAACCATTTTTTGGATGATCTTTCAACAATATTTTTCTTGCATGTGATATGAATGACATTGTTCGATACTTTACACTTTCTGTTAAATCACCTTTCTTTGGAAATGGGAACAAATATGGCTCTCTTCCAGTTGTCTTCCAAATTTCCTGGCACAGAATGGTGAGAACATCCAGGGCTACATGTTATTTGGAACATGTCAACTGTATCCCATCAATCCCTAGGGCCTTATTTTTTGCCAATGTCTTCAATGCAGCTTGAATTTCTACATTATCACTGGTTCTTTATCATGTTATTTCCTAAAATATTTCCATGTCAAACAATTCTTTTTTGTACAGTGACTCCTTGTATTTCCTCCACCTTCCTTTGATACTTCCTGGGTCATAAGATTTTTCTCTCTTCAACGAGATGGAAAAGGCAATCTCCAATTTCGTATGGAATGGGAAAAAGCCCCGAATAAGCAAAGCACTCCTTAAGAATAGAAGAACGGTA
>NW_006399884.1:6648416-6657914 GCF_000299155.1 Elephantulus edwardii | reverse complement strand
TAATAAAATATAATTATAGAAAAAAAAAAAGATTTTTCTCCCATAGCTTCTCTCAGTATTACAACTGGATGCTTGAATTTGTTTTCCAGGTCTTTGAGAAATCTCAAAGGAGTATGGTACCTTGGTACCAACAGTGAGAAAATTGGGAGACATGTAGTATTGAGGAAGCCTGCTCTCACATATTTTTCCAAAGTCCTGGAATGCAATGGTGTCAGTTTAAAGACTAAGGTGAGTCTTAATGGATTAAAGCCATAGTCTTTCTAAGTACCTGCTATGCATCTGAGTGCTAGACAGTGAATAAGGATGACAGGACAAGAATCGATACACTTGAGTTGTAGTGTTAGAGAAGAGTTCTGAATAACCCATGAGCTGCCAAAAGAACAGAGAAGTCTTGGAGATAGTGCAACCAGAGTGTTCTTTGGAGACAAAGATGCTTCATCTCACATATACTGAACATGTTGTTAGGAGAGGCTATTTCTTGGAAAGGGACATCATGCTTAGAAGCAGCAAAGGAGAGGAAGACCCTCAATGAGATGGACCAATAACAGTGTCTGTAGCAAGGGACTCAAATGTGCCAAGGATGATAAGGATGGCACAGGATAGGGTGGAGTTCAGGTCTGTTGTTCACAGAATCACTATAAGTAGTACTGGACTCCACCACTACTACCACCACAACCATTCCCTAAATGTAGATTTAAAATACTAGTACCAAATAAACAACAAATATAAATCTCCCTCCCATACTCAAAGCTTTACATGTGATTTTATCTTAATGACTGTGAATCATACCACTGGGCAAGAATACTGAATATATCAAGAGCTGCTCAAAGAACATCTGTCTTGGAAAAAATGCCCTAGATCGTTCTTTAGAAGCAAGTATGACAAGACCTTATCTTATATACTTTGGACATGTTTTACGAAGGGGCCAGTCCTTGGAGAAGCACATCATGCTGACTACAGTGTAGTGAGTGGGTCTATTGTTCAAAACGGCTTTCCTGGGCCATTGCCCTTGACTTTGCCACATGATTGTGTGGTTGTTGTGAGGTGCTGTTGAGTCCTATATGACTCACAGCTTACTCTATGAATAGCAGACCTGAACCCTATTCTATCTGGTGTCATCCTCATCATCTCTGATATACTATTGCTGCAGTCACTGTGTCAATCATCTCATTGGGGGTTTTTCCTGTCTTTCACTGACCCTCTACCTTTCCAAGGAATGATTGGGTGAGTAGCTAGTTTTGCCATTCCACCAGGTTTAAATTGAGCAAGTTCAGCAGCAGAAATTTGGGAATCTCATGACCAGCAAGAAAACCGCACAGAATGCAGTCTGCATCACTTGAGGGTAAAGACTCCTGCGCCAGTTGGACTGGGTTCTACAGGAGCAGTAACGGTAGCTGCAGCAGAGAAAGAGACCTGACATGAGACAGATGTGATCTGGGACCAGAACTAGGGGCCTTCGCCCAAGCCAATTAAAGGCTGGGGGGAGGGGGGAGAGAGAACAACACAAACATATTCCTTATTTGGCAGGAAGGACTAACAGAGCTTTGTAGCACTAGCACTAACCTAAAGCTACAAGGCTAAAGGCTGAAGTGTCTGCAAACACACTTCAGAAGCTGTCTTGACTGAGAAATTGTATTCCTACTGTCATCCTGAGTTGTAACCTGTTAACTTCCCTAATAAATCCCTTCATTGTGAGTGTGGCTCTGTGCGGTCTGCATTGCTACTGCAAAACTGGTATAAGAAATCAGCAGAAATAGGTGTGGAGCATGGAGAACATGTCTGACCTCATGGAAATTGGTTTTGTGCTGCAGGCCTTGTTGATTCGGGAGTTCCCCCTTGTGAAGGTAGCAGAAGTCAGATATGGCCCTCCTTATGCTGTCCAAGCTCTTTTTACACTGTGTAGAGAGTCAGTGAGGAAGAAGGAGGCCCTCAATAAGATGGCAGACACAGTGGCTACAACATGGGCTCGAGCACAGTGGAGATGAGGATGAAGCAGGCCCAGGCAGTGCTCATTCTGTTGTACATGGAGTCACTATGGATTGGAAATGCCTTAAAGACAACTAAGAATGATGAAGGATTTCAACACCAGTGAAAGCTGAGAACCAGAACACAACAGGACTGCCTTCTTTTCCAGGTCTCCCAAGCTCTCTTCCAGCACTCTCCATTTAGGAGATAATTATTGCTTTTCCTTCTGAGGTAGGTTTCACAAGATTTGCTGCATTAACTTTGCAATCATTGAAAACTACTATTAAACACCCTGAATGAAAATACCAAGACTGAGTACTCCAATATTTCAAAACCTTACAGTCCCAACTGCTGAAGCTCAACAGTTGAAGTTCAATGTATTTTGACTCTTGGTTTCCAAGTGCTGACTAACAGACAAACCCAGCCCACAAAGATCCACAAGAATGCCACTGACCAGTTTACCAAGTTTACCAGGTCTTAGTAATTTCACATTCTGGTCACCAAATAGGTAGTCTTAAAAGCCAGTTACGGGGAGTTCATGCTACTTAAGTAGAAATACCTTTAAATAGCAAAATGCTTTTCCTGATGTTGGTCGGATGTTTTGCAAATTAAATACAAGGTGTGGCTTTTTCAGTTTCCAATAAATAAGTGCAAAGTTCACTGTAGTTCTGTCTAAGGAAAGATTTTTCCAACTGATTAGAAGTGCTTGCATTTTTTTCTCTCCAGTCTTAGCTTCTTCCGAGCACCAGGCTCTTTCTTCTCACTTATTGCTTAAAATGTTGATTAGTCTTGGGTAGGCAAATGAACACTTGCTTCTTCCAAGCCATCTGCTGGGCAGCACACTGCTGACTGCCCCTTGTCCTAAGGAGAGGGATCAGCAGATCTCAAACACACCCTGTTCTGCAAGATAAAAATACTCAGCTGAATTCTACAACTCTTTTAAATAAATTGGCAAGTGAATTTCTGTAGAAAAATAATCACTTAGTTGTTCCCTGTTTCCAGGCAAAGGATAAGAGATTCCCTTTAGTGTGAACACTACACACTTGACACACCTCGTCAAGAGCAGCAAAGGAGAAGCCCGTCCTCTGTGCTGCTGGGGTCCCCACATCACACCCAGTCCCTCTCCTCCACCATACCCCCACGGCTGCCTCAGTTAGGGTCTGGGACACACCTCACAGCCACTCCCTACATCAATGCAGAAGCTCAACTCTCAGCAATGCTGGGTACAGAACAAACCCAGGAGTCTAATCAGACCTCCATTTGTTTGACCACTGCTTTCACTTCACTCTGCACACAATGAAAAAGGTCACTGGGTGGTACTAGAGAGAAGCTGATAGTTGGAACTGTTAATAACACTCAAAACTCACTAAAATGTGAAGCTAGTGTTTATTCTGAGTGGTTACTCTGAATGCATATAGGGCGGCCATTTTTATTCCAGAAAAAGCAAGTGGCTGAGAAAGTGTGGTATAATATGTTTACAGAGAGAATAAGTGACTGAAATAATCCTCAAATGACTGACCGGCCTCTCCTGTCCCCTTCACAGACATCACTTGCTATCAGGCCACAAGGTTCTCCCTGCCTCTCCCCCCCTCCCCCCATAGCTTTTGAAATTCAAGTTTATTAAGTTGACTTTGAAAAGAAAATACTTTGTAACTTTTGGTGGAAGAAGAGTTACTGGTAGATTCATTTTTGTCAGGAATTTACAAAGTAGGTATTTGGTTTCCTGGGAAGAAAAGCCTGAAACCAAAAACAAAGTATGTGCTAGAGAGTCATCCCACAGTACCATGGGGAGGCCAGGTGATGAGCATAAAGACCACAGCCAGGTCATGAACAGGAAGACCAGAGCCAGGACCCACCCAAAGGCACCACAGAGGCCAGGTAATGAGCATAAAGACCACAGGCAGGACCCAGCCCAAGGCACAGAGAGGCCAGGTGATGAAGGTAAGACCACAGGCAGGACCCTGCCCACAGCACCAGAAGGAGGCTGGGTCATGAGCACAAAGACCAGAGCCAGGACCCATGGGCCAGTTGTGTAGAACATGGGGTCACCATGGCACAGAATCAACCCAAAGGCTGATAGTCTGGGGTTCAATACAATCTCCACCTAGAGCTGAGGGTATCTGAGTTGCCGCTTACAGAATAAAATCATCAACAACTGCAGATGGACTTCTAGAAATGCTCAATGAACTGAATTACTATTCCAATGATGACTCCTCTTAATGATCAATCAATAAAAAACTTAACTTATGCATGCCTAATCCAAAGTCACTACTATTTAGCTGAGTACAACTCACAGAAATTTTCCATCAGCTTCCCAAGGCTGTAAGCAAATTTTCATGGAAGGAAATTGCCCATCTTTCTCCTGGGGTACAGCCAGTGGATTCAAACCACCAACTTTTCACGTTGTTGTTGTTAAGTGCCATCGAGTCGCTTGCGACTCATAGCGACCCTATGCATCACAAAAACTAAACATCTCACTACCAAAGCTCATCTGTTGTTTTGTTATGTGCCATCAAGTCACCTGCAACTCGGTGACCCTATGTATAACAGCTCTGAACAATGCCCTGTCCTGAGCCGATCTCATCCTCTCTGACAGACCCCATCCTTCTCATCCTGGGTCTTCCTTTCCTGAGCTGCCCCTTTACCGTTCCTAGGATGATGTCTTTCTTCAAGGACTGGTCCCTCCTGGCCACGTGCTCAAAGTATGTGAGATGGAACTTCAAAATCCCTGCCTCCAAGGAGAAACCTGGTTTCACCCTCTCCAGGACTGACCTGTTTCTCCTGATAGTCCAGATATGTTCAACACTCTTCTCCAACACCACAACATCTAAAATCAAAACCACACCCACTGCCCTTGAGAGGACTCTGACTCACAGCAACCTTGCAGAACTGCCCCATAGGGCTTCTGAGGACGTAAAACTTCACAGAAACAGAACGTCTCACCTTTCTCCTAGGGAGCAGCTGGTGGGTTGAATTACAGACCTTTCAGTTAATTGGACAATACTTAATCCACTGCATCACCAAGGCTCTTCTTGTACCTCAACCTACTGTCATCAAGTTAATTCTGACTCACAGTGACCCTCTGGTTTGTTTCTGAGGCTATATATCTTAACACAAGGAGAATGCCCATCTTTCTCTCAAGCAGTGTGCCTGGTGGATGTGAACTGATGACCTTTCAGTTAGCAGCCCAACAGACTACGTACTACACCACCAGGGCTCTTTTAACTTACACATTCTGTTTAAGGAAACAGAACAACAATCCAAAAATGTCAGGCTGAGATTCTTCAAAGCAGAACCTTAAAGGATGAATAAAACGCACTGATTTAAAATGTTTCCCGGGGTATAGAGATTATTGTGAATCCTAGAGTCATTTTCCATTTTATTCTCAGAATGAAAGAAATGTGAAAACCAGGAGCACAGCCCAGTACCACTGAGCTGACTGTGACTCTGGTGATCACCATCAGGATTCTGAGGCCACAGACCCTCATGGGAGCAGAATGTCTCACCGCTCTTCTACAGTGCCATTGGTGGGCTGAGCGAGAACCTTTAGGATAAAAGTCGATGCTTACTCCACTGCACCACCAGTGTTTCTTATAATTAAAAGGTACGTAATCCAGTCTCCTAAATCACACTTACATGTTTACAGCCATCAGCACTTTATTCTAAATTCAACTTTCCACTTTAATAGTAAAAGGCTCTTTTTCCTTTTCAAAGTGGCACCAAGAAGCAAACACTCATGGAAATGGAAGTTGAGAAATCCAATGTAGTACACCAGATGAACCTGCGGCCAGAGATTTCTGACACATGCTCAAGCCGAGAGGTCATCATGAAAACCAAGGTGTACCTCACCAAAGCCTTGGTCTTTGCAATTACCTTCTAGACAGGAGAAAACTGGACAGTGAGAAAGAAGACAAAGAACTGATGCGTTCAAATGATTGTGTTGATGAAGAATAAATCCTGAATGTGCCATGAAATGCCAGAGAAAAAAAGAAACAGCATTTAGACCCAGCACAGCTAGAGATGCAGGTACGGCAAGGCTGCACTTCACTCACTTCTGGACACAGTAGTAGGAGGGACCAGTCCCTGGAGGAGACCATAAAAAAAAAAGTAGACAGCCATCAAGAAAAAGGAGGACCCTCAGTGGGCTGCATACACGCAGCAACAACTGTGAGAGTGGCGCGGGAACAGGCAGTGTTCCATTCTGTTGTCTACAGTGTCTCTAGGAGTCAGAGACAACTTGACAACAGCAAACACAGGAGTCATCACAGACCTAATGCTTAACCTACCATTATGATTAACAGCAATGGAAGCAGTATGGAGCACATTCACTTGCCTCTGGTGGCACTTACTGAATGGTTACATCTCTGACCAGGAGCACAAAGGTTGTTTTGAACCCAAGTAGAGGTAACTGAAAAGATAGCTGGGATCTGCTTCTGACAGCTCACAGCCATTGAAAGGCTCATGCTTCTGACAGCTCACAGCCATTGAAAGGCTCATGGAGAGGTAACAATGTGTAACTGGGGGGGAAATGGGGGGGGGTTGGGGGGGAGGAAAGGGGGGGGAGTTGGGGGGGTCAGAGTCACTGCAACAGTAACAAACAGCAACATGATTAACAAAGAAAATGTTTCCTCAGTCAAGAAGAGTCACAGAACAATTAGTAAGTCCATTTTAAACACTAAGTTCAACAGAATAAACCCTCTAAGACATAAAAACGTGACACCATGTAACAAAAATGTCAGAGACACTGAGACTAATCAGTTTACAGAGAATAATCAGTTTACAGGTAGGAAGGCTATACAGAGAGGGGCCAGTCCGCAGAGGTGGATTCAGAGAGCTGAGAAACACCTTTTGTTTCGTGAATAAAAATGTCTAATTCAAAACACCATACATAAGCCACAGCTAAATAAAACAATTTAGAGCAACACTAATGGAGCTGGTGAATTCACCATATGAATGTGCATGGAATTTACTGCTCTGTAAGTTGAGAGCGTCATAAAACCTCCCAACTAAATCTCTAGCAGAAGAAAGGAAAGAGGAGCTCCGAGAGAGAAAACAGGGGCTCCCCCCCTCCAGAACTCAGTCAGCTCTAAGCTTTTCGTCTCTGGATCTTTATCTAATCAGACACTTTTCTACCATCTCACTGTACCTTGGAAAAGTGATAAAAGTTCAATCTGAAAGGAAATTAATTTCAGAAATTTGCCGTCCACCAGAGGGCTCCAATTTTTTTCCCCCACAGATGGAAGGGGGGGGGGGAAATTAGAATATTTAGTAAGTATCCAAATGTAGTAAGAAGCAAATTGTCATTATCTCATTTCACCAAAACCTAAAAATTACTGACATCTAATTCAATTCATACAGACATTTCAAAAGCTAAAAGGGCTTTGTCCTAAATTCTCCCAGGACCAGTTCTTCCCTTAAGACAGAATTTTCAGTTTTCAGCTGTAATTTTAGTCAAAAGCTCCACATCATTTCTCACATGTTGTATATGAAGCTTTTATAACCACAATAGTATCTTCCTGGAGATGTTCCAGAAACGATACTCCATAAAGCAAATTACAACCTCCTCTACCCAGATTTAGGCTTCTTCACACAGGGGCAAAATGATTCTAGAAGAAAATTTACAGTTCATTATCATAATCCACATTACAATCATAGAGAAATGGGAATGGGGGGCAGAAATGAATCCTAGAAATATGATGTATCATACTGATAAGGAGCCCTATGTATATATTACTTGCTGCAAGTCAATAGCTGACCCTCCCAAAGTGGGTTTTCAAAGGCCCATCTATCCTCCCAAGAGCAGCTGTTAGATTTGAGTCACCTGCCTTTGAGCTGGCAGCACAACTCCTTACCCACTAGATTATCTCTAGTGCTTAACGTGTTGGTGTTTGATACTAACTGAAAAGGCCAGGGGTTCAAGCTCACCAGCTACTATGAGGGAGAAAGACTGCTAGGCTTGGAAACCTGATGGAATAGTTATGAGTCAGAATCAATTCAGTGGTAGTACGGTGTTTTTCTTTAAATAACACTGTTCAGAAGGGAGCTCTGGTGGCCTGGTGGCAAGAAGCTGTGCTGCAATCCTGAAGATGTGCGGTTCAAAGCCACTAGATGCTCTGCTAGAGAAGGAGGGGTAAATTCTTCCTGTGCCAGTCGGATCTGATTCAGGGGTACACAACAAGAAATAAAGAAACAAAAATACACTCTATTTAGTTATTTCCAGAATTCTTTTACAAATAAATTACTGAGGTATTAGTTAATCTTAGTCCAAATGTCATTACTCTTAGCAAAAGTCAAACCAGTATTTAATGTAAAAATACTGCTACTATTTACGGGACATATTTTTACTAAACATTAATTGGAAAAGAACCAACGGCAAATTATTTTTCTAAGGGAGCACAGCAAATCCATTCATTAGGCATGCCACTCCTCCTCCAAAATGACTGACTTTCTAAATTAGGATTGCTTAAAAAACAAAGAGACTCCTATGGTAAACAAAAATTAAATGTCTAAAAATAAATTGCAAAGGTGAGTTCTAGTTACAAAACAAAAATTAATGCTAAAAACAAATCAATTTTAAAGTAACAATCATGACCATTAAGAACACTAGCAAAAATATCAATTGATTCAGCAATTACAGTTGCTCAAGAATGAATTCTCTCTAATGAAAAATGAGAGCTAGAACTTCACCACCTCATCCCTTCCCATCCCATCCCTCAGAAAGGAAGATAGGATTTATTCTTCTGTACCCATCAAGCACTATCAAACTGTTAAAGAGTAAAACGTTTCTAGCACACACTGGCTACCAACACTTTTATAACCTTAACATTTTACTTCACATGCAAAACAAAAATCAGAACTATTCACACTTATAAGCTTCTTTAATTCTAATAGCAAGTGTTGCAAGAAATTTAGAGCTAAACTGAAAAGAAAAGGAAAAAATCACTTAGTTTGCAGGTAGGGAGTAAAGAGGTTGAGGTTTTATGAGATTCCAGGAGTGGTAAAAGTTGTTCTTTTTCATCAGCTTCTGACAATTATTGGGATGAAAAGCTTAAGAGTCTGGGAAGTAGTCAACAACTACTAGCTGATATTCATCATGTTACATTTCAAAAAGTTGAGAGTTGAGAATCCTAAGCACCTATCAAATGGAATCTTCTTGCACTCAGAATGCAAACTGAGTGACACCAAATAAAGGTTTTTACAAAACCTTTCAGAGGGGGAAAAAAACCACCTCAAGACCTCCAACAAGTTGAACAATTAGCAAAGGAGACCTAAAGAAATACTTGGAAGAATCTAATATGATCCCTGAAAACGCACCATCGAGGTATCTGGTGTTTATTATATAATCCTGCTTTGCCCTTGCTATATCACCTTTAATCAGGGATCTCAAAGCACTCACAAAATTCATCAGGGCCTTTAACATCCCATCTGACCACCACAGCTAGTGCTTTGGAGTGCCATGAACCAACCCGACCATGACTGTGACTTGACTTCCCTGCTCTGAAGGGCAGATTCCATCTCCTGCATCGACTCTGA
>NW_006399884.1:6627856-6648316 GCF_000299155.1 Elephantulus edwardii | reverse complement strand
CCGCCCCGATTTCTCCACCAGGGACTCCAGTAAGCAGAGGCACTCTCTGAAAGGCAGAAATAAATTTCATGACAACTTCTAGGGCTGAATACACTGTACTTGGTTGCACACACTGGGGAAGGATATAAAATGGGGGCTGTATTAAAGGCAAATCTTTCCTGGAGGGGATTAATTCAAGAAATCTCCAATAAAAGGGAGAACCAGCATTTCACAGTCTAAAGACAGCTCCAGGCAACTTCCAGGGAGGTCGGGAAGCACCCATATCCAGCAACTCCAGACAGGCATGACTGTTGCTCTGCGAGCACGGCATTGGGAAAAGAAATCCACCAAGTACAGCACACCGGTTTTTAAGACTCAGGAAAGAGCATGTAAGGGGTGGTCATCCCTAGAGACAGAATGCTGCGGTTCCTTTACATTGAAATCACCCAGGAAATGAAAAAGCGGCCAGAAGCAAAATGCCTTTTTTAACCAAGGTCAAAAATCTGTGTCTTTGGGGTAATTTATTTTTAATATCTTGTAAATAAGGTTTGCTGCTATGGAAACATCTGACATGTTTGAAATTGAATCACTGGCCAAGTTCGATTTCTTTCTTTTTTGCAGGAATACACCACTACTCAAATGTTAACTTGACAGAAGTGGGCATAATCATGTTAACTTCCATCCTGTCATCAACAGGATTATTCCTCTTCCGCCTAATTGCATTTTGCTTGTCCTCAAGGCTACAAAGCGTCTTTATGCACTCCAGGTCGGCCTCCACCTCCCCCGAAACCCACCTAGTTGCTAACCCACAGCCAAACCTGAACCTTCATGGACACCAAGCAAAACCACCGTAAACAAGGCGTTGGTTCAAGTTCTAAGCAGACACTCTTAAAGACTTGGTAACATGTTTCATCAGCTTTCAAAAGTGCATTCTTAAGGGTAGGAAAGGTCCTAGAATATTCATTCAAAGATCAAACAGGCAAGTATGTCTAGCTTTAGGAAAACTCCAAAACACTTAACACTCTCCTTCATCCAGAAATTTCCAAAAGCGCGTGAGAGAAATTCGAGTAGACTGTTTTCTAAAAGGGCATTCATGAGTCTGAAGGAAAAAAAAAAAAAATCCAGTGTGTGCTGACTGCATGAACGCTCGGTTCCCCCTCGGCGGCTCCAAAGCGCACCTCGCTGTCAGTAAGGTTTTCCAGGCTCGGGATATACAAGTGCTTCCCGAGGCTTCTCGCAAAGAGGTATTTTCTCCACTTTAAGCTACCTAGTTCCATTTTCCCGACCCCCTCCCCCCCCCCACTGGCTAGGATAGTGTAAAAAAATAACTAAAGACTAAAATAAAAACAGCAAGTCCGGTAAGAGCACGCAAACTTGAAAAGCTGTACTTTAAAGAAGAAAGAAAACAAATATTGACATCAATTTATCCAAATCCCCCAGCTCGGTGGCTCTCCGGCAAACCCTCAACCCCGAGCTTGCGTCCCTCCTGATAAGACAGGATTGACTGGAAACCACAATTCAATCAAATCGGCCGGTCCTTCTCCTCCACTTACCATGTCCGCCGGGACACCACTACTGGACATCTTGCCGATTGAGAAGAGACCCAAATGATCACGCCAAAAACAGGGGGGAGAAAACCCAACAAACTAAAAAGGGAAGAAATCTTCACGCTCCAGAAAGGGAAGCCTTCGCGATTTCCCGGGGGTTCGAGATGTGCTTTTCCAAAGCCAAGTTATTCTGGAAGACAAGTGCCGCCCGGCCGAGGTGCGGGCGACAGCAGGGAGCCCGGAGTGACCAGAGCAGAGGACGCGCCGGGATGGTGCAGCAGCCCCGTCGTCGTCGTCAGCAGCAGCAGCAGCAGCAGCTCCAGGACCGGCCCCGCCAGGTGGACCCCGCCGAGTGACACAGGGACATGGAGCGGTGGGAGGGGGTTACATCCGCCTTCCTCCTCCCCGGGCCCGGCCGATGATTCACGGGCGCTCCCGAGTCAAGTCCTCATTAAGCAGGAGGAAAATGCCCGGCGTGTAAGTACACAGATAACTATGTCGCTACACATCGACGCGGGCGGCGGAGGGCGCCCGGAAACGGCTCAGCGCGTGCCCTGGCCGGAGAGCCGAGCCGCGGCGCCGCGCTCAAGGGCATGGAACCGCGCTGCAGCCCAAGCGGAGCCCCGGACGACAACGAGGCGAGCGCGGCCCGCGGGAGCCCCCGGCCTCGGTCAGGGTGCAGGCGCCTCCAGGCAGCAGCAGCGGCGGCGCCGGCTCTCGGGGCGCATCGTCTTCCCCCGCCTTCCCCTCCGCCGCCGCCTCCTCGTCTCCGCCTTCCCCTCCCCGCCGAGCTCCCCGGAAGAGCTCGCTTTCTCCTCCTCCACCTCCACTACTCAGGCCTAGACGCCGCAACCGCCTCCTGTCATCGCCTCTCAAGCCAACATGGCGGCGGCGCTGGCGGCGGCGGCTGAGCTGAAATCGGGGACACGCAGAGAGCACGGCCCCCCCCCCGCCCCGCAGCCACCGCCTCCGGCCCCCACCAAGTGCGTCACCGCGGAGACCGCTCCGAGCATCATGGGAGTTGTAGTCTGTGCTGGAGGGGGCGCATTAGGGGGGCACTTATGACGTCCTCGCCCGAGGCCACGTCCTTCCTAGCAACAGTTGCTAGGAAAGGAAAGCTCCCGTCCTGGCTACCCCCTGAGCTGCTTGCCCAGGAGTTAGCTGATTGAGACCTTGTATGTAGACTGCTGTGATAATGCGGATTATTCGAGGTAAATGGTTCAGCAGAGAGAGATGCCCTCGTGCACTATCTGCACACAGACTTTCAAAAACTATCCCTTTAAGTAGAAGGATTTAATTACAGCTCTCCAGACGTTCTACAATCTCAAAAGTGTTCTGCACAGTGCTTTCATTTAGGGCGCCTCTTCATTGCATTTGGAAGATCAGAAGCAATCATTGATTTCCAATAAGGTCAGAGAGGTTCGACAGGAAAAAGGATCTCATTAAGCAGTGAGAATGTTTGAACACATGTTTCTTCAAGACCCAAGCCATAAAGTCTAGTTAATTGAAATTAATGAAAAATGAACTAGATGCAATAGTGTACTGTGCCAAATCTATATGAGGAAGAAGCTATTACAAATTACACGGTTATTCAACATCTACCATGCTAGTCCCTAAAGTCTATTTCATTCATAATGTAATTGAAAACCTACACACCAACTGCACTGCAATCCCAGAGGTGCACGGTTCAAATCCACCAGATGCTCTGCCGGGAAAAGGAGGGACAATCTCCTCCTGTACCAGTCAGATCCGATTTGACGGTATACACACACACAAAATAATAAAATAATAATTAAAAAAATTAAAAAAAAGAAAAGAAAACCTACACACCTGCAAAGTCCCTAGACAGTAACAGGAGTCAAGGTGCTCTGCTGCTAATAGAAATGTTGGAGGTACCAGTCTACCCATAGGTGCTTCAGAAGAAAAGACTGGAGATCTGCTTCTGTAAAATCAGCTACTTGAAATCCCTGTGGAGCACAGTTCCATTTTGACACACTTGGGTTACCATGAGGCAGAATCAACTGAAAAGACCTGCGGTGAGAGAGAGAGAGAGAAAGAAGAAGAAGAAGAAGGAGGAGGAGGAGGAGGAGGAGGGGGAGGAGGAGGAGAAGAAAAATAGGTTCATCCCAGGCTTAGGACCAATAACCTGCATTATACAGATGAAACCACCTTACTTGCTGAAAGTGAGGAGGACTTAAAGCTCTTGTTGTAGAACATCAAAGAATGCAGTCTTCAGTATGGATCACATCTCAATGTCAGGAAAACAAAGATTCTTTCCACTGGACTGATAGACAGCATTATGATGGATAAAGAGGAGAGTGAAACTGTCCATCTTGCTTGGATCCACAATTAACACCCTTGTTACCAGCAGTCAGAAAATAAGGAGATGAAGTGCACTGGGAAAATCTGCAGTTAGAGAGCTCTCCAAATTATTGGGGAGCAAAGATGTCAGTTTGAGGACTAAGGTACATTTGATTCAGGTTATAGTCTTTACAGTTATTTGGTATGCACCTGAGAGCTGGACAATGAATAAGGATGACAGGAAACGTGTTAACGCCTTTAAGCTGGTGTTGGAGAAGAGCACTGAACATCCCATGGGTGGCCAAAAGAACAAATAGATATGTCTTGGAGAGGGTGCAGCCAGAGTGCTCTTTGGAGGTAAGAATGATGAGGCTTTGCCTCACATACTTTGGGCATGTTGCTAGGAGGGGCTATTCCTTGGAGAGGGACATGATACTGAGAAGGAACGGTGGAGGGTCGGCGAAGGAGAGGAAGACCCTCAACCACGTGGATTGACACAGTGACTGTTGCAATGAGCTCTTGTGTGTCAGGAAGTGTGAGCATGGCACAAGACAGAACAGGGTTCAGATCTTTTGTTATTGGGTTGGCATGAGTTGTACTTGACTCACTGGCTCCTAACAACAACAACAATAACAACAACAACAACAAAGCTTAGGACCACAAGGCAGAAACCATGAATGTCCATCTGGATCTCTCTATCTTAGTCTTTTGGCAGGCTCCCATAAAAACACTAGTAGCCAGTTGCCATCAAGTTGACTCCAACTCATGGGGACCCCAATATTTATCCAAACAGAATGAGGCTCTCTGTAGGCGTTTTGATGATTGGCTTTTTTAAATAGATCACCAGGCCTTTGTTCAGCATCTAACTCACGGTATCTGTAGACTAGAACTGCACGTGTTAACTGTTTACACCACCCAATCTCAAAACTAAATGCACTGTGTCACCTAGGCAATTCTGACTCATTGTGTCACTGCAGGGCAAAGTAGAACCACCCCGTAGGGTTTCTAAGGCTGTGATCTTTATGAGAAGGAGTCCTGCCAGTGCACTGTAGAAGATTCTAATGGAATAATTTGTACCTACCAGCTACTCCATGTGAGAAAGAGACCTGAGTTGGCTTCTGTAAAGGTTTGCAGAAACCCAATGAACAGTTCTGGTTTTCCTGACAGGGTCATTAGGAATTGGAATCTACTCTGTAACAGAAGATTGGCTTGAATGGGTAATCATTATGGAAGCTGTCTGCTTCATCATTTTCTTTAGGACCAGCTGGTTGGTTCAAACCACTAACCTTTTGGTAGTGGATAAATGTTTTAAACACTGCACCAGGTTTCACACCACTCACTCAAAACTAGCTGCCATCAAGTAACTTCCAACTCACATCAAAACCGCGTTTTCAAGTTTCCAAGGCTATGTGCTGTAATGAGAGGAGACTGACCATCTTTCTCCCGAGGAGCTGTTGCTTCTTGTTGTTGTGAACAACAACAGCTGACCCTCTGGTGGGTTTTCAGAGATAATTAAATGAATGGGAGGAGACTGCCCATCCTTCTCCCTTGGAGCAGTTGGTGGCCTAGAACCGCATGCCTTTGGGATTGCAGCACAGCTTCTTGCCAGTAGGCCACTAGAGCCCCCCTAGCTGTTGATTGTTATTGTTGTTATTATGTGCCAATAGTGGATTCAAATAGTGGGATACTGGGACCCTTTGAGTTAGCAGGCAAACTCCATGAACTAAGGATTCCCAGAGTCCCCTCTTCATACACAAATCACTCACAGACCCTGAGAAAGCATACCTGTTAGCCCACCTACATGTCACTGGGTGAGATTCAGTAGCCAGTCTGCCCAGAGAGACTCAGCAGATGAAGCACCGGGCTACAAACCAGAAGGGTTGGGAGTTCTAACCCACTAGCTATCCTATGGGACAAAGATGAGGCAGTCTGCTTCCAGAAAGATGATAGACCGCCTCAGAACCCCTAAGGGACAATTCTACCAAAGAAAAACGTGGCAGTCTGCTCTGGTAGAGATGACAGCCGTGGAAATCAGAGGAGATGGTTTTGTGAATTGAAATCCACTTTGATGGCTGGCTGTGCATTTGGTTTGGGGAATTTTATTCTGAGGTTTCACACATTCAGAGCTTTCTGGGAAGGTCTGTTAGATGCTTAGCACTTCATCATGTGTACTATTATTATGGGAAAATGAGAAAAATACCAACACACACAAAAAACATCTCTCCTCCCTGCAGCCATATGAGCTCACCTGTCAAACAGCCCTCCCCACTTGTCAGAGATGAGGCCTGCAGTGCTGAGGATGAGGTCATGCCCTTTGTAAGTAATCAGGCACCACTTGAGGAGAAGTTGTTACGACTCATTGTGTCGCTCAACAAATATGCCAGGCACTCTGCTGGGTGCTAGGAGGTTAAGAAAAGGCATGATCCAGTCCCTGTCCCCGGAGACCTCGTGGTCTCAGCCTGTCTCACTTCCCCTTAACCATCGCTGCAGGCAGGATTTGCATCATCGAGATGCCAGCTCCCTGTATGTTGGGATACCTACCCTTTGAGTAGCTGGCTGGAGAACTTCCAAGCAACCCAAGAAGTCTTCCTCACATGGGGCGAGTTGGGGTGGTAACCTGAGAGGAGCAAGACTAAGAAAATCAAATCCAAATCCGCAAATAGGCAGGTGGCAGAGGGGAAACAGGGCTCAAATCACACGGAATTTCAGGCTTAGGGACTTGGCAAGGCATTTTTTTTTTTTTTTTTGGCAAGGCATTTCTGAGACAGCAGCTAGCTGACTTTTCCAGGGCCTCCATTTCTTGGAAGCTGACCCAGTGGTGTGACCTTAAGTATTTTGCTGCTAACCAAAAGGTTAGCAGTTCAAACCAACTCAACAGCTCTTTGAGAGGAAAAACTTGGCAATCAGCTCCTGTTAAGAAAATGATGTAGGGAAATCCGGTAGATTTCCAGTATAATCAACCACGTGAAACAAAAAGGGTAGTATTTACCCCAAAACAAAATTCAGAAAGCAAGGCGGGGCAGGAAAGAAGGACAAACAGAAATGGGGGTCCCAGAGAGGAAGGTGGAAGTGTCTCATTGAGGATACAAGATGTGTATTATTGACCGGAAAAAGGATTTGCTTCGTAAACTTTCACCCAAATGAAAGCACAACAAAATTCACCCTATGGGGCAGTTCTACTGTATCCCCTGGGTTTTCTGTGGACACAAGGCGGCCCAACAACTGTTCCTCTTTCCCTATATGTTACACTTGGAGAGAATGCTCCCCCTACAGCCTCCCAGGAATCAAGGGCATTCAAAACTGGTCCAATCCATCAATGACTTCGGAAGGATTACTGGAACACACTTTACAGTCAGTTCTCTGTACCAAATCCAGATCAAGCACATTGCCATTGAGTTGGTTCCAATGTGGAGGGACCCTCCACTTGGGTTTCCAGTACTTCAAATCTTTATGGAAAACAACTGCTCATCTTTCTCCCTTGGAGCCGTTGGTGGATTTGAACCCTCAACCTTCAAATTAGCAGTCAAACGTCTCACAGACTACACCTAGCTCTGTCTTTAATCCAGTGACCTTTCTGCTCCATGATCTGGTGGACTAATAGCTAGAATGAATAGGTAGGAGAGGAGAAGAAGCTGGCAGGACTATGGAGCAGTGGCCGCTGCCTGGTTTTCAAGGTCTCTGAGTAGCACACTGATTAAGCACTCAGTTGTTAACCGAAAGCTCAGTGGTCCAAAGCCACCCAGTCTCTCCCCAGGATACAGATGTGGAGATCTGTGCCTGTGGGACCAAGCCCATTGACATCAAATCAATTAGGACACAGAGGAGCCCTGATGAGACCTTGGCTAGGCCCTGAGCTGCTGAACAAAAGGTTAGTGCTTCAAGCCAGTGGCTCCATGGAACAAAGACTTGGCAATCTGCTCCTATAAAGAAGAAACTTGAATACAAACAAACAGCACCCAACACTGCCACAAAGTCCATTACAGCATATGGGGATCACCTTTTGGGCTCTGTATGTGTAGCTCTTTGAGGGAGCAGAATGCCTATGTTTCTCCAGTAGAATACCAAGTGGACGTGAATTCAAACCACCAACTTTTTCAACACCCTAGGAAAACCCAAAGATTAGTTTTACTTTGTTGTGTGGAGTCAAGAGGAGTCAAAATCAACTTACTGGAACCTAACTACTAACTAAAAGGTTGGCAGTTCAAACCTAGCCAGCAGCCCCATGAAAACCCCCCCCCCCTTTTTTTTTTTTTTTTTAGTTTTGGGGTTTTGTTGTGTGTGGTTGTTTTTTTCTGCTGTCTTTCCTCAAAGAAACTCTGATGGCACAGTAGATTAAGTTGGGCTGTTTGCCTAAAGGTCAGAGTTTCGAATCCACCAATCACTTCTGTGGAAGAAAGATGGAACAGTCTGCTTCCATGACAATTACATTCTTAGATAGTGTGCAGGGTAATTCTACACTGTCCTTCAGGGTCACTATGAGTTGAGATAGACTGGAGAGCAATGAGTTTTGTTTAAGTTTTTGGCAGCCCTACGGGTAGGAGTGTAATGATCCCCACAGCTAGTCGAAACCCTTGACATTTCTGACACATAAGGCTACTACTATTTGCTACCAGCCACCACTGGGGCTGGAGAGGGAAGGCTCTGTCTTTAAAAAACATAGTCACTGCGTCGTTCTGCATTTCCAATGACTCTTCTAAGACAAGTTCGCTGTTATCCTCTATGAAGCTCATCAGAATGTCTTCCTGACACAGTTGGGGCAAAATAGATCATTATCTCACATGGCTGCAGAGGTCTTCACATGTCGCAGGCTTAACTCTGCTTCCTGGTCTGAGATGGAGCCCATCTGACCACAGCAGGGAAAGATAACATCTTCCTGATACCAGAATCTATTGTCAACACGAATGACACAACTTTTAGAATTGTGAAAATAACTCTGACAAGCTCGGTCCTGTTCTCCTGGAAGCCAGGTGTCTGTGTGTCATGGAAGTTGGGGCAACCAACACAAACCCTTGCCCTTCGGTGTCCTTTTGAAGCTTGAGCCTTGGGAGTCCCCTTAGAGTCAAACAATGGGACAGATAAACAAGTCTGGCTTTTGCTTTGGGCGTTGCACTCTTTTGAAGAATTCAATCAATTTTTCGAAACTGATTCCAAGGATCAGCCTGGGAGTGGTATTTAATCAGTTCTTCAGCTCTGTTTCAGCCTTTCCCCTACAGCAATGCTGATAAGATGTGCTACAAGAATTCTGGTAGTTCTTCTAAGCTTGGGCTCCTGTTTAGAGCCTCTGAAATGTTTCTGACACTCTGGTTGGAAATACTAAGGAGCCTGGGTAGCATAGTGCATTAGCTACGTGTTGGGCTATTAATCAAAAGGTTGGCATTTCAAATCTACCAACCGCTCACAGGAGGAGGATAATGAGGCTGTTTCTTCTGTGAAGATTTATAGTCTTAGAAACCCAATAAGGGTCATCATGATGTGGGATTGACTTGTAGGCAGTAAATTGGGCTGGATTTTTAGTAGTTGTGATGTTACCCTGATTTACACACTGATTATTCAATAAATTTCAACAGACTTCTGTTGCTGGCTTAATATGATCACTGTCTTAACACTTCTAAGAAAGGCCTTCAGTCAAGTAGATTGACACAGTGACTGTTGCAATGGGCTCGAGTATATGTCAGAGATGATGAGGATGGTACAAGATAGGACAGGATCCACATCTGTTGTCCACAGGGTCACTCTGAATCATACGTGACTAGATGGCACCTAACAACAACAAAAACAACAAGGAAAGCCCAAAACCTGACTTGGACAGGAATTAGCTGTATGATTCTTGCAGAGATATTTAACCTCTCTGAGCTTCACTGTCTTCATGAGACCCACTGATCTCTAGTAAAATCTGACTCAAAGTTGACCCTTCACTGGGTTTCCTAGGCTGTATTTCTTTACAGGAAGAGACTGCCCATCTTTCTTTCATAGAGCAGCTGGTGGGTTTGAACCGCCGACCTTTTGATGAACAGCCGAGCACAGCTCTGTGCCACCTGGGTTCCTTGTCTTGAGCTCAGAAATCTCTCACATTCCCTCCAGTCCCTTCTAAGAGTCTCTGAGAATTGGTTCCTAGAAGTCTAGAGAATGATACCAATGGCCTGTTAAAAGTTTCTCCCCCAGGTGACAGACTACTCCTGTTTTGTTTGGGTCTTTTTAAAAATAAGGATGGGAACAGAACTAATAAACAAATCTGTGGTGAGAAGGGGATTTTTGTGTGTGGAGAGGAGTGTGATGAAAATGTTCTAAAATTAGATAATGGCCTTGGTTGCACAATTCTGTAAATACACTAAAAACCATTGAACTGTGCCCACTAAACAAGTGAAGCTCGTGACTCGTACATCCTCTGCCTGTAAAGTCTTTGGAACATCTGGTCCCTTTTCCTGCCATCTAAGAAATCTGAATTAATGCCATCTTGGGATCATTCCCATGGGCTTCTCTCAAGGCAATTTGAGCTAGAGGGAGGCATTGCCAGTAACCTGTAATCAGGTACTAGTTTAATTTAAAGAGGCCTGGTGCCTCAGTACGTTAAGCATTGGGCTGCTGATTGAGAAGTCAGGGGTTCAGACCTGCCAGCTGCTCTGCTTTTTGGGAGAAAAATGAAGCAGTCAGCTTTCATAAAAGTGACACCTCAAAAGCCTTACAGGGCAGTTTTACTCTGTTCTGTGGGGTCACTATGAATTAGAATTGACTCAGTGGCAGTGGATTTAATTGAGCTCACCAAATTAAACCTACTGTCATGTATTAAGGGTCAGGAAGTGGAAGAATGTCCCAAGAGGCTGAAAGTGTGTGCACCGATCCCTGGGTGCACAGATGGAGGGAGAAAGGATCCTCTTTCATGATCTTCTGTAGAATCACACTCTTACTGTCAATGGCCAAGGGCCTTGGTGGCACATTGCCTTTTGTGCTGGGATGCTAGCTAACCTTTCAAATCCACCAGCTGCTCCATGAGAGAAAAATGGGCAGTCTCCTCCTGTAAAGATTTATAGTCCCCAGAACCTCATGGAAGGTTGCCATGAGGTGAAGTCAACTTGATGGCAGTGGGTTTGGTATTTTCGAAGTCCTGGTAGTCTAGTGTCTTGAGCACTGGATTGCTAACAACAAACGCTGGCAGTTTGAATCCACAAGCCATTCCATGGGAGAAAGATGGGTGGTCTCCTAAGATTTACAGCCCGGGAAAGCTGAGGGAGACACACCAGGAGTTGTAAATGACTTGAAAGTTGGGTGTTTTATTTTCTGTTTGAGAACATGATTGATGGATGGCATAGTAGTAAAAGCCCTTGACTAAATACACAGTGAAGTTAGAACTCATGACCCTTCAGGACGTTTTCAGAGGCAGTAAATCACGAGGGAGGTTGTCCGTTTTTCTCTTGCAGAGCAGCTGGTAATTTCGAACTATGTATTTTTGCTTTGACAGTGCATTTTCTTATCCCTCAGCCACCAGAGTTCCCAGGCTCCCTTGGCTACAGTAGGTTTGTGTATTTGGAAGGTAGTCCAGGGTTAAAGTGCCCTATTGTTAAGTGAAAGCTTGGCAATTCAAACACAGCAGACATTCCCAGGGAGAGCTGTCCAGTTGGCTCCTTTGAGCATTACAGGAACTCTGTGGGGTAGCTCTATCCTGTCTCCTACACTGTGAGTTGGAATTGACTTCAAGACAGTAGATTTGTTCTTGTTTTTTAAAATTTCAATTTGTTGAGAGTATATGGACATATAGTTTCAACCATTTCTACTCATACATCACTTCAGGGACATGAATTACATTCATTGAGTTGGACATCCATTCAACTCCCCCTCCCCCCGCCTCCCCGCTCCTTCTCTGAGTTGTCTCTCTGCCATGAACATAAAACTTACTGTCCTTTAAATATCCTATATAATCATTTGATTGACTGTGGTCAGTATAGCTTCATCTCACATACTTTGGAAGCAGGAATGGCATCCACTTCCTAAACAACATGCTTTTGAAAATTATGAACTTTGAGAAATGACAATAGTTACAGAAAGGCTTCAGGTCTTTTGTTCATAGGGTTGCTGTGAGTCGTGCTCATCTCGACAGCAGTCAACAACAATAACAACACATACTTTGTGTACACGGTCAGGAGGGCCCAGTCCTTGGAGAAGGACATCATGCTTGGAAGGGTGGAGGGACAGCACAGGAGAGGAAGAACTCGGATAAGATGGATTGACTGGGGTAACAGAGGTAGGTGTGTTGGAGTAGGTAAGACTGGCTCAGGACAGGGCAGGGTTCAGAGCTATTGTATTGTCACTATGAGTCACAGGTGACTTGATGAAACATAACAACATTATCATTGAGTCAGAACCAGCAGGCTCTCCATTTGCATAGGAGATTGCCTACATTTCTTCTGAGGAGGCACTGGTAGACTGAAACCCTCTGAGAAGTGTGGCCATTGGGTTAGCAGTGCAACTGTGCCTCCTGGGCTACCCTACATATTGATGTTGTCATTGTTATGTACCACCATCTTGGAACCAACTTATAACTGACTCTCCAGTGGGTTTTCAGAGACAGTAAATGGCATGAGAGAAGATTGTCCATTTTTCTCTCATGGATCAGCTGGTACATTTGAGCTGCGTGCCTTTGGGTGGCAGCCCAACTCCTTCCTGCTAATCCACAAAAGTTCCTGGCATACTAGGTAGATCTTAGAGGAGCACAATACTAGGAGTAGACGTTTTTAGTAGTTCAGCTACTATTGATTTTCCTTCTTCTTCACCCTTTTGTTTACCATCTAAGGTCAATGAGAGTATCCAATACCAAGTCTAAGATACCACTTTGAAAACTGATGTGCACCTTATCTAGGCTGTGGAATTTTCAACCTCTTCATTTGCATGTGAAAACTGGGCAATGAAGAAGAGTAAAGAAGAAATTGATGTCTTTGAATTATGGTGTTGCTGAAGAATATTGACTATACCACAGATTGCTAGGAGAACAAATGGATCTGTCATGGAAGAAAGAAGATGGCTTTGAAGAGGCTTTTGAAGAAGACCACATCTCACATACTTTTGAGCATGTTCTCAGAAGGGACCAGCCCATCAAGAAGGACATCAAGTTTGGTTTATTAGGAGATTGATTCTTTAAGAGGTGGATGGATGGTCACCATGACTACAGCAATAGGACTCATCGGAACCATTCTGATAATTGTGCTGGGCCAGCATTGCCTCGTCCATCCGGCCAGAACTGTCCCAAAGGCCTCCGATGAGCAATGGAGCTAGATGGAACCGCACGGGTGACACCATCGCCAATGAGGAAATAGAAACTTCTTTAGAAAAAGCCACATTTTCTCTGTAATTTCAAATGTACACAAGAATTCATTTTTCCTCCAAGATGTTTCAAGAAACAAAAAGGCAGAATGATTCCTCATGGTAGTATGCGATTTTCTAATTATTAAATTATTCTATATTAAGTCAGTCACTACCAGTGTACCAAATAAACATAACATTTCTTATCAGATTGATATCATACACAAAATCATTTCTCCTCTTTTTCATCATCTTTCAAATCAACCCTTGATCAGAGAGTTAGACAATAAAAAACTTCAAAAGAAATATAATTCTAATTCTACTCAAACTTTTTTCTTAAAACTATATAAGTATTGCATCCCCTGAATGCAGGCAAATGAACGCTTACCATTTATCTTGTAGTGTGAATTATAAATTATCTCTTTTATTGTGCACCGGGAACCGTGGTGACACAGTGGTTAGGCAATAAGTGGTTAACTAAAAGGTCATTAGTTCAAACCCAACAACTGCTCTGCATGAGAAAAATGTGACTGTTTACCTCCTTGAAAATGTCAGCCTTGGAAACTCTATAGGGAAGTTCTACTCTGTTCCATAGGGTCACTGTGAGTCATAATAGACTCCATAGCAATGGATGTGGTTTGGTTTTTAAGCTCTAGCATAGCAATGGCATAGAAGTTTTGACAGCCATGTTTTGATTGCTTGATTGATCCATCATTGCTCCACACTGTTCAAATTGTGTTTTTCTGTATTCCTTGAGGGAATAGTAGCACTGTTTATCAATAAACGCACAGCTCAATTTACTTAACAGCAGAAATAAGCATCAAGGGTAAGTGTGCCCAAATCACTCTTAAAGACACCTGTTGAATCAGCTGGATACTGATGTTGTCAGCATCGATGAATGAATGGTTAGAGCTAGTGTGGCTTTTGTCATCACTGATTCAGCTCTACAGTCAATCCTTATTGGGCAACTGTCCACATGACTGAATTTCATATCTATGTTGCCTAAATGGAATAATCCACTTAGTATGCACCTCCTCCTGCCTGCTAACTAGGGATCACAGAGAGTTTAAGGAGCCCAAGTGACGTATTGCAGAGCTTATTCCTCTGCTAACTGAAAGGTAGGCAGTTTGAACCCATTGGTGGAAGAAAGGTGGTCAGTCCTTTCCTTGTAAAGCTTTGGAATCCTGATTGAGTGTCACCAGGAGTTGGAATCAACTCAACAGTGGTGGGTTTGGATTTTATATTTATTATTATTATTCTAGTTTATTTACAAAATTAAAATACATTGTTTTCCAGAACAGATTCTTCCAATGTCCCTCATGGCCCCATAAAATTTTTGTTTTGTTTCTATGGAAAACATTCTTTATTTGAAAAACACATGCAGATGGGGTGGGGGGGCGAGCTGAGACTTAATTGCTTAATTTAGGATAAGGTGTTTATACATGGGCAGGATAGGGATTTTCTCTGCAGTTTGAAGGTCCTGGGATCATTTTTCATTATTCCAGCATTCCCTGGTTTGATTGTTACCCATCTCCTGAGCTGGGTCATGAAACCCATGTTCAGGGGTAAACATTATTCAGATTACAACTATCTCCAGAGGTGGGTCTGAACGTCATGTTTAGGGGTAAACAGATTACTTACTATTTTTAGAACACATAGAAATTCAGATAGGGACAGAAGATCCGCAAAATGCAATCACTTTGGTCACAACCTTTTCTTTCTTCCTTAAAAAAAAGGGGGGGGGTATGTATATGAGCAATCTTCAGAAAACTACTTCCTGCTGAACCGGGGTGAAGCCAGGTAAAAAGATCTTATGCCGAAGATGGTTTAGGTAGAATTGGTTGATATTCAAAGTTGGTTAACAGGAACTGTTGCGTGGTCTGGTTTATTAAGGCTTCAATTCAATGAGTTGGACGACTTCTGTACTGCAGTGAGGACAGGTCTTTTGAAGAAGACCTCTCCTCGTGCAGGCCACCGGATGAAAGGTCCAAATTCACTATGAGGTCCAGAAGCAATACTATCCAAGTATATAGCAAATACACTTTGTTTAAAATATGTGCTGAGACTTAATTTGACATTGATGGGTCTGGCTTTGGTGATTCTCTCACAGAAAGAACTGGTGGGGTCATCTTTACAATCTCTGCTGTTCTTGAGCCCATCGTGGTAGCCAATATGCCAATTCGTTTCATTGAGGGTCCTCTTCCCCTTTAGAGACGCTTGACTTTACCTATTCAGTCTGCATGCTTAGCAAATAATCAGAGAAGCTGATCTATATGGAGAAGAACATGGCATCAGAATTGGAGGAAGACTTACTAACAACTGGTGAGACGCAAATGGTATGGCCTTGCTCACAGAAAATGAGGAAGACTTGAAACACTCATTGATGAACCTCAAAGACTATGTCCTTTTGTATGGATTACACTTCAACATAATGAAGACAAAAAAACCTAGCAGGTGAACAAGTAAACAACAGAATAATAAATAGAGAAAAGATTGAAGTTGCCGATGATTTTATTTTACTTGGATCCATAATCAGTACCCATGCGAGTCAAAGCCAAGAAATCAAATGTTACATTGTAGTTGACAGATCTGCTGCCAAGGACCTTTTTAGAGTGCAAAAGGGCAAAGATGCCAGTTTAAAGACAAGTGTACCTGTCTCAAGGTATTTCAACCACCTCATAGGTGTGAAAGCTGGACAATGAATACAGTTAAGACTAGAGGAGAATTGATGCCTTTAAATTGTGATGTTGGTGAACAATATTGAATATCCATCCCATGGACTGACAAAAGAACAAATAAATCTGTCTAGGAAAAAGTGGAGCCAGAATATTCCCGAGAAGCGAGATGGTGAGACTTCATCTCACATACTTGGGGCACGTTATCAGGAGGGAGCAGTTCCCTGATGCTTGGAAACGTTGAGATTATCAGTGAAAGAGAAGCAGCCCCCCAAGGAGGTAGATTGACACAGTGACTACAACAATTGGCTCAAGTAGGGTAGAGAGAGTGAGAATGGTGAATTTTGGGCAGGATCTCGTTCTGCTGTGCACAGGGTCACTGAGAGTCCATTCCCACTCAGTACCACTGAGAACACCTTGCTAAGCATGATGCCTTCCTCCAGGGGCTGGACCTTCCTGATAACATGTCCTCAGTACGTGTGATGATATCTCACCATCCTCACTTCTAAGTGACAATCTTTGCAGGGCCATCCTTCCTCCCTCAGAGCCAGTGGGAGCCTTCTTCCTCAGAAGTTAGCTGCAGCCCAAGCCATGGAGTTCCAAATCAGAGCAAACCTGACATGGTGCCGAGGTGATTCCAGCTCCTGTGTTTTAGAGCAGAATCGATCCGTGGTGTTTTCTTGGCTCTAATCTTTGTTCAAATCCACCAGCTGTCCAGGATGGACAATCTCTCCCATGTGATTTACTGTCTCTGAAACCCCCGAGCGGGTCAGCTATGGTTTGGTTCCCACTCAAAGACACACAAAAACTATATTTACAGAAGGTTGCCTATTGGCATAGTGTGCTATGTGTTGCATTGCTAACTGAAAGATTGGTGGTTCAAATCCACCAGCTACTCTAAAGGACAAAGATGAGAAACTTCCTCTCATAAAGCTTTAGACTTGGAAACTTGATGGAGAGTCTCTGTGAGCTGGAATGGACTTGTTAGCAGTGGGTTTTGCTTTGTTTTTAAACTTTACAGAAGCAGATCTTCTGATCTTCCTTCTGTGAAGCTGCTGGCATTTACACCTGCTGACCCTTCAGTGATTGGTGAGCATAAATGGTTACCTTATAGGCGACTGGACAAATGGTTGGCAGTTTGAATCCCCCAGTGCCTTTAAAGAAAGACTGCTCAGCCTCCTATCATGAAGATTTACGGCCTTGGATACCCTTGGAGGCTCATCATAAGTTAGAACAATGAGTTTGGTTTGATTTAAGGGCCATAGTTTTAGGAGATCCACAGTCTATCAGACCAGTAAGTCTAGCTAACTTTTAAAAATATACGTAATTTTGAGCTTTGTTGCACATCCTATCCTGTCTTATTCCTTCTTTTACATCAAGCTTAAGTACATCTCATGTACTGCATGTAACCCTCATTCAGGGATGCCATGTAGGGTTGTACAGGTTGTACACTGCTCAACTTCAGGAGCCAACGTCATGTTGTAATCAATGTACATTCATCAAGGCTACACACGACAGCCTGATCCCAGTCAATGTGACATTCAACCTTCTTGCCTTCCCTCAGACTATGCCCAGACTCATATGAATAAATTCTTAATTGTCACATACTATGGCCACATGTCAGGTCTCATCATCCTTGAACATTTCCCTGTCTCCCGGAATCGTTTGGCCCTGTATTCATTCAAGGATGGCTCTGAAGTCAGGTTCCCTGGGATTGGATTTTGACTCTCTCACTCAACAGTCAGCACTGAGGGCACCTTTACTTCATCTCTGTACAATGCAGGTTCCTCAACCTTAACATATGGTGAATGCTAGTGTCTAATTATATGTACAAAGAAATTTATCCAAAGGAAGTGACTCACATAGTTGTAAAGTCTGCTGAGTCCAAAAACTAGCAGCTCTTTTAGTCACTTGATAAACATGTCATAGCAGCACTCCTAAATGAAATACATACTGCCTCCAGAATCCAGAGTGGTCCGCCAGACATTATGTCTTCTTTTTAGTTATGAAAGGGACCAAATACAATAACTTTTCCTTCACTTTAGATTGAATATCTTGACATGCCCCATCCACACCACTGGATCCCTAGAAATTTCACCGAGGTAAAAATGCTTGAATTTTTGTTGGGTTCATTTCACACCTCCTAGCATAAAAATGTCTCACTGATAAATCTTGGGTCACTGATACAGCTTCCTTACTAGAGCCAATCAACATGTCAACAGTGTAAGGATCAGTGTGATACCTTGTGGAAGGGAAAGGTGACCTTCAGATCAGACTTAATTATGATACTTGTTTCCATTCCAAAGAAAGGTGATCTGAGAGAGTGTGGAAATTGAAATTACATGCAAGCAAGATTCTGCTGAAGATTATAAAAAAATGACTGGAACAGCATATCAATAGAGAACTACCTGAAGTGTAGGCTGGATTTAGAAGAGGCCATGGCACTAGGGATATTATATCTAATGTCAGATGGATCTTGGCTGAAAGCAGAGAGTACCAGAGGAATGTCTGTTTCATTAACTGTGCAAAGACATTTGACTGTGTAAGTCACAACAAACTGTGGCTGACTCTGAGAAGAATGGGAATCCCAGAACACTTGATTGTGCTTATGTGAAACCAGGAGGCAGCTGTTAGAATAGAGCAAGGAAACACTGCATGGTTCAAAACTGAGAAGGGTGTGTGTCAAGGATGTGCCCTATCTCCATATCTTTTTCAATCTATATGCGGAACGGATTAATCGGGAGGCTGGGCTCTATGAAGTACAGCATCAGGATTGCAGGTAGACTTGTCAACAATCTGCATTATGCAGATGACACAACCCTGCTTGCTGAAACTGAGGAGAACCTGAAGCACTTGCAGAAGAAGGTCAAGGACTGCAGACATCAATATGGATTGGAGCTCACCATCAAGAAAACAAAGATTCTCACCACTGTAGATTGGCAGCATCATGATAGATAGTAAAGAGATTGAGATCGTTGACAGCTTCAGTTTGCTTGGCTCTATGATCAACATCCTTGGTACCAGCATCCAGGAAATGAAAAGATGAATTACATTGGGGAAGTCTGCTGTCAGAGATCTCTCCAAATTACTGAAGAGCAATAATGTCAGTCTAGAGACTAAGGAGTGCCTGATAGAGACCATGGTCTTTGCAATTACTTGCTATGCCTCAGAGAGCTGGACAGAGTTAGGGATGATGGAAGGAGAGCTGATGCCTTTGAGCTATGGTGCTGGAGAAGAGTATTGAATATACCATGGACTGCTAGGAGAAAAACAAGTTCATCCTGGATAGAGTGAAGCCAGGTTGCTCCTTGGAGGCAAGGATTCTGAAGCTTCGTTTGACATACTTTGGATATGTTGCAAGGCAAGATCAGTCCTTGGAGAGGGACGTCATGCTTGGAAAGGTGGAGGGACAGCGTAGGAGAGGAAGATCCTTGATGAGATGTATTGTTTCAGTCATTGGAGTAATGGGGATAGAGACAATAAGATTGGCAAGGGAAAGAGCAGGGTTTAGGGCTGTTGTACATGGGTGCTCTCTGAGTCGCAGGTGACTTGACGGCACATAACAACAACAACAACAACAGGAGAATTGATACACCCTCAATGTAGAGTGGTGGAAATGTGTTGCTGGCCTTGACAGCTAAGGCAAACTGCTTCTGAAGATCCCTAGAATAGAGAGAAAAGCATTGACCAGATGAAGAGGTACAATCCAGATACTAGGAGATGTATTAATTTGCTCAAGCTATAAAACCACATCTGACACAGTGGCTCTATTTAGGGTATTATTGTTGTTGTTGTGTACCATGAAGTTGAAACCAACTCATAGCTGACCCTTTAGCAGGTTTTTAAAGGCAGTTAATCACACTGGAGGAAATTGCTTATCCTTATGCAGAACAGCCGGTGGATTTGAACCACATACCTTTGGGACTGATGCACAGTTTCTTCCCACTAGGCCACCCTCTTCAAGATCCATCCGCTTTCTGCACAGACCAAATAAGCCAGTTACATGGGGATTTGATGAGGAGTCACTACCTCTGCATCCAAGTCCTTGATGATTGCACTAAACTCTGCAAGTCTTCCAGGAATGTGATATTTCTGTTCTATCTTCCAAGGTAAGGTAGTTCTGATGGCTTCCACTTGGCTTTTCCTCCCATAATAGCTCTTACTCCACATTTCAGAGATCCAGTGTGGGAGTTCTGCCAGTTGTTGCGTCTGTCTGCTACAGTTATGCATTCTGGACTATATGACTACAGGGTGGGTCTGGGAACCCACTGTGAGATGGGCCTCACTCCATTAATACCCTGACCTCCATACTCCCTTATTCTGATTGGTAGATACAATGACATTTTGGGTCTCCTGGAATGAATGTCAATTCAGAACCAATATTCCATAATCCTAAAAAAAATTTTTTTAAGTCACCCTTGTAGTTAGTTTTTTTTTTTGAGACACCACAACTAAACTTAAGAGACATGTCAGCCGTCAATGTTTTTGGAATCACAGAAACCAAGAAAGGCTTAAGATACAAACTGCCAGATCATGGGTTGGACAATGGAAGATATTTTTCTGAAGGGACTTGGTAGATGAGAAGGATTATCCTGGTGGAGGGTGGAGCTGGGAAGCAAGTGGGTAATGGCACTGGGCTAAGGGTGGGATCAACACTTTAACTAACG
>NW_006399884.1:6554129-6624750 GCF_000299155.1 Elephantulus edwardii | reverse complement strand
GGCGCAGGATAGAGCAGGGTTTAGAGCTGTTGTGCATAGGGTCGCTATGAGTCGGAAACGACTCGATGGCACATAACAACAACAACAACACCCTTGTAAAAGGCAGTCAATCCGTTTATAGGGAAAGTGGTAGGAGAAAGAGTAAAAGTATTAATTTTTAACAGTGTAATGAGATTCTTCCTCCAGGGGACTCAACCTCCACTTTGTTCAAGGGGTTGTGAGCATGCAACCTGACTTAAGTTTGGGAATTGATTGTGTGGCCCTGACTTTCTAGTTGGACTCAAGTTCAAGTTAGATTGTCATTCACAGGAGCTAGAATTCCTTCTTGTATGAAATACCTAGTGAATATTTTGTAGCTTTCCTCAGGCCGTGGATGAGCAGAGTCCTCTTTACTAAAGGAGGTAGTGCCGTCAGGAGCACTAAGACTGGTAAGACTTGAGAACCATCCTGGAAAACCCATCTTTACTATTCTTATTATCAAATGTCTTAGGCTGGGTTCTCTGAAGATGTAAAACTAATTTATGTAAAGAGATTTAGCTAAAGGAAATGACTCATATGCTTGTAAAGGGGACAAGTCCCAGATTCTTGGCACATAGCTGTGGAGGCTGATGAATCCAAAATTGGTGGATAAGGAAGACTGTCCAAGGAACCAAAGAGGCAAGGAGCTATATACACAATGGAGACCAAGCCAACAGCAAGCTAGCTTCAGCCTTCTTTATATACTCATGCTCCAGGTACAACTCCCCCTCAACCAATTAACTGCTCAGAGCAAATCCCATCAATAGAATTATTGCACTACCTTAAACCTCATCCAGGGAATGGCCACATCACATGTCAAACCAAAGAATCATGGGCAACCAAGCTAACACACGACCTTTACCATCACATCAGCTTTATTCCTTATGGTTTATTTTGAAAATTTTCTCCACCTTTCACTATTCTTGGTGGTGCAGGATTTAAGAACCCAGATTCTAAATGAAAGGTGCAAGTGCGAACACATTAGACACTCCTTGGGAGATAGGTGTGGGGGTTTGCTTTCATAATGATTAACCCCCCTGCTGTTATGTTGACTCTTAGTGACTCTGGAGGACAGAGAACTTCCCCATAGGGTTTCCAAGTCTAAAATGTTTGAAAAGAAGTAGTTTCATCATTGATTTTTTAAAAAAATAAAATTTTACATTTTAATTGTGATTTTAATGAAAGTTTACAGAAATGTTAGATTTTCATTCATTCAATGTTACACATTTTTATCTCCTCTCCCTCCCTCCATTCTCCCTTCCTGTTTTATTTTTTAAAAATGTTTATTCATTTTGCACAATCACCTCCTTCCCACTGCCTGCCCCCAGTCCTCTTTGCAATATACTTCTTATTCTGGGCTATTGCACATATCATAATATATTCCTTTTAAACAGTTCTTTCCTTCATCTATTTCAGTGCAATGTTCATCATCTAAACACTCTTATCCTATTCTCCTCCAAAACTCTCATGTCAGATGTGTTTATAACAATGGTGCTATGCAGTAGTTGTCCTTTTATGACTATTTCACTCAGCATAGTGTCCCGCAGGGTCACCCATGCTGTGTAATAATGTTTTATGATCTTGTAATGTGCCAATGGTCATTGACTCACGTTGAGTAAAACACTACCTGCCTGTTCTTATGCTGTCCTCATACTCTGCTGTGCTTAAGACCTGCCCCCATATTTTCCTGCTTATGCCAATTTTTATAGCCATTGTGTTAACCCATGTCATAGAGGGTCTTCCTCATTTTTTATAGCCTTCTTATTTGCCAAGCATGGTATTCTTTCCTAAAGGCTGGCTTCACAAAATATAATGTCCAAAGTCTCATCATGATGGTTTTTAAGGTGTTTTCTGGCTGTTTTGTTTATTTTTACTCTGATTTATTTATAAAGTTTGAATACCTTGTTTTTCACAAAAGATCTTTTTCATTTCCTTCACCACAACCACCCATCGAATTGTGCAACCCTTTGATTAACACCCTACTCCCTCTTTCTCACCCCTTTTTTTCCACCCTCCCCCTTCCCTGGATCCTCATATTAATTTTACAATAATGGTTTTCTACAGTATTTGTCCTTGTGGGACTGAGCTAGTTCACTCAACATAATGCTCTCCAGACCCTCCCAAAATTCCATATGACCCAGCTATTTCATTGCTTGGGATATACCCCCAAAAAGTGAGAACTGAGGCTCAAACGGAAATTTGTACAGCAATGTTCATAGCAGCATTATTCACTATTGCAAGAACATGGAAATAGCCCTGATATCCAACCACAAACGAATGGATTGAGAAGTTGTGGTACATTCATACAATGGAATATAACGCAGCATGCAGGAACAATCATTTTGTAAATTACTACCTACCTTGGCTGTTTGTTTGTTTTAATTGTGTACCATCGAATCAGATCCGACTGGCACAGGAGGAGATTGCCTCTCTTTCTCCTGTGGAGAATCTGGTGTATTCAAACTGTGTGCTTTCAGGATTGCAGGACAGCTTCTTGCCACTAGGCCACCAAAACTCCCTACTTGGCTGGTTTTAAAGATGTTTTCTGGCTGCATGCATTTCTTCTAGCTTTCCTTGTTTTCTTACCTTTGCTCATCATAGTTTCAGTCTCAGAAGAGTGAAAGGTAAGATATTTGGTAACAATGTGGCTTTGTGGCATCTTTTGAACCATCCCTTTTGACAAATGAGAACTCTGTTTTGGCCTCCTATGTGCCCACTACCGGAGTGTATAGACCTATGGGGCAAACAATGTCCAGCTTTCATGGAGCTTGCTTTTCTGTTGAGGAGACAGTGAATATACCCAATAGGTATCCTAATGAAGAGAGGAGATAATTTTAGGTAGTCAAAATGCTCTCAGAAAGTGAAATGGAAAAGCAATGTGAAGAGTGACAGATGTTTGGGGGAGGACAGCTTTGGATGGGTAATCCAGCTCCCATCTGTCAGTGTGTTGTACTGTGATAACATGCATGTTGCTGTGACCCTGGAAGGTTTGCCATTAGTATTTAAAATACCTGGAGGGTCACCCCTGATTTCATCAAAGCTTTGAGACTAAGACAAGTAAGAAGAAAGGCCTGGTGATAATATTTCTGAAAATTAGACCATGCAGACCCCATGGATCACCACAGAGTATTGTCTAAAAATAGAGCTGAAGACAAGCCCTGAGGTTGCAAGGTGCTCAAAATACACAGCCTTAAGCATGGTGTAGGTGGCTCAGGATTTTGTTCTGTTGTATTTTGGTGACCATGAATAGGAGCCAGCTTGATGGCGGCTAATAATAACTCTCGTAACTTAGAAATGAAAAGTAAGCAATGTTTTATCTGGAGCTCAATTGATGGCAAATCACCACTACAATCAAAAAAATCTTAAGGAAGATGACATTTGAGCTGAGACGTGACTGTAAAGAAGGAGCCAGCCAAGTGGAATACTAAGCAGGCAGAAGCTTCTGTGTTCCACTTGTCTCAGTTCTCTGGAGCTGCTGTAACAGAAAAGCCACAAAAGTATTTATTTAAGCAAAGGTTTATTTTCTCAGTTTGGAAGTTTAGGACTATAACTCTAGGGGAAGACTTTCTATCTTTATTGAATCTTGAAGAGAAAGTCCTTTCCTTTCAGTATCTGTGAGCCTGATGGCCTTAGGAAATCTCCATGTATCTTCACATCAATCTTTCTTTGGATCTAGGAGATTCTCAGCATGGGAACCCTGAGTCCAACAGACAAACTCCATCCCTGGGTCTTCCTTTTTTTTAATTTTTTAAATTTTATTATTATTTTTTGTGCATGTTCCTTCAAATCAGATCTGACTGGTACAGGAGGATATTGCACCTCCTTCTCCGGCAGAGCAGCTGGTGGATTCGAACCGTGTTCCTCTGGGATTGCAGTGCAGCTTCTTGCCACTAGGCCACCAGAGCTCCCTGGGTCTTCTTTCTTGATAGTACTGAGGTTCCTCCAACCTCAACAAAAGTTGCTGTATTATTTAAGAATTGAGAGGCTTGCAACATTATTTTGGACTATAGAGAGGGACTATGCAAAGGAGAAACATGTACCTAGACTGAGAAAATGCTGTACAAACAAAGCAAGGGGACACTGCACTGTTTAAAATCAGGAAAGGTATTCCTCGGAACTGGATCCTTTTCAGAAGCTGAACTATAAAGAAAAATTTAGCATTAGGATCAGAGAAAGAATCATCAACAACCTGCTTTATGCAGATGACACATACTTGCTGGCTGAAAGTGAGGAGGACTTGAAATGATTCCTGTAGAGAATCAAAGACTACAGCCTTCAATGTGAGTTATATTTCAACCTCAAGGAAACAAAAATCCTCACCTCATGCCAATAGGCAACATCATGATAGCTGGAGAAGAAAGAGAAATTGCCAGCGATTTAATCTTGCTTAGATCCACAATCAACACCCTTGGCACCAGCAGCCAGAAAATGAAAAGAGAAAAAAAGAAAAAAAGACAACGAAAAGAGGTATTGCATTGTGAAAGTCTATGGTCAGGGATCTCTCCAAAGTGCTGAAAAACAATGATGTTAATCTGAAGACTATGGTGTACTTGATCCAAACCATAATATTTTCAGTTACCCACTAGGCAGCTGAAAGTTGGACAATGAATAAAGATGACAGAAGAAGTATCAATGTTTTTGAAGTGTGGTATTGAAGAAGAGTGCAGAATACCACATGGACTGTCACAACAAATAAATATGTCTTGGAAAAGGTGCAACCAGGGTGCTGCTTGGAGACAAGGGTGCAGAAACTTTGTCTCACATGCTTTGAGCACATTGTTAAGTGGGGCTGTGCCTTGGAAAAGGACATACTTGAAAAGGTAGAGGAGGGCCAGTCAAGGAGGGGAAGAGCCTTAATGAGACGAATTGACACAGTGACTCTGATTGTGGGCTCGAGTATGCCAGTGATGTTAGGAAGGCACAGGATAGGGCAGGGCTCAGATCCATTGTTCAAAGAGCCACTGTGAGTTGTAGTCGACTTGACAGCACTTAACAACAACAAACACTTACAGAGGAACTATTCCTTTTTCTTTTTTTAATTGAGGTTTTAAAGAACCTTTTTAATTGTAGTTTGCATGGCAGTTTATAGAGCAAGTGGATTTTTCCATTCAATAATTCATAATTCATATACATTCTGTTTTATGACATTCAATACAATCACTACTTGTTAAAAGCACCCTTACCACTTGCCTGTGATTCCAATTTTCATTCCTTTTTCTTTCCTATCCTTACTTGACTTCTGAGGGAGCTCTAGTAGCCTACTGGTAAGAAACCAAGATGTAATCACCAAGGCACACGGCTCGAATCTACCAGCTAGTCCTTAGGAGACAGATAGGCAGTCTCCTCCAGTATGATTTACTGCCTCTGAAAACCCACTGGAGGGTCTGCTGTGGTTTAGTGCCAATTTGATGGCATGCAGTAGTGACCTGACTTCTGAGCTTTATCCCCGGGCAAATGCTGCCCTTTTGCTCTACCTCACCTTATCTCTCATAGCTTGGACATGCTAACAAGAGAGGCTAATCCTTAGAAAAGGACACCATCATGCTTGAGAGAGTAGAGATTCAGTGAAATAGAGGAAGGCCCTCAGTGAAATGGACAGAAACATCAACAATGGGCTTAAGCACAGTGGACATTGTGATGATGGTACAGGATTTGATAGGGTTTCCATCCATTGTCCATCAGGTCACTTTGAGTCAGAATCAATATGGGCCATAGTCTAGTGATTCCACTGGTAAGACCATGAAACCTGGTCTATTTTATGGTTTTTATTATTTTCTTCTCTTTTGTCCGGGACTCTGTATTATGAGCCCTTTCAGAGTGTTCAGCTGTGGTAGCTGCACCCCCTTTAATTAATTCTTCTGACTCAGGATTATGGAGGTTGAGGTTCATGTAGACTATCAATTCTTTAGACTAATTATTCCAATGAGTCTTTGATTTTTCTATGCTCTTCTTTGTTTCAGACAGGAAGAGACAAAAATTTGCTTATTAGATGTGTACTTGCAAGACCCCAGTCACTACTCACCAAAGTAGGATGTAGATAGAACATTGCCTTGTGGACTATTCTATACTGGTTAACCTCAATGTCCTTTGAGACTATCCTTCTAAGGATGATGTGCTATTTTGCTGGATCCTGAAGACTGAATAAGGGGATGATGGCAGGAATAACCTAGGTGATCACTGTAGTAAATCAAAACCAAATTTAATGCCATCAAGTCAAGACCCTCCATCAGATTCCCAAGGCTGTAGTGAGCTCTGGTGGCCAGCTCACTAGTAAGCACCTGGAATCTCAAAGGCATGTGGTTCAAATCCAACAGCTGCTCCACAGCAGAAAGACAGATAATCTCCTTCCGTGCTATTTACTACCTCTGAAAACCCACCGGAGCTTCAGCAATGGGTTGATTCTAACTTGACAGCACACAACAACAACAAACCTTTACAGGAGGAGACTGCCCATCTTTCTCCCTCGGATCAGCTGGTGGATTTGAACTGCCAACGTGTTTTTTTCATTAGCGACCTAACATGGAACACATGATACCACTAAGCTCCTTATAATAGCTCAGAAAGTCCAACAAAGTAGGAGTGCACATGTGTTAGTATATAAAATAGTATTAGTCTGGGACTGATGTGGGAAAGTCTGAAATGCCTTTTCAGAAAGTGTGATTCTTTGGGTGATGGGGAGCTATTGCAGATGAGTGATTGATTATTAACTGCTGCAAACCGGATCTTATACTGGAGAAGCTAGAAATGCTCTGTAGCTGAAGCCACATCTCAGAGGACTTGAGTAACAGCCCCTGTGGGGATCACGTTGCTGTATAGGATCTGTTGGACTGTCTTAGGTAAGCAAGGAAAATACAGTCAGTGGGGAATTGCTACAGTGTTTGACACAAACAACTCTTGCCTCTGGCATCTAGTACTCCCTGACCTGAGATATAGAGTTCTACAGGGGTTTGAAGAGGAATTTCCCATTTTGTTTTTGACTTATTTTTCTTTTTTTTTAAATTTTATTGTTTTTGTGTGAGTGTACCGTCAAATCAGATCTGACTGGTACAGGAGGAGATTGTCCCTCCTTCCCTGGCAGAGCATCTGGTGGATTCGAACCGTGCGTCTCTGGGATTGTAGTTGCAGCTCCTTGCCTCTAGGCCACCAGAGCTCCCCTATGACTTATTTTTCTTTTTTTTTTCTTGTTGTGTATCATTGAGTCAGATCAGACTGGCACAGGAGAAGATTGCCCCTCCTTCTCCAGCAAAGCATCAGGTGGATTTGAACTACGCACCTTCAGGATTGCAACGCAGCTTCTTGCCACTAGGCCACCAGAGCTCCCTTGTAAGTTTTTGTGTTTTGGTTTATTTTTTTTCCTTAAAGGAAATGTTCCTCTGTGTCTCCGTCATTTCCCATGTTGTCACTTTTCCATATCTGATCTTACCTTTGTCATCCTTCATCTTGAGTGTCATTAAAATGGACATACATACACACTAATATTTATTGTGTTTAACAGATATTTTCTTTTATTAAAAAAACCAACCAACAGATTGAAGATTTTTTGGCAACCCCAGTATGTCTGCACAGTTTTCCCCAACAGCATGTGCTCACTCTGTCTGTGTCCCACTTTGACTTTCTCATCATATTCCAAACTTTTTCATCATACTGTTAGACAACAGTGTGAATAGACTATAGTCTAGTGTCAACGTAACTCTTGTAAGTACTAGGAAACCCCAAGCTAGTCATGTGACTTGGTGTTTTGGTTTTTTTTTTTTCAATATTAGCTTTATTGTGGTGGTCTGGTACCGAGCCTGCACTCTCTCTGAAACATGCCTGTGTAGGAGCCTCAGAGAGCTCAGGATCCCATGGAAATGAGAATGTTGTTATTAGGAGCCATCAAGGCAGCTACAGTTCATAGTGACCCCATGGACAATAGATCTGAGCCTTGCCCTATCCTGTACCATCTTCATGACCTCTGATGTGCTCAAGACACTGTGCCAATCCACTTCATTGAGGGTCTTCCCCTATTTTGCTGGCCCTCTGCCTTTCCATCATCATGTCTTTTCCAAGCTCTGGCCCCTCCTGACAACATCCACAAAGCATATGAGATGAAGTGTTACTATCCTTAGAGGTAAGGAGCATCTGTTATCAATTTTTAAGAAGAGTAATTTATTATATTAAGATGAAAATTTACATGATTATATTAGGTTTCCATTTTACCATTTTTACATATATTATTCAGCGAGTTTGGTTACATTTTTCCACAATGTGTGTGTCAACAGTTTCATTCTTTCTGTTCTGGTTGTATAATTTTCAGTATTCTAGCTTCCCTCTCCTCTCGCCTTGCCATCTTTGATGTAGGGTAGTTGTTGACCTGATGATTTTACAAAGAGGCTCATGACTCTTGCGGGATATTCTTCATTTTTTATTGTTATTTTGTCTTGCCAAGTCATAATGAACTTTTATCCAAAACCAGAGTCACTGCCCATAAGCTGATTCTGACTCAGTGGCTCTCCATTAGGTTTCTAAGATTGTAGATCATGTGAGAGGAGACTTCTCATCTTTCTCCTGTGGAGCAACTGGTGAATTCAAACTGCAGACCCATTGGCTAGCAGCTCAGTGTTTATCCCACTGTGGCACCAGATACTCTGTCTATGGCTGTGTTATACAAAAAACATGAAGATCAGGTTTACAGACTGTGCAAGCCATCATTCTCCAGAGGACAAATGTAAAATTAAACTCCATCATCCAAGCAGGAGTCCTGGTGGCATAGTGCATAACACAGTCTATGCTAACAGAAAGGTCAGTGGTTTGAATCCACCAGCCACTCTGAAAGATAAGGATGGTCCCCTCTGGTAAACATTTACAGCCTCAGACAACCCGTGAAGGATGTCCGTACGTTAGAACTGACTTGTTGACAGTGGGTTTGGCTCTGTTGTCAGGGATGTGCTGTGGCTCTGAGCAGGCGCTTGGTGATTTTTATTCGTAAGTGACATCAGTATGCTCTCTATTCATTTTTCCATTTATAGCATCATGGGTGTGTTTATTTCATGCTCAAGTAAAAGACTTGCTGACTACAGAATATGCCAGAACAATTGTATTGAGACTAAGGACCTCCCATTTTTTTGTAGACAATTCATTAATGGGGGGAGGGGACAATTTATGGATTCCTTAGCACTTCTCTAGTGGCTTGGATCCACCAATGACTCTGTAGGAGAAATATGAACAATCTCTTCCTGTACCTTCAGAAAATCTGATAGAAAATCGACTATGAGTCACTTCAACTTGTTGGACAGTAATGAATTAGAGGATCTCTGTGTGTGTGTGTGTGTTTGCCTTTCAGCTAAAGTGGATGATATTGGCTCAGACTTCCTTCTTATCTCAACTAACCCAACTAGTGAGGAGTCTTCATTCATTCATTCTTGCTTGAATGAAAGTTTCTAGATCAAGTTGGTTTTCCATTCAAGAACTTTGAAACATTTTGTTTTGTGACATTGATTGCCATTCCCTTAATGTAACAGCATCCTTCCCACTTTCTAGCTGGGGTGCCCTGAATCCACTTGACCTTCTCTTCTCCTCCTTCCTGACTTACGAACTTTGCTTTTTGGAAAATGCTGGTCTTTTTGTCTTGTAGAGTTTATTGTGTTGTTAAGGGCCATCAAATTGACTGTCTGACTCACAGCAACCTTATGCACGACAGGTCTGGATCTTGCTCTATTCCTCACCCTCCTCACCTTCTCTGATAAACTTGGACCCACTGTTCCAGTCTCTATGCTAATCCATCTTGTTGAAGGTCTTCTCTTTCTTTGACCCTCTACCTTTCCTAGCATGATGGCATCTTCCAAGAACTGGACCCTCCTGGCCTCATGCCCAAATCATATCAGATGAAGTTTCACTGTCCTTGCCTCTAAGGAGCACCCTAGTTGCATTTCCTCTAAAACATACTTGTTTGTTCTTTCGGCTGTCCATGGGATATTCAGTACTCTTCTCCAAGACCACACTCTAAGGCATTGATTCATCTTCTGTCATCCTCAAACATTGTCTTTATTTGTTGTGAACTATGTTATACAATTTAACACAGTTACTGATACCCCCATCCCATAGTGACAGTATGAAGAACATACCTGAATCTTGCCCTAGTCTGTGCTGACCTCACAATCACTGACATACCCAAGCCCTTTGCTTCAGTCACTGTGTCAATCCATCTGGTTGAAGGTCTTCCTCTTCTTCACTATCCTTCCACCTTGCTAAGCATGAGGTCCTTCTTCAATGAATAGCCTCTCCTAGCAACATACACAAAGTATATGAGATGAAGCTCTGCCATCATTGCCCCCAGGGAGCACTCTGGCTTCACTTTCTCCAAGACACAGACTGGGAAGAAGTGGATTGGCTGTCCACTTCTGAAATAGCAGGCCTCTGAAAACCGTATGAACATTCCTCTTTAGTTGACCCTAAAATTCAAGCTGTGGGTCTTGAATTCACTTTAATCATATAGACAGGTGAAGGGAAATGGTGCTGCCTCAGCAGTGACTCTGGTACTTTTATAACACAAAGCTCACTGTCATCAAGTCAATTCTATTCACAGCGACCTTCCTTTGGATCTACACGCTTGTTAGTATTAGTGAGAAGATACTGCTCATCTTTCTCCATGGAACCTCTGGTGTATTCAAACCACCAGAAATATGAGGACTTTTTCATTCGCGGCACAACTCACCACGGACTACACCACCAGAGCTCGTTCTTTGTATCACAGATTGCCTGTAGGTAACACGTAATGCACTCAGAGCAGACTGGCCTTGCCGGTGACTTCAGCTTATAAATGCCTCTACACTGACTTATACTAACAGCAAAATTCAAATGGAGGGGAATGTATTGATGTCTTCCTTGATATTTAGTTTTAGATTTAAAAACTGCATAATAAGTAGAGTTTCCATAAAATTGCATTTCTAAGGTAGAGAACAAAAGCTACTCCTACCTTGTAACTGTGTCTTTTTTAAAAAAAATCTCATTTGATTGGATGCAGTTAGTGTTCATAATATAACCTTCAAATCTGTGGGGACAACCAATACTTTGTATTCATTTCCATTTGAAGGTTTACCAGCAAGCATAATGAGCAGCCATTGTAAAATCATACCGCTAGGTATTATCAGGAGCTCTAGTGAGGTGGTTCATGGGGTGTCATGCTGCTAACTGAAAGGCCACGTGGCTCCTGTGGTTTGAACCCACCTACAGAAAGATGAGTAATCCTCTCCCAGTAAGAAGATTTATAGTCTCAGAAATCCAATGGAGGGGCACTTTGTTTCAGTTGTATTACCTTAACTCACAAGATTGCTTATGATTGCTGTCAGGGATCTCTCTAGAGTATTGAAGAGCAATGATGTCAGTCTTGAAACTATGGCACACCTGATCCAGGCCATGGTCTTTACAATGACTTGCTATGTGCCAAGAACTGGATAATAAATAAGGATGATAGAAGAAGAATCGATATCCTTGAGTTGTGGTGCTAGAGAAGAGTGTTGAGCATACTGTGGACTTCCAGGAAAACAAACAGGTCTGTCCTGGAGAGGGTAAAATCAGGCTGCTCCCTGGAGGTAAGGATTTTGAAGCTCTGTCTCACATACTTTGGGTGTGTGGCTAGGAGGGAACAGTCCTTGGAGAAGTACATCATTGTTGGAAGGGTAGGGACAATGCAGGAGAGGAAGAGCCAGGATTATATGGATTGATTGACACAGTGACAGAGAAATGGGATTAAGTCTGTCAGTGACGATGAGATTGACTAAGGATGGAGCAGAGTTCAGAGCTAATATACATAGGGTTGCTATGAGCCACAGGCAATTTGATGGTGCATAACAACAACAATAGCAAAGATACATCCATGGGTATCATTTGGTCTCATAAGCAATCATAACAGCAGACTGGGTGATGTCAAGGATTTATTCCCTGGTTTTGTCCATCATCTATAACTCATGCACAGCCCTCATGTCTTCCTTTTCTTTAGTTACATTGTGCTAACAAGCCCTTATTTTATGCAGCATTTCCCTTCTCCCAACTTAGCATGTGCCTATTAACTAATTACTGTTTTTTAACCCACTGCTGTTTACTCAATGTGAACTTCCATTGAACGTCCATGGCTGCAGACCTTTTGCAGGAAGAGACTACCCATCTTTCGCCCTTGGATGGGTAGTCTGTTGGATTCAAACTTCCAGCTTTGCAATGTACAATCCAATGCATAATACATTATTGACTTTGGTGGTGAAATATTTTGGATGAGAATGTTGACACAACAGGAAAAATATCACCAATGCCCTTGCGTTGAAGGGTAGGAGTTGTGTTTATGGATGTGTTGGTGTGCGTGTTTTCACTACAAAAAAAAATAGTAATAAATTACCAGAAATTCTATTTTTGTGATGGATAAGATTGTACACAACAACAACAACAACAACAGGACTGGTCAGGGTAGGCATATGTCAGATATCTTAGATTTTGAACTGGATATGATAGCATTACCTCATAGGAAAACCCGTGAGTTCTAGCATTTTATTACTAAAAGCTTTACTAATGCACGTCAGTGGCTGAAATCTCTTGGAAATGTGAGCACATTGGGGAAAGGTAGTAGGAGAGTACCACAGATTGGTTTTTACTTCATTACAGACCTTGAAATTGAAAAGATACTGCTTTATCACCAGAGCTGGAACAGTGAACAAAAGACATAATCTCTCTGCTCTTGAGAAGCTGAAATTCTAGTCTGAGGAGACAAGCAGCACACAGGTAAGGGAAGGATGCAAAGAGTGGGGATTCCAGAACACTTGGCTGTGCTCATGCCAGACCGTAAATAGACCAAGACGTTCATTCAGCCAGGACAAGGGGATCCTGTGTGATTTAGAATCAGAAAAGGCATGCAGTACAGTGTGGCCTTCCACTATGCTAATTCAATTTGCTTGTTAAACAGATAATTTAGGATGTTGGAGAATATGAAGAAGAATTTGGCATCATGATTAGAAGAAGATTCATTAGCAACCTGCAATATACAAATGACACAACCTTATATGCAGATAACAAAAAAGTTTACAGACCATAGCCTTCAGGATAAATAACATTTTAACAGAAAGAAAACAAAACCCTTCACAACTGGATCAATGGGCAGAATTATGATAAACGAACAAAAGATTGAAGTTGTCAAGGAATTTATTTTACTTGGATCTGCAATCATTGCCTTTGGGAGTAGTAGTCAAGAAATCAAATGATGTAATGCATTAAGCATATTTGCAGAAAAACCCCTCTTTAAACAGGAATATGGACAATCTTCTGTAAAGATTTACAGCCCGTGTGAACCCAATGGAAGATTGTTGTGAGTCAGAATTGCCTCAGAGACAGTGGGATTTCTCAAAATCTTTTTGAAAATGTGTTGCCAGGTTGTCCTACTGTGAAGCTGCTAGTCACCCCTGAGCTTTCAGTTAGCACTCAAGTTCTTTACTACTGTGCCATCTAGGCTCCTTGAATGAGGCAGAGTAGAAACTCCCCATGGGTTTTCTAGGTGGCCATCTTTGTGGGACCATATCACCAGGTTTGGTTTTTTTTTTCTCTTGTGGAGCCATCAAGTAGATTTGAACCATCAGTCCTTCCAATAGCAGCCCAGCTCTAAAAATTGAGCCCCCAAGGCTCCTTCCAACATCAGTCAGGAACACCTGCCCATTTATTTGGCATTGCTGCTTGAAGCAGACACCCCTGGGGGCAGTCCACATGCCTCTGAGCCCTGGCTTCATCTCCTGAAGAGCTTTGCTTCATGCCATCTCCTGGCTCTTTTCTCCCTGCTAGACCATCATCATCATCACCAGAGCAATCTTCAGTCCAGTCTTTTTGAGCACATACATGAAAACAACTTTTCCCCCAGATGACAGTAGTCTACAGCGGTGCAAGCTGGCCATGGCAGGTGGTTATGGTGAACAAAACAGAGTCTAGTTTCATGCAGAGTATTTGGGAGACACGGATGGTTAACATGCCTGCTGAAGGAAAGGTTGGCAGTTTGAGTTCACCCAAAAGCCGTAGGAAGAAAGGCTAGGCCACATGAACACCTCCAAGGAACGTGGGGCATGTGCATGCAGAGGGAAGCAAGGGCCCTCCTGCAGAAGTGGTGTGTCCCTAGCTCTTCTTCTAGAGCTAGCACTTTGAATTTGGATTTCCAGCAGGAAGGATGTGCAATCTCCTCCCATGTGATTTACTATCTCTAAAAACTGCTGGAAGGGTACTTCTGACTTGATGGCAAACAACAATAAACTTTAAGATAGGGAATTCTGGTGGTCTAACGGTAAGAAACTGCACTGCCAACTTGAAGGCATGTGGTTCAAATCCACTAGCTGTTCTGTGGGTGAAAGAAGGGCAATCTCTCCTCCTGTGTGGTTTAATGCATCTGAAAACCCACCAGAGGGTCAGCTATGAGTCAGTTCCAATTCATTGGTACCCAACATCTTACAACAACTGTAAGATGTATTGAACACAGATGATTGCAAGCCAGATGAGTTGTGGGATGACATCAAGGACATCATTATCCATGAAGAAAGCAAAAGAAGACAGGAAAAAGGGAAAAGACCAAAATGGATGTCAGAAGAGACTCTGAAAACTTGCATTAGAACCTCAAAGGGCCCAAACAAAGTGAAGAAATGCTGAGCTAAAAAGAAATGAATAGAAGATTTCAAAGGGCAACTTGAGTTGGCAAAACGCAATATCATAAAGGAAAGAACTGGAATTAGAAACTGAAAAATAACAACACTCGGGATTTTTCAGCCAAAAGAATTAAGAAACAAATGAAAGCCTTGAGTTGCATATTGAAGGATTATATGGTCAAAATTTTGAATAACACAGTCTGAAAGTTGGATATTGAATAAGGATGACAGAACAAGAATCAATACCCTTGAAATGTGCTGTTGGAGAAGAGAACTAAATAGATGTCCCAAGCACAGCCAAAGAACAGAGGAGTATGCCTTGGAGGAAGTGGAACACGGGTGCTCCTTAGAGGCCAAGAATGTTGAAACTATATTTCACATTTACTTTGGACATGTTGGTAGGAGTGGCCAATCCTTTGAAAAAGACATGCTGGGAAAGGTGGAGGGTCAGGGAAGGAGAGGTAGACCTTCAAAGAGATGGATTGACACGGTGACTGTGACAGTGTGGTAGAGCACGATAGAAATTGCGAGGAGGCTGCAGAATAGGGTAAAGTTTCAAGGTTTATAGGGTCACTGTGAATTGATGGCTCACAACAACAACAACAACAAACTGTGACAGAAGAAATTTCCATTTAGTAAGGCTTGAAAACTGAGACACACTCACCTGTGGTGTCTCTGTCACAGCAGCACTGGAGAACTGAGACACACCCACTTGTAATGTCTCTGTCACAGAAGCTTAGAGAACTGGAACAGCAGGTATGAGCAGAATCAAACAACAGGGACGATGGTCAAAATGGAATATACTTGCAATGCTTATTTTCTTCACTTATTTTTTGCATATCTAAAACTCATCTGGCAGAGAGTTGTGTTTTGAATGTGTTCCCAGTAGCACAAATATATTTATACAACTAGGGCCCAGTGGTTCCATATCTAAAATCTGTTTATGCCAACCATGTGTTTGCATTTTCAATTCAAGTGTACAGAACATATTATTTTTTTAAGATGCACAATATCCCTGAAGTAGTTACAGCGCCCAGGATTATTACAGAACTAAGGTCTTAAAATGATGAGGCAAATGACGCTTGTATGATGTCTTGTGTGACAGGAACAACATTCTACTGGCATTTTGATGAAGCAACATGTTTGAGGAGCCAAAGAGGGTGATAAAAAAGGGTATTGTTTACTTGTCTAATTTTCAAGTCTCATTTTCATGGACTGAAATCCATTGAAATGTCATCATGAGGCGGTTTTTAGTTATTGCATTCTCGTGCTGGAGGAATTCATAATGTAGTCATAGGAATAATTACACACTTAGAAAGGGCCCTTGTTTATAATTTCTGAGAACAGTGTTCCTTTAAGCTCCACAAGCTTTGTGCTATCCCCACCCCTCCCCAAGTTATCAGCGCCCGAGCCTCTGACCCATCATCCCTCTGAATTTCAAGCTGTACAAAGGAGTTAAATGATCCCAGAGGCTGGCTCCAAGAGATTGATTGAACTGAACAGTCAGAACTGGAGGTTTCCTTCTGAAAATGCATTACTTTGCACTCTTGGGGGAAATGTAAGCTGAAAGGTAGCTAGAGAGGCAAAAATCTGTTTCTCATCTAATTCCTGTATTGCTCAGCAGAAAGGTCTATCGTGTAATGTTTCATGCATTGAGCTGCTAAGGTAAATATTGGTGGTTCAAACCCACCAGCTACTCCTCAGGGAAAAAGATGATGAGGCGGTCTGCTTCCTTAGATGTACAGCCTCAGAAAACTGAGGGAAGGTTGTCCTGTGTTGGAATGGAATGGGTTATATTGCTTAGAATAGCATTCCAGAAACATACTGCCATTGAATTGCTTCTGACTCATCAGTTCTGATAGTGACCCTGACTCTGACAAGTGACCATGCAGTTTCCAAGGGTGTCATTTATTACAAAGTTGTGCTGCTAACTCTCTGGTGGTTCACATCTACCAGTAGCTCTGAGGGACAGAGTTGAACAATCTCTCCCTGTGTGATTTACAGCCTTGGAAGCCTGCTGGTGGGTCAACCCTGAGTGGACTCTAACTCGGAGCAATTAGTTTGTGAGTGTGTGGATCTTTACGAGGCAGACTATCTCACTTTTCTCCTGTTGAGTCACTGGTGGGATTGAACTTCCAACCTTTTGGACAGCAGCCGATAGTCTGTTGGATGTAAGCCACTATTACTGAAGAGGCTCCCCCTGGGGCCAAATATACCCGTTGCTATTAAGTTGATTTCTACCCACAACTACGCCCCATGTGGCAAAGCAGAACATCCTTGTAGAGTTTCCTGGGCTGTACATATACAAAAAGGAGCCTTGGTGGTGTTGTGTTTAATGTATTTCACTGCTAATGGAAAAGTTGCTGTTGAATCGAGTTGAATACAACCCATAACAATTCTATGAATGACTGATCTGAACCTTGTCCTATCCTGTGCCATCCTCACAATCTCTGATACACTAGAGCCTATTGTTACATCACTGTGTCAATCCATCTGGTTGAGGATCTTCCTCTCCTTCACTGCCTCTTCCCCTTTCCAAACATGATGTCTCTCTCCAAGGAAAAGCCTCTCTTAACAACATACTCAAAATGGGTGAGATGAAGCTTTATCACCTTTGCCTCTGAGGACTATTCTGGCTACATCTACTTGAAGACCTGTTTATTCTTTCAGTGCTCTTCTCCAGCACCACAGTTGAAAGGCATCAGTTCTTCTTCTTTTATTCTTATTTATTGTCCAGCTCTCAGCAGCACAGCAAGTGACTGAAAACATGGTGTGAATCAGGCACACTTTAGTCCTCAAACTGACATCATTCCTCCTCAATAATTCAGAGAGGTCCTTGACTACAGATTATCCCAGTGCTATTGTGTCTCCTGACTGCTGGTACCAAAAGAATTGATTTTGGATCCAAATAAGATGAAGTTGTTGACAGTTTCAATCTTTTCTCCATCTATCAAGTTGCTGCCTATTGGTATAGTGGTGAGGATTTTTGTTTTCTTGATACTGAGATGCAATCCATATGGAAGGCTTCAGTGTTTTCTATATGGGAGAAAGAGGAAGTAGTTTCCTTCAGTAAAGATTTACCAGAAAATCAAAGGAGGGCTGCTGTATGTCAGAGTCAACTTGATATCATCTAATAAACAAATATGTTTTGGCGAATATGCCCGTTAGAGGGAAGAAGGATGAGACCCCTTCCTGCATGCTTTGGGCATGTTGTCAGGAGAAAATAGCCCATGGGAAGAAGACATAATACTAGGAAAGGTTAGAGAGTCAGAGAAAGAGAGGACGACCCTCGACCAGATGGATTGACACAGTGAGTGCTATCATGGGCTTGACCATGGTGGAAATTGTGAAGACGGCACAGGCTAGAGCAAGATTCCGATCTGCTGTTCATCAGGTGGTTGTATGAGTTGTAGTGGAGCTGACAGCATCTAACAACAGTCTTTACAGAAGGGGCCTAGGTGGTGCAATGGTTAATTAGTCCTGAACTACTAATGAAAGGTCAGTAATTCAAACTCAATTGTTTTTTTCTCAGAGAAAGGTGTGGCAGTTCAGTTTGTCTTTGTAAAGTTGAAGCTTGAAGTCCCTATGGGGCAGTTCTACTCTCTGCTACAGGGTTATACGAGTCAGAATCAACTTGATGGCAGTGGCTTCAGGTTTGATTATGTCAGAGGTGGGGGTGGGAGGAGACGGCTTTAGATCCTGCCAGTCTCCATTTCAGGAAGGAATTCTTTTTCTGCAAATTCTGCTCTCCTCTCCCACCGTCAGATTTCCTTTGATGGTGGAAACTGCATCAGCATTTTGTGAAGGTGAAAGAGGCCCAGACAAAGAGCTGCATTTAAGCTTTGCTTGTCTGGAGGGACAAAGCCAGAGTCCTCTCCTCATGGAGTGGGGGTGGAGGGCATAGCTCTGCAACCACAGGAACAAGAAGCAGGGAGTGAGAGGCACAAAGGACAGAGTGAAAGGGCATGACCCCACCTGCCTGATAGACGTCTTATTTGTAGTTGCTTAACATCTTGGGCAGCTAACCAAAAGACTGACAGTTCCAATCCACCAGTTGCCCATGGGAGAAAGGTGGACAGTTTTCTATAAAGATTTACAGCCTCGGAAAACCAAAGAAGGGTCACCACGAATCGGGAATGACTTGTTTGTTTTATTCTCTATGCTAGAAAAACATGCATCACCTACTAATGTCCTTTTCTGTGTCAGTGGGGTTGTTTTACACCCTGCTTCATTTTAAGCCCATTTTTTTCCTCTCACACACCTTTCTGTGTCTTTCCCTTTTAAGGGGTTGTGCTGTTGCATATTTCCTTTCTCTTCATTCACATTAATATGTGCTTATTATCTGGTTACTGATTTCCCCCCCCATCCCTGGGAAACATCAAGGAATGATCCCCCCCCCCCGCCCCTATGTGCAAATTTCCCCTTTATAACATTTGTCCTTTCAGTATTTGTGATTTTGTGACTGGCTTATACCATCCAGCATAATGTCTTCTTTCAGTAATTTTTTTGGTATTGTGATTTTATCGAATGATCACAAATGTAATGTTGTTTTAATTCACACATACATATCTTCTTCCCTCCCCTCCTCCAAGTCACCAGTAAAATTTAAAATAAAAAATAGAATGTATTAAAAAATTATGCATACAATAACCCTGACCAGGTACATGACTCTGAAGCAGTTTTATCCCTGTGCCATATCACATCAGATTATCTTTGACATCCACCCAGTGAACTCCCAGCCATGAAGTCAATTCTAGCTCCTCGCAACCTAGGACAGCAGATAACTGACCCTGCGGGTTTCCAAGGCTGCTCAGGTCTTTACAGAAGCAAACTGCCTCATCTTTCTCCTGCACTGCAGTTGGTAGGTTCAAATGGCTGACCTTTTGGTTAGCAGCTAGGTTCTTTAAGCACTGCACCACCAGAACCCCTACTCCTTATACCGTGACCATAGGTCTGGAGTGACCCAGTCTTGATTCTTTAAATTAAAATGAAGCCATAAGACCAAACCACAGAGTAACAAATAGAGAACGAGCCAACTGTTTCAGGCAAACCCAATAGATTCAATTCCAGATTTACAAACCCCATGCTTGAGGAGGTGATTATTGGCTTTGTAAAAGAATCCCTCCCTTTGGGCAGGACTTACAGCAGGATTTGTTTGACAGCTCTAGCTCATTTAAAATTATCTGGTTTACCTACACTTGATTCATACCAAGAGCCTATCTGTGGTGTAAAGGTTATTGTTGTAGTTATGTGCCTTCGATTTGCCTGTGACTCATAATGACCCTATGTACAACAGCTCTGAAGCCTGCCCTGCCCTGAGCCAGTCTCGCTGACTCCAACTTTTCTCGCTACCTCCATTTTCCCAGTTATCATGTCAATCCATCTCATCAGGATTTTCCTTTCCTGTGCTGTCCTTTCAACCCTTCTGAGCCTGTCCTCCTCCAACGACCGGTCTCTCCTGGCCACGTGCCTTATACAACAAATGGCCAAAGATATTAGCCACTTGCTGAAGACTATCTGAAGGATATCAGCTACCACAACTACTACAGAAATGGATTGGGTTGGCAACTCTTTGTTAATTAATGAAACCGACACCTATTGTAGGCACAAAACATTCTTACTTTGGTTAAATAGATGATTTTGTCAGACAATGAGGATCTGTCTGTAATGTTATGTCTGTCTGTAATATTGAAATTTGCCAGAGCTTAACCCTTGGCTGAGACAATAAGGTTACTAAAGTGAGTAAATGGATATCTGATAGCCTAGTGCTAAGAAGCTGTGCTGCAATTCTAAAGGCACATGGTTCAAATCTACCAGTGTTCCATGGGAGGATGGGTCTTCTCCTCCCGTGCGATTTACTGCTTCTGAAAACCCACTGGAGGGTCAGCTATGGGTTGCTTCAGACTCGATGGTAAACAGCAACAATAACAGCAAAAAAGTAGGTAAAGAGTTGTTGTACTGCAAACCCATAGGCAGCTGATTCGAACCCACCAGCCACTCTGTGGGAGAAAGATAGGAAATCTCTTCCCGTGAGGTTTACTGCCTCTGAAAACTGACTGGAGGATCAGCTATCAGTTGGTTCCAACTTGATGGCATTTAACAACAACAAAGTAAACAAGTCAGCTCTGATGGTATAGTCTATAGGGGGTCATTCTGCTAATCAAAAGGCTGTATTTCTTCCCGTTCTGAAGGCGGAGGGAAATGGGTCATGTCCTTCCATTATAGTTTATAGCCTCTGAAACCCAGTAGATGGTCGCTATGCATCAGACCTGCTCGATGGCAGGGCATTGGAGTTTTAAGCACAAAAGAGAGCAGTGGGTCCTTGGTGAATTTCTCACTTTCAGTGTTGCCGATTCCCAGGTCAACGTACCTCATGAGCAGCCAGCACCGTCTTTCCGTGGAGGTTTGCGTCCTGCTCAACAGTTTTCAGCAAAGCTTCCAGACTAAGACAGAGTAGGGTAGGCTTCAGTGTCTGTTTCTGAAAGTCAGCCAGAGAAAACTCTGAGGATCTGGCCTGGCAGTGATGATGGTGCTGGCGGATGACCGAGCAGTCTTTCAGTCTATTGTGTGTGGGCCCCCCTTGAGTTGGGGGCAGATTTGACAGCAGCTAACTACCTTGACTTGAATTATTTGGATGACATCTTGCTTGCAGAAAGTGAAGAGGATTTGAAGCACTTGCTGTAGAAGATCAAAGCCTTCAATATGGGTTATTAATTCCTGATGCAGTCTCAGCATCAGGTAAACAAAAATCTTCACCACTGAACCAACAGGCAACCTCATGATAGATGCAGAAAAGATTGAAATGATCAATGATTCCATCTTACTTGGATCCACAATCAGCACCCTTGGCACAAGCAGCCAAGAAATTGTTGCATTGGGAATATATACCGTCAAGGATCTCTCCAAAGTTCTAAAGGGCAAGGATGTCAGTTAAAAGGCCAGTTTAAAGTATACCTGATGCAAACATTTCAGTTGCTTCCTATACATCTGAAAGCTGGGCAATGAATAATGAAGACTGAAGAAGATTCAATGCCTTTGAGGTGTGGTGTTGGTGAAAAGTATTGAGTATCCCATGGACTGCCAAAAGAGTAAACAAATCTGTCTTAAAGGAATTGTAACCAGAGTGCACCTTAGAGACATGAAAGGTAAAAGAAACTTCATCTCACCTACTTTGTGCATGTTGCCAGGAGGAACCAGTCCTTGGAAAGCAACATCATGCTGGGAAGGGTGAAGGGTCAGCACAAGAGTGGAAGACCCTCAATGTTGTGGACTGCCGGTGACTGCCACATTGGACTTGAACATGCCAGAGATTATGGGGATGGTGCAGGATGGGTCAAGGCTCAGATCTGTTGATCATACAGTTGCTATGAGTCATAGTTGGCTAGATGACAGCTAACAACAAAAACCACAATGACAGAAGGTGCAACAGAGAACATGTTAAATAGAAACTTTGGAGCTAACAGCATTACAGAGGGTCTAGTATAATTTGAAAAGTGTGAAAATGTTTGAACAACTCACAAGATACACTTTAAACTCAATTGAACGGAGAAAGAATAGATTTTACAATGCTGTTGTTTTTAGGTCCCATTGATGCCACTACAACTTGTCATCACCCTATGAACAAAGATCAGAACCCGACCCTAACCTGTGCCAGCTTCACAAGCTCTGACGTGCTCGGGCCCACTGTTACAGTCACTGTGTCAATCCATCTTGGTAAGGATTTTCCTTTCTTTTTCTGACCCGCCACCTTTCCAAGCATGTTATCTTTTTCCAGCTGGCACTTCCTGACTACAAGTCCAAAGTATGTGAGATAAAGGTTCACCATTGTTGCCTTTAAGAAGCACTCTGGTTGCATTTCCTCCAAGCCATGTCTGTCTGTTCTCTTGGCAGTCAATGGGATATTCAGTACTCTTCACCAACGCCACAATTTAATGGCATTGATTCTTCTTCAGTCATATTTATTCATTATCCAACTTTCAGGTGCACAGGAAGTGACTGGAAATTTTAAAAAATAGTCCATTTTCATTAGTAAAGATTTTCAGCTTTGAGCATTGTGCTGTTTAAAGGTTTAACTTATATGAGATCAAATGGACAAGGGCAACTGGAAAGATTAAAAGTTAAAGGTCAGCTAATGAAATACAATGGCAGTGGAGTCATGTGGAAGGGATATTGAGAATGGCAGTACCACCTGAAGAATGCAACCAATGCCACTGAATTGTTCATGTAGAAGTTGTTGCAATGGTTTAAAATTCACTGATACTTAAAAAAAAACCAACTAAATGATAGATGCACATTTATCGGGCACCATGCAGTATAGACAGAGTCTGATGACCACTTTCTGAGCTTCACTTAGCACACAGTCAGACAGACACTGGTATGTTCAACAATTTAAACCATGCATGAGAACAACCTTTATTTAAAACCTAAAATCCGAAGCAAAATGTTTCTCATGCTAGACTGAGTTTTTCTTCCCAATGGCAAGACTTACATTTGCAAAGGGACAAATTATCATGAACTCATGGGTAATTAAATATTGACTCTAGTGCAACTAAATGATTGCTCATTTTACAAAAAAAGATTAGAATTAGGCGTTATCTATGCATAATGTGGCGTGGTAGTACCATCCAAACTTCATTTCATTTCCACTGATCTCTCTTTAATAGCCTTTTAGCACAAATGTCTTTCCAACACCCCCCTCCCCTCCCCTGCCTCTCTTTGCAATTCAAAGGAGTGGAAGCCCAAAATCTCTGTAAATGTTTATGAAAATTAATAAAATATAATTATGAAAAAAAAAAAAAAAAAAAACAACAAAGGACTATTTTTTTTTCCCCAGAGGAAAAAACCCAAAGGCTCATTCACAGATGGGGACAGATGAAGGAGGATCCTTGTGGTGTAGTGGTTAAGCACTCAGGTCAAGGTTGAAGCCTACCCAGGGGCTCTGAGGAAGGAAGACCTGGTGCTCTGCTGCTGTGAGTCGTCCAGACCCACTGGCTTTGAGTCCGTTCTGACTTATGGCAGCTCCCCACTGAGTTTCCAGAGCTGTGTATCTCTACAGGAGGAGACTGTCTCTCCTTCTCCTGAGGAGCAGCTGTTACCTTTGAACCAATGACCTGTCTGTTAACACCTGAACATTTTGGCCACCGTGCAATTGTTATTGTTGTTATGTGCTGTTATGTTGTTGTTGTTATGTGCTGTTGAGTTGACTATAGGGTGGTCATAGACTATCGGGTTACTCATAGTAACCCTATGCACAGTAGCTCTGAACCCTGCTCTATCCTGAGCCAATCTCACTGTGTCCGACACACCCTCATTACCCCAGTAATGATGTCAATTCATCTCATCCTAGGTCTTCTTCTCTTGTGCTGTCCCTCTACCCTTCCAAACATGATGCACTTCTCTAAGGACTTGTCTCTCCAGGAAACATGCCCAAAGTATGTGAGTCGGAGCTTCCAAATCCTTGCCTCCAGAGAACAAGTTGGTTTCACCCTTGCAAGGACAAACCTGCTTGTTCTCTTGGCAGTCCTTGAAAAAATGTCCTAAACTATTGTCCGGCACCACAATTCAAAGGCATTGATTTATTTTCTTTCATCCTTAGTCATTGTCCAGCTCTTTGATGCATAGCAAGTGATTGTGAAGACCATGGCCTGGAGGATCAGGCGCACCTTAGTCTCTAGACTTGACACCATTGCTCTTTAGCACTCTGGAAAGATTCCTGACAGCAGGTTTTCCTAATGCGGCTCATCTTTCAATTTTCTCACTGCTGGCACCAAGAGTGTTGAATGTGGAGCCATGCAAGCTGAAATTGTTAACAAGCTCAATCTCCTCTCCATCCACCATGGTGCTGCCAACTGGCCCAGGGCACTTAAAAATAATAATACCTAAGGCCAAACCAAACCTAGCACTATAGAGTTGATGCCAATTCATGGTGACTCTTTATCAGGCTTCCAACGGCTATACATCTTTACAGGAGAAGACGGCCTATCTTTCTCTAAGGAGTAGTAAGTAGATTTGAACCAAAGACCTTTGGATTAGCATCCCCACACATAACAAACTGTGCCACCAGAGCCACTTTCCATAAAGATTGAACCCTAGAGAGTCATTTGAGACAGTTCCATTCTGTCACATGGGACTAAGGTTTGAAAATCTACTTGATGGTACCAACAATGTTAACACCGAGGAAAGTTAAGGATGTGCCTTAACTGTGTGCTCCATCACAGCAGTGATAGTGGTAGGATCCTGGAGTATTCCATTCTGTTGTCTGCGAGCTCACTCTGACCCGGAGTCAGCTTGACAGCACTTAGTAACAACAGAAGTAAAGAGGGCACATGTGAGAGCACTCTTCCTTTTAACTAGTGCTAAATTCCTCCACATAGAGACTACAGAAAGCCTTTACCAACCTGCAGTTCTGACCCAAACAATCCCTCTATCAGTTTTACAGACTCTGTGTGAGTTGGGGGGCTCCCTTCTCCCCCGTCGGCACTGCCTTTTCCAGCTTTCTCACCTCTCTGCAGGCAACGGTGGTGGAGCTTACTCACCTAAGTTCTATTTCTGGGCTGCAAGTTGTTACTTTAAGTTCTGATTCAAGTGTGAGATGATTATTGTGCAAATAAAGCCCATTGCGAGGGGTTGATTCTGACTCTAAGGGGCCCTATAGGTAGTGTCAGAACCCCCAGTCAGCATGGTAAGCATGGGCTTCCTTGTGCTTTACTAACCAATCTGCAGTGAACAGTTTCACACATTTTCACCACAATCAAGATGTTGCACCTACAGGTGGCCACAGCTGTCTCTCTCTCTCAACTCTGTACCGCCTTCTACAGAATCAGTCTCTCTTTTTCAAGTTAACAATTTCCGACAAAGAATACGTAGCCAGCCAGGTAAGCACAGTCTTCCTGGCTCTCTTACTTACCTGGAATGAATAATGGCACAGGGATTTTACAGCATGACTTGGTCAAACTCACTGCCATCGAGTTGGAACCCTCTCGAAATTGACCCTCTTGTGGGGTTTGAGGCTGTAAATCTCGCGGGAGGATATTTCCCATGAGGAGCTGCCTTGGGATGAGAAGTGCATTTCCCTGTGAACTGCACTGTCAGAGCTCCCTGAAAATGCACCAGCAAACTCCTACCTTGTTCGTTAGCTAGTCTTTCCCTACTTGTAGAACAAAATAAAACTGCTCCGTAGAGTCTCTCAGGCTGTGGTTTTTATAGAAGCAGCCTCATCTTCTTCCTATAAAGTCATTGGTAAGTTTGAACCACCAACCTACAGTTAGCATCCAATCACGGTGTTTAATCACTGTGTTGCCCCAGCCCCTTTGATAGCACTGTTAACTAGTCTCGATTGGTATTGTTCCCCGATTGTTTCATCCCTTTTGCCTAACTTCCCTAAGACAGCCATGCCTGAAGTTGACTTATGGTTTTAATTGTCACGGAATCCGCTCTGATTCACTGTGGCCATCTCTACAACAGCATGGAACATGGCTTGGCTCTGAGCCAGCCTCATGACCTTTGGGCCACTGGTGCCCGCACTGTGTCAATGTGGCTCAGTCATTTTCCTTTGGTGGCCCTTCACTTCGGCAAACATTAAGTCTTTCTCTACTGACCACTCCCTACTGGTTAGACACTCAAAGAAGTATTGGGCAGTACCCAATGATACTTACAGTTTTCAAAAAGGAAGACTAAATAAGAGCTGTTGCTTTTTAATTGTGGCACTGGCAGAAAATATTGTGGATTGATTGTTGTCTTTTTTTTTTTTTTTTGCTGTGTACCATCGAATCAGATCCGACTGGCACAGGAGGAGACTGCCCCTCCTCCTCCAGCAGAACATCTGGTGGATTCGAACAGCGTACCTTCCAGATTGCAGCGCAGCTTCTTGCCACTGAGCCACCAGAGCTCCCTAACTGGTAAAAAACATTGACAGTAACAGAGGAGCCCTCATGGCTTGTGGGTGATGAATCAGACTGCTAACTGGAAGACTGGCAGAATCTACCAGCCTTCTTCTTCTCTTATGAGAGAAAGACAGTCTCCTCTTGTAAAGATTTACAGCCTCAGAAACCCAACAGAGGGCTGCCATGAGTTGGGACAGACTAGCCAGCAGTGGGTGGGTGTGATGGATTGCCGAAGGAGCAAACAAGTCCGACATGGAAGAAGCTCAACCAGAGTGCTCTTGAGAAGCAAGAATGGTGAGATATCATCGCCTATGCGTTGGCCATCTTATCAGGAGAGGCCAGGCCTGGGAGAAAGACATCATGCTCAGAAAAGTAGAGGCTTATAGAAGGAGGGGAAGACCCTCAATGAGATGGTTGGATACAGTGACTGGAGCAATGGGATAAAAAGCACAGCAGAGATTGTGAGGGTGATATAGGACTGGATAAAGTTGTTCTTCTGTCTGTGGGGTCACTATGAGTCACATCTGACTCAACAGTAATGAACAACAACAGTTTTCAGGAACTGATTGCCAAGTCTTTCTTCCCAGTCTGTCTTAGTCTGGACACCTGTCCACAATGGGGGACCCTCTTGGCATTTGAAACACTTATGGCTCAGCTTCCACCTTCCCAACAACATAAAAGCCAGCACCAGACCCCAGGAGGGTGGTGGAGAGATGGCTTAGGCTCCCCACAATACCTGAGAGAGTCCTAAATAAACCCAGATGGCTGTTGAGTCAAATCCCAGCTCATTATGGCCCTGTCAGACACAGTCGAACTGCCCCAGAGGGTTTTCAAGGCTGTCATCCTTATGCCATCTTTCTCATGTGGAGGCAATTGGTAGATTCAAACTGTCTACTTGTACATAGGGCCGCTATGAGTTGCAAGCAACTCAATGGCACATAACAACAACCACCACTTTAGCTTAACAGTCAAACAGTTAGCTCCTGTACCACCAGGACCTAAATCACCTTATGTATATATTAACCTGCAACTGTGGAGTTGATTACAAATCGTAGTGACCCCAAAGGATAGATTAGAAAAGCCCCAAAAGGTTTCCAAGACCATAGACATTTTGTACAACAGATTATGTCAGCTCTCTCCCACAAAGTGCCTGACACATTCAGTTCACCCTTTGGTTATCTCATTAAAAACTCATTGTGTCTTTTAGTTGGAACCAACTCATCATAGCTGATCTTCCAGCAGGTGCTCACAGGCTGTGAATCTCATGGGAGGAGACTGCCCATTTTTCTCAACAGCTAGTGTATTGGAACTGACTGCCTTTGGGTTGAAAGTGCAACTCCCTACACTCTAAACTACCAGACCTTTTGATTAACAGCCTCCTTTTCTGAGTTCTTCAGGTTTCCTTGACAAAAACTTAAAAAGCCTAGAAAAATCTACTGTCACTGAGTTAAAACTCATTGCCCTAGAAATTTCCTGTCTAGACTTTTGAGTTACTGTTAGTCAATTTGATCATTAGATCTTGGAAAAGCTCGGGCCTTCTTCACTAGTTAAAATAAGTTACTGTTTAGGGCTGAAGGAGATTTCAGCGGTATTTTTGTTTTAAGATTTAAAGATTATCTCAGGACAATGGTTTTAGGTGTTCACCCAGGCTCCATGGTTTTATAAAGTCTGAACATAGGATAAGGCAGTCAGGTTAGAGAATAGCCTTTGGGAGAAGAATGATAAAAGAGGACACAGAAGCTTTAAAACCAATTCACCTCATCACTGTTTTGCTACTGTTGCCTCTTTCTAGCTTATAAACCGGTTGCCGCCAAGCCAGTTCTGACTAATGGGAATCCAGTGTGCACCACTGGGCTCTCAGTGGGTGATTTTTCAGGAGGAAATTGCCAGTTCTCCCCCACCCCCACGATATTGTTAGGTGAACTTGAACCCTGTAGTTTTTAATTTTCTCCCTTTTTCTTGTATAGTCTCCAATCTCCAGGTCATATACTACAAGATAGCTGCCAGAGCTCCAGCCATCCAATTCATTCTTATCAGTGGAAAGAAAGAAGAAGAAAATAAAGGAATAACTTCTCTCTTCTGTTTCCACACATATCTCATTGGCCAGAATGTGCATTCTCCTATTCTGCATGAGAACATGGAAAATGAGGTCTGTCCTTTTGAGAATTGGGTACACAGTTAAGACTGAGAAAAGACACAAGGAGATAGTTGTCTTGGGAATAGAGTTACAGCTCCCATCCCAAGCAGGCTCTACTGTGGAAATTCAGTTACAGCTGAGCCTTTCTAAAAACTTTGTAGTTAGGCTGGCGAGAAATAAAGACCTTCCTCCAGTCACTTACTTGTTTTCGTCACGTAGGGCTGCTCTAACAGAAATACCAAAAGTGGATGGCTTTAACAGAAATGTATTCTTTCACAGTGCTCTAGGGCAAGGTTTCTCTCTCCATTAACTCTGGAGGAAGCCCTTGTCTCCTTTCAACTATTCTAGGTCTGACTTGCTTCTGAGATTTCCATGTCTCTTAGCATCAGGTTTTTTTCTTCTCTTTTTTTGTGTTTTTTTTTGTTGTTGTTGTTTTAAAAGATTTTAAAAAGTTTTTTTCATTGCTATTTTAACGAAAGCTTAAAGAAAACTTGAATTTCCATTTATTCATTGTTGCACATCTTCCTCCCCACCCCCAGTTTGCTCTTCTCTTTAAAAAGATTCTTTCATTGTTGCACAATTTCCTCCCTCCCTTCCCTAGCCCCTGGTCCATTCTGCTATGCATCTCTTACTCTGAACTGCTGCTATGCAAATATGCAGAACAGATTATCTGGGAGGCTGCACTGTATGAGGAGAAGTGTGGCATCAAGATTAGAGGAAGATTCATCAACAATCTGCGTTATGCAGATTACACAACCCTGCTTTCTGAAGCTGAGGAGGATTTGAAGTGCTTGCTGCAGAAGATCAAGGACTGTAGCATTCAATATGTATTGAGGCTCAACATCAAGAAGACAAAGATCCTCACCACCGGGCCAGTTGGTAGCATTAGGATGGATGGTGAAGAAATTGAGATTGTTCACAGCTTTAGTTCAATTAACTCCACAGTCAACACTCTTGGCACCAGCAACCAGGAAACTAAAAGACATCTTGAGATGGGAAAGTCTGTTGTTAGGGACCTCTCCAAATTACTGAAGAACAATGGTGTCACTCTGGAGACTAAGCTGTACCTGATACAGGCTATGGTCTTTTCAATCACTTGCTATGCATCAGAGAGCTGGAAAATGACTAGGGAGATAGAAGGAGAATTGATGCCTTTGAGCTGTGGTGTTGGAGAAGAGTGTTTATACACCACGGACTGCTAAGAAAAGGAACAAGTTCATCCTAGAGAGGGTTAAACCAGGCTGCTCCTTGGTGGCAAGGATTCTGAACATTCGTCAGGCATACTTTGGATATATTGCAAGGAGGGATCAGTTCTTGGAGAAGGATGTCATATTTGGGAGGGTGGAGGGACAGCACAGGAGAGGAAGACCCTCTATGAGGTGGATTAATTCAGTGACTGGTGTAATTGGGGTGAATGTATTGGAGACAATGAGATTGGCACAGGATAGAACAGGGTTTAGGGCTGTTGTACAAAGGGTCATTATGAGTTGCAGGTGACTCGATGGCACATAACAACAATAATAACAAGAGCAACAACCACCTCTTATTCTGAATTGTTATCATGCAGATAATACCTAATCATATATCTCTTTTAGACAATTCTTTCCCTCATCTATTTAAGTACAGTGTTCATTATTTACCCCTCTTTTCTTAGTTCCCCCCAACCCTCATGTCAGTCCTATGTTATAACAGTGGCATTATGCAGTATTTGTCCTTTTGTGACTGAGATATTTCACTCAACTTAATGTTCTCCAGGGTCACCCATTTTGTAGAATTTTTGTGAGTCCCTTATTTTTCAGTGCTGCATAGTATTCCATTGTGTGAATACATCACATCTTCTCTATCCATTCATTTGTTGATGGGCAGTTAAGTTGCTTCCATTTCTTTGCTATTATGAGCAATGCAGCAGTAAACATGGGTGTGCATATATCTGTTGTGATTTATTGTGATTTTAATGAAAGTTTGTAAAAAAGTTGGATTCTCATTCATTCTTCATTGCTCATTTCCTCCTCTCTCCCTTCCTTCCCCCTCCTCCAGTTCACTTTATGTTAAAAAAATATTCATTCATTGTTGCACAGTTACCTCCCTCACCCCATTCACAATCCCCTTTGCAGTGATATACCCCTTATTTGGGGCTGTTTTCATATGTATAATGCCTAATTATTAATTTGAATGAAAGTTTATAGAGACTTAGGTTTTCCAGTCGTTCATTGTTGTACTTTTCTCCTGCCCGCCCAATTCACTCTTCTTGAAAAGTAAAAGAAAAACTCTTTCATTGTTATACACAATCCCTCCCCTCAAGTCTATTCTACTGTGCAGCCTTCATTCTAGACTCCTGTCATAACAATAATACCCAATCATATATCCATCCCTTATAAACATTTCTCTCCCTCATCTGTTTCAATGCTGTATACATCATTCATCCCCTCCTTCTCTGTCTTCTTTCAACCCCAATGTCAGTCCTACCTTACAACAGTGGCCCTATGCAATATTTGTCCTCTTGTGATTGAGATATTTCACTCAGCATAATGTCCTCCAGGGTCACCCATTTTGAATAATATTTCATGAGTTTCTTGTTTTTTAATGCTGCATAGTATTTCCATTGTATGAATATACCAGAGCTTCTCTATCTATTCATTTGTTGATGGGCATATATTCCTTTTAAACAGTTCTTTCCTTCATCTGGTCCAATGCAATGTTAATTATCTATTTACTCTTCTCATAGTCTCCTCCCAACCCCCTATGTCAGACCTGCTTTATTACAGTGGTGTTGTGCAGTATTTGTGATACATATTTTTTTTAACACTCAAATCCATCAAGTAGATTCTTTTTTTTTTTTTTTTAAGATTTTCATGCATTCATTGTTGCACTTTTTACCCATTCTCCTCATTTCCCCCTCCCTAGTTCACTTTTTTTTTAAAATATTCGCTCATTGTTGCACAATTGTCTCCTGCCCCTTACCCTCCCCCCAGTCCTCTTTGTAATGTACCCCTCATTCTGGGCTATCGTCGTGCATACAATGCCTAGTCATATATTCCTTTTAAACAGTTCTTTCCTTCATCTGTCGCTAGTAGGAAAGGAGGAGATAATCAATCTTCTGTACTTTTTAACTGATTTTCTAGCTTTCTTCGTAGACTTCTGCAGATTATTCTTCAATAGCAACAAAAAGGATATTTTTCTTTTTTTTTTTTTTTATGGAAAAGTAAAAGAAAAGATTCTTTCATTGTTTTACAAACCCTCCCCCAGGTCCCCTCCACCATGCAGCCCTCGTTCTAGTCTCCTGTGATGACAGAAACACCCAGTTACATCTCTCTTTTAAACGGTTCTCTCCCTCCTCTGTTTCAGTGCAGTATACATTATTGAACCCATCTTACTCAGTCTCTCCCCAACCCCAAGGACAGTCCCATTCTACAACAGTGGCATCATGTAATATTTGTCCTTTTGTGACTGGGATATTTCACTCAGCATAATGTTCTCCAGAGTCAACCATTTTGAATAATATTGCATGAGTTCCTTGTTTTTTAATGCAGCATAGTATTCCATTGTGCGAATATACCACAGCTTCTCTAGCCATTCGTTTGTTGATGGGCACTTAGGTTGTTTCCAACTCCTTGCTATTGTGAACAAAGCTGCAATGAACATGGGTGTGCATATATCTGCTTGGATGTCAGCTATGGTCTCTTCAGGGTATATTCCCAGTAGTGGAATTGCTGGGTCAAATGGTATCTCTATTTGCAACTTTTTGAGAAAGCGCCATACTGCTTTCCACAGGGGTTGCACCATTTTACACTCCCACCAACAGTGAATCAGGGTTCCAGTTTCTCCACAACCTCGCCAGCATTTGTTGCTTGCTGTTCTGTTAAATTTTCATCAAGTAGATTCTGACACATGGCTTTCCTCGATCAGGTTTCAGAGGATGTAAATATTTATGAAAATAAATGGCCCGTCTTTCTCCCCAGCAGCAGCCAGTGGCTTCGAATCACCGAACTTACAGTTCGCAACCCAATAGAGGACATCATATGTATTAAGGGGACACAATTCAACCTAATAAAACAGAACAGTCGTTTTATTAGAAAAGAGGCTATGCCCAGAGAAAAAGAAGCTGAACAGAGACAAGCCTTACCTAGGAAACCCCCCCATGGGCTCAGTTCTGGGAAGCTCTTTCTTTGACTGTGTCATTTATTTTTCCAGTTCAATTTCTCGCTGATGGAAGGACTCAAGTCTGGAATATAGGGCCTCTTGGTAAAACCCCACAAGGCTGGGGAATGAAAACTCCTGGTGTTGATTGCCATCTCCTCCCTGTTGTGACACCTGGTGTCCTTCCCAGCTGAGGTGTGAGTGTCATAGCAAGCAGTGGTGCTGGCCCCGCAGAAAGGATGTACACAGTCGCCCTGCAGACTTGGTGGCTCCTCAGTGAGACGAGACAGGATTAGGGCACAGCTGGAATCCATGGGGGAAAAAAAACCCCAAGCAAACTCCAAAAAAACTGCTGCAGCTGCCACTTGAAATGCAACAAGACTTTTCGCCAAAAACACAGAAGCACCTGGGGATTTTCAGGGATGCTGGAGGGGTGGGAGGTGGACCTCACCACCAAGGAGTTCTCAACATCAGCAGCTGGAGCAAGAGCAAGTGAAACACTGCCACACACAGTGTCTTTAAGTGGCAGCTCAAAGCAAAGTTAGTTCTTCACACACATTTGGCTTATTACTTAGGCAGAACTTAGAGTCACAGTTTTTGGTGCGTGAGGAAATGCCTCTGTCTCTGCTGGAGAAACCTAGAGGTGGCTTAGTTATCCCGATTGCACATTAGCAGCAGGTGAGATATACACAGGTCGTTTCATACCCGTGAGATAGTCACATCAAAGCTCTGGTGGACTTTGGAGGCTGACATGTTCTGGCAGTTTCCATTTGGCCCTGCTTCTTTCTTTTATGAACAAGAACTAAAGACGGCGAATTATTTCAAAGTTGTGCCTTGAAAAAATGAACGTTCTCATGGTAACATTAATTTATTCCCGCATTTTCCACATCCTCGTCGCGGATTTTGCAATTAGCAGGGTAACTGGGAATCTAAAATATCGTGGTCAATATGACCGGTCTAGTTTGATTTTTTAAAAAAATTTAAAAAGTAGATGTTTTAATACTGTTGTATTTAGTGCTTTAGAGATCTGTCATTGGTTCTTTGAGAATTTTGTCTAAATATATATGAAAGTTTATGATAGCTGTGTCCACTGGCCTACCTCTTTCTTTTACAGTAACAAGGAAACATGCAAAAGATATTAGCATGTTGCAATGGACACTGTTGGAAGAATGTTGGGGAGGTGAATAAACTTCATCCATGTGTCCTGGCTTTTCATTTGTTACCAGTGGGCATGAATTACCATTTGCCATGAGGGCCAGTGTATAAGCCTAGGACACAATCTAGACCTAACATGTGGGAGATAGTGGAGGTTTTGAAACATCTATTATCCAAGGAGCCCTGGTGATGTAGTGGCCAAGCTCTCAGCTGCTAATCCAAAAGTTGATAGTTCAGACCCACCAGCTTCTCTAGCAGATGACCACTTAGCTTCTGTAAGTATTACAGTTTCGGAATCCTGGAATTCTTTGTCGTGTTGGGTCAACTTGGTTCAACTGCTGTGAGTTGGATCGGCTCAATGGCAGTGGGTTTGTGTTGTCAACTCTAGCCTTTCACTGTATATCAGAGGTCTGATGAGAAGAAGAAGATATATCCCAATCTCTTTTATAGCTCAATGTGGTTATGGGAGGAATCCTTTAATGGCGCAGAAGTTCTCAGCTAATCACAAAAACACGTTAACTGTTGGAGGGATCAGTCCCTGGAGAAAGGCGTCCTGCTTGGTAAGGTAGTTGTTGTTATGTACCATCAAGAACTGGCCCCAGCAGATTTTCAGAGGCTATAAATCACATGGAAGGAGATTGTCCATCTTCCTTCTGTGAAGAGGCTGGTGGATTCGAACAGCATGCCTTTGGATTGACAGTGCAAAAAAAGCTCGGGTGGCATTTTGTAAGGAATTGCACTGCCAAAAATAACTTAAATGAATCAATAAACAAGTTGTTGTAGTTATGTGGCGTCGAGTCGTTTGCGGCTCATAGTGACCCTATGTACAACAGCCCTAAACCCTGCTCTATCCTGTGCCAGTCGCACTGCCTCTGACACACCCATCTCAATTACCCCAGTCACTGAATCAATCCATCTCATAGATGGTCTTTCCCTCTTGCGCCATCCCTCCACCCTCCAAGGCATGATGTCCCTCTCCAAGGACCTGTCCCTCCTTGCAACATGCCCAAAGTATGTCAGACGAAGACCCAGAATCCTTGCCTCCAAGGAGTCGCTTGGTTTAATCCTCTCCAGGATGAATCTGTTTGTTTTCTTGGCAGTCCAGGGTACATTCAATACTCTTCTCCAACACCACAGCTCAAAGGCATCAATTATCCTTCTGTCCTCCCTAGTCATTGTCCAACTCTCTGATGCATAACAAGTGACTGCAAAGACCATGGCCTGTATCAGGCACACCTTAGTCTCCAGAGAGACACCGTTGCTCTTGAGTACTTTGGAGAGGTCCCTAAAAGCAGACTTTCCCATTGCAACGTGGAGCCGAGCAAAATGAAGCTGTGAACAATCTCAATCTCTTCGCCATCCATCCTGATGCTACCAATTGGTCCAGTGGTGAGAATCTTTGTCTTCTTGACATTGAGCCTCAGTCCATACTGAAGGCTGCAGTCCTTGACCCTCTGCAGCAGGTGCTTCAGGTCCTCCTCAATTTCAGCAAGCAGGGTTGTGTGATCTGCATAATGCAGATTGTTAATAGATCTTCCACCAATCCTGATGCCACAATTCTCCTCATAGAGCCCAGCCTCCCGGATAATCTGTTCTGCATACAGGTTGAAAAGGTATGGAGACAGGACACATCCCTGGCGTACACCCTTCCCAATTTTGAACCATGCAGTGTTACCCTGTTCTGTTCTGACAACTGCCTCTTGGTCCAAGTATAGGTTTCGCATTAGCACGATTAAATGTTCTGGGATTCCCATTCTTCTCAGAGTCAGCCACAGTTTGTTATGATCCACACAGGTAAACGCCTTTGCATAATCAATGAAACACAGATAGACATTTTTCTGATATTCCCTGCTTTCAGCTGAGATCCATCTAACATCAGCAATAATATCCCTAGTACCACGACCCCTTCTAAACCCAGCCTGGACTTCTGGCAGTTCTCTGCTGATGTGCTGTTCCAGTCGTTTTTGGATAATGTTCAGTAGAATCTTGCTTGCATGTGAAATCAATGATATTGTTCTGTAGTTTCCACACCCAGTTGGGTCACCCTTCTTTGGAATGGGAACAAATATAGATCTCCTCCAGTCAGTTGGCCAAGTGGTTGTTCTCCAGATTTCTTGGCACAACTTGGTGAGCACATCTAGGGCAGCATCTGTTAGCTGAAATACGTCAATTGGTATACCATCTATTCCTGGGCCTTATTTTTTTTCTATTTCCTTCAAAGCAAGCTTGAACTTCTTACTTCATCACCATAGGCCAATTCCTTTTGATACAATGACTCAGTATATTCTTTCCATCTTTTAATACTTCCTGGATCATTTAATATTCTGCCTAAAGCATCCTTGATTATGGCAACTCGAGGTTTGAATTTGTTCTTTAGTTTCTTGAGCTTAAGAAATGCTGAACGAGTTTGACCCTTTTGATTTTTTTGAAGTAAGTTACCAAAATGGTGATGGTTTGTTTGAGATGGAAGATGCAGAAGAGATTTTTATTCCTTGGAGGACATCATGCTTGGAAAGGTGGAGGGACAGGGAAGGAGAGGAAGACCCTCAACCAGGTGAATTGACGGTACCTGCAGCAATGGGCTTGAGTGTCAGTGATTGTGAGGATGACACAGGATTCAGATCTGTTGTTCATAGGGTTGCTACGAATTGTATTCGACTCAATGACACCTAATAAGAAGCAGCTGAAAATGCATGAGAAAATTTTCTTTGGGTATTTTCAATGTTCATTTTATTTTTTAAATTACAACCAGATTTATAATATTTATTTGCATTTATTATTTCACTTAAGGTATTTTTTAATTTTTTAAAATTTTATTTTTGTGTGTGTGTGTGCACCATCAAATCAGATCTGACTGGTACAGGAGGAGATTGTTCCCCCTTCTCCAGCAGGGCATCTGTCACTTAAAAAATTTTTTTATTCATTTTTTTGTTATTCTTTTTTAAAAATTAATACTTTAACAAAAGTTTATAGAAAACTTGGATTTGCTTTCATTCATTGATGCACATTTTCCTCTCTACCCCCACCTCAGTTGGCTTTTCTCTTTAAAAAGTTTCTTTCATTGTTGCATAATTTCCTCCCTACCCCAAACCCCAGTACAATTTGCTATGCACCTATTATTCTGAACTATTGTCATGCAAATAATACCTAATCATATATTCCTTTTAAACAGTTCTTTCCTTCATCTGTTTCAATGCAGTGTTCATTATTTATCCCCTCTTTTTTTAGTTTCCCCCCATATCAGTCCTGTTTTATAGCAGTATTTATGCAGTATTTGTCCTGTTGTGACTGAGATATTTCACTCAGCATAATGTCCTCCAGATCATCCATTTTGTATAATATTTTGTGAGTTCCTTGTTTTTCAGTGCTGCATAGTATCCCATTGTGTGAATATATCACAACTTCTCTATCCATTTATTTGTTGATGGACACTAGGGTTATTTCCATCTCTTTACTGTTGTGAACAATGCAGACCTAAACATAGGTGTGCATGTATCTGTTTGGGTGGCAATTCTGGTTTCTGTAGGGTTTGTTCCCAGCAGTACAGTTGCTGGGATCACGTTTATTTTAAATGTATAAGAGTGACACACTTGAGAGTGATTTACATGCTGACCTGTTTCTCTCAAGTGAGTTCTATTCTACATTTCACCTTATTTAGACCAAGCTTGAGCTCTTGGTTCCTTGATCAAAACAGACATCAAGTATAGCTGGGCACTGCCTCATTCTTCTGGTCTCATGACAAAGACGGTAGTAGTTTATGGAGTCTAGGTTCTTTTTCTTTTCCTGGGTTGTCTCTACATCTGTGGTGCCAGGTGCACAGAGACCAATTGTTGTAGCAGTAGGTGGCCACTGGAAAGCTTTGAAGAACTTGAATACTTCTTTCTGAACTAAAAAGTAGGTAGAATTTGAACTTCTAGTTATTGTAGAACTTAGAGGAATAAGGTGCATCTAACCCAAAGCCTTGTACCATCAATTACTCCATTTGATTACTAAAGCTAGACAGTGAATAAGGGATACTAAAAAAGAAGGACTTTGAATAATGATGTTGACAAAGAATATGAAATATATCATAGGCTGTTAGAAGAATGGAGAAATCTATCTTGGAATAAGTGCAACCAGAATGCTCTTTGGAGATAAGAATGGTGAGACTTGGTCCCACATGCTTCATACATGCTGCCAGGAGGTACCAGTAAAGAGTGTAAGTAACGTAGAAGGTAAGCAAAAAAGAGGAAGACCCTCCCTGAGATGGACTGATTCTACGGCTACAACCATGGGCTCAGGTTTAGCAATGATTGTGAGGATGGCGCAGGATACAAAAGCTGTTCCTTCTGATTCACATGGGGTGGTTATGAATTGGAACAGATTTGAAGGCACCTGACGATAGCAATAACAGTGACTGAAAATTTATCTGGAGAAGAGGAACTCAGCAACTACAATCAAAGGCAGATGCTAAGGTCAGTGAGGAAAATGCAACCAAAGCGGATGATCAAGAGGAATAGTGGCAACATGGAACCAAAGCTTAGTCCAGAGTGCCAGCTGGGGCCAGCTGGGGAGCAAGGAGTGGACAGATGCCAGACGGCGAAGAACGACTCAATCCCCCGAGCCAGGGCTAATTGACTGTTTTGCATGTAACTATATATACATTTTAAATCTATGTATATGTTTTGTTGTGTTTTTGGTGAAATGATGCACAGTGTTTAAACTTGTCAGCCTCCCTGTGGGATAAAGATGAGATAATCTGCTTCCATAAAGATTTACAGCCTTGGAATCTGAATGAAGGGTCATCTGCAGTTGGAATCCACCTGACAGTAGTAATTTTTAAATACATATCTAGCAAAAATGGGTTCCTACCCAACAGTTTCTACTCACAATGTTCTGCGAAATCAGTTACATTCTTCACATTGTTTGACAACCTGGCTACTTCCATTCAAGTAGTTTAGCTGAGTGATACGAATCTGAACTGTACTCCCAAAGACATACAGTTCGAATCCACTAGTTGCTCTGCTGGAGAAAGATGGGCATTCTCCTTCTGTGCTATTTCCTGCCTCTGAAAACCAGCTGGAGGGTCAGCTATGGGTCAGTCTCAACCAGCTGGGTAAGAGACAGTGATTTTAAGATCATGGATCAAACTACCAATGCGTTTCTGTTGCTGACTTAAAGTGGAGCACTTGAAACACTTAGCCTTTGGGAGCTCTAGTGGCGTAGAGGTAAGAAATTGTGCTGCTGACACAAAGGAATATGGTTCAAATCTACCAGCTGCTGTGTAAGAAAAAGATGGGCATTCTCCTCCTGTGTGACTTGCTGCCTATGAAAACCCAGTGGAGGGTTCAGTTGTGAGTCAATTCTGACTCTAAGGCACATAACAACAACAATAACAAATTAAGCTCACCGCTCACCCCATCCCTATCATTCTCAGTCATATTTATATTAACAATTGAATCTTTTTTGGTGTCCCATAAAGGCACTCCTCAATTCCAGACTACTGGAGTAAAGGGAATATTGCAGTAAAACAAGTCCCAGAATTTTTGGTTTCCCAGTATATGTAAACATTATGTTGACAATGCAGATAATCTACAGCATGGTTTTGCAAAGTTGTGAGAATGAATTTTTAAAAAAAATAAAGCATAGAGGCACAAAACAAACAAGATTTTTGGGAAATGGTACCAATAGACTTACTGGATATGAGATTGCCACAACTTACTTTCTTTTAATGCAACATCTGCAAAGCACAATAATATGAAGGGAGTCTGCTGTTGGTTTTCGGAGTGCAGTGCTCACCAGCAACATTCCTTTCTTTGTGAGTCAGCCTGCTATTTAGTTGAAAGGCGTCTTCAGGGCACAGCTTCAGTTCAAAGGTTAGTGAGTATCTCTGGGCCCTTTCTCCTGGGGATTCCTCCAGTCTCCAGGGGCCCTTTGCACAGTCAATAAAACCCAAGTAGACATTCTTCTGGTAGTCTCTGCCTTCTGGCAAGATCTGACATCAGCAATGGTATCTTTAGTGTCACAGTTTCTTAAAACCCATCTTGAACATCTGGCAGTTCTCTGTCAATGTACTGTTCCAGCAGGTTTTGGATGATCTAGACTGAGAATTTGAAGCTGGGTTCCTCATTTTCCTCCCTTCTTATCAGCATCCACCTACTACACACCCCATGGGGATTTTGGTAGTGATAGCTGGCTGCAGATGAATTCTTAAGAGCTCCTAAATGATGTTTTCTTGCCTCAGATCTTTTTAGAAGTTGCAGGATTGATGGCCAGAGCAAAGTGAGAGAGCTGGGTAAGAGACAGCAATTTGAAGATCATGGATCAAAATATCAATGTGTTTCTGTTGCTGACTAAAATTGAGGAGCTCTTGAAATGCTTGCTGCAAAACTTCAAAGACAACAGCCTTCAGTATGGATTGCGTTTTAATATCAAGGAAACAAAAATCATCATTACTGGCTCAATAGGCAACATTATAATTGATAAAAATTATTCATGATTTAATATTTTTTTATTTTTAATTTTTATTTTGTATGCGTGTACCATCAAATCGGATCTGACTGGTACAGGAGGATATTGCTCCTCGTTCTCCAACAGAGCATCTGGTGGATTTGAACTGTGTACCTTTGAGATTTCAGTGCAGCTTCTTGCCTTATGATTTAATCTTACTTGGATCCACAATCAACACACTTAGTACCAGCAGTCAGGAAGTCAAAAGACATGTTACATTGGCAAAAATCTGCTATTTGGGGCCTCTCCAAGTGCTGAGAAGCAAGGATGTAAGTTTAAAGATTAACGTGTGCCTGATCCAAGTTATGGTCATTTCAATTATTTGCATGCATCTGAGAGTTGGATAATGAATAAAGACAATGGAATCAATGCCCTGAGTTGTGGTGCTGGAGATAACACTAAATATCCTATGGATTACCAAGAAAACAAACAAATGTGTCTGGGAGATAGTGCAGCCCAGATGTTCCTTAGAGGGAAAAATGGCAAGACTTTGTCTTACCTGTTTGGGGCATGTTGTTAGGAAGGGTCAGTCCTTGGGAGAAAAGCATCATGCCTGGAACAGTGGAGAGTCGGTGAAGACCTTTAGCAAGATGGATTGACATAGTGACTATAATAATGGGCTCTAGTGTGTCAGAGAGGATGAGGATGGTACAGGATAGCACAGGTTTCAGACATAGGGTGCATATGAGTCATGCTCGACCTGATGGTACTTCTCAATAATAACAACACAGACTTTATGTATGTATGCATGTATACATGTATTTAGATAGAGTGATAGAGTACACATACACATATATGTGCAATTTCCTGCCACTGAAAGCCTGCTGGAGGTCCAGAGATGTATAAAATCTCTGGTAGTTTAGTAGGTAAGGAGTTGCACAGGCAACTCGAAGGTGAGCAGTTTAAACCCACAAGCTGCTCAGAGGGAGGGAGGTGAGCAACCTCCTCCCATGTGATTTACCGTCTCAGAAACCCAGTCTGCCATGAGTTGGCTCTGACCTAATAGGAGCAATATATCACTGGGTATTTTAAACATTAATTTTACATCATATATCGTTTACATAGGGAGCTCTGATGGCCTAGTGTAAGAAGTGTTGCCATCCCAAAAGCATGTGACTCGAATCCACCAGAGGCTCCTGGGGAGAAGAATGGGCAGTTTCCTCCCATGCGATTTACTGCCTTTAAAAACTCACCACAGGGTCGGCTATAGATTGGTTCTGACTCAACAGCACATGATAACAACAAAGAAAGAATTTATAAGTAAATATAAAAATATATTGTTATGTGCTATTGAGTCAATAGATTTCTTTAAATCTATATATATAAACATTTTTTTAATATGTTGCTGCCTTTGGATTTTCCACTGTGTTCTTATTCTCCCCTTCCCGTGCAAACTAAAACCAGCACCAAAAAAAAAAACCCACCAAGGCCATCCCCATTAAGTTGATTCTGATGGTGACCATCAGGTTTTTCTTCTGGAACCAGCTGGTGGATTTGAATCTTTGACCTTTCAGTTAGTAGTCCAACACATAACACACTCTACCACCAGGGCTCTTCCCCTCCCCCTTGTAGCCAAAAATGTATTTTTTTTACATCATTCAATCAAATATCAACACAGAAAACTCAACATGGAGTAAAATATGTGCCCTGTGTTCAAAGGAATTGCTGGTGGTTCACCCACCAATGGGTGAGCCTCCCAATCTTTTCAACAACCCACTATGTGGAACTCAGTTTTTGACACTGTCTTCCAAGTCCACCTGGCCATGACTGCTGTTTTCCGTTGCCCTGGTGACAGGCTCTGCGCTCTGCACCGTGGTCCCAGAACAATAGCTATAGCACAATGCTGTAGTGCAGTGCGTCTTTGAGCCTCTCCTGCTTCTTGCGCATTTACATTTATCACTATAGACACTGGGTACAATTAACAAAGACTTTGGAAGGAAGAAGGCTGTCAGCGCTTGACATCACTGAATCAAGCCTTTCTAGTTTTCCTCAATGGGATGCTTTCATTGTAGAAAAAAGTCAGGGAAATCTCGATCATGGGGGAGCTAATCTTGGACGATCCTTAAAGACAAAGAATCCTTCTCAAAGGAGTCTTGCTTTCAGTCAAGATTCAAGATGTCTGAAATGCTGGTGCTCAGAGCTTGGAGGAGAAAGAGAAAAGCCATTTCTGCTACTTTAGTCTCATATTTGTTATTAGATCAGAAGTAGTTTTAGCTTTCCTACCAGGGCCTGTGGGTCAAGTGATTCTTGTCAGCAGTAGGTCCAGATTCTCTGACGGCTTTGTGGACAGGCACAGGGGTGTGCAGCCACGGTCTGCCTGTCTGTCTCCGGAAACCTTGAATCAGAGAATACGCTGCAGTTTGAAGAGAAAAGGGTTCAAGCTGATTCACAAGCTGCTTGTCTATTTGATTCTGTCGTCCTGCTCCATACTCCCACTCATCGTCCTCAGCTCATGGATTATCTCCGTAGCATCTTCTCTGCTTTCCTAATCCTCCAAAGAAGCCTTACGGGGGGGGAAAAGAAAGGATATCCAATTGGTTAAGTGGAGGGTGCGTGTGTGTTTGTGTTGGACTGCCCCTCTACCATTATCAATGGAGATGACACTGAAGCGACTATACGGTTCCACGTGCCTCTACGCTTGCTGGTCTGGGTGCAGTACCCTCCAATAGGTGGAAAGGAGGGCTAAGGCTGAGCCAATGGGAGAGAAGGAACCTCTGTGACGACCAAGGGATGTTACAATGGGGGGCGTGGCTCTAGATGGCATAGATCAATATGGGCGTGGCCTGGGAAGTGCTGGCTTGACAGCTGACCCTCTACTGGGTTTTCAGAGGCTGTAAATCGCGCATAGAGGCGATAGCACTCTTTTCCTCTACAAGCACAGCTGATTAACTTGAACTCGCCACCTTTGGATTGGTAACGTACATCCTCAACCGTAAGGCCACCAGAGTTCTTTAGCGGGTCAGTGAAAACGAGGGAGAACCTCCATGCGATGGACCAGACATACCACACACAGCACTGGGCAACGTCTTCCCTTAGACCTGCTATTCCCCTCATGAGTCAGGGCATACTCAATGGGCCTCTAAACTCTACAGTTGCCAGATCTAAAACCCAAGGTCACCACTGGGCCAGGGTAAGTTCTGCGGGCATGTCTGTTGCTTCTGGAGAAGTGCTGGCACATCTGGGACCAGCAGGAAACCTCAGAGATGCTGTTACAGTCTCACTACTCCGCGCCCGCTACCACTGCTGCTGTGGGATGTTAGCTTTTGCAGCCTTGATGTGTCCTTCGTGTTGTGTGAAGAACTCTCTGACTCAGGAACAACGTTGTTTACTGTTCAGAACAATGCACAGTTGTGACACTGGCAGATTCTAAATAAGGATCCCTGTTCTGGGGGAGCCAGATGTCTGAAGATGGGCTCCACCATTTACTGCTGAATGGAGAGATATACTGTGCTTGGTGTGGTTGTCAGGGCCTCCCCCGCTGCTGGCAGCAGCTCCCCATTGCTTTTCAGAGAACAGAAATGGCGTCCTGGGAGAGCCAGTGCTGCTGCCCCAAGTGCATGCATGTGTGTAGGTAGGTCTCTCTCCACAAACCGCATCTGTGCAACCAATACGTGCTCAGAGGACTGAAAGGTTGGCAGTTCAAAGCCACCAGTCATTCCACAGGAGACAGATGAAGCAGGCTGCTGCCTTAAAGATCCCAGCCTTGGAAACCCTATGGGGCAGTTTTCCTCTGTGAGTTGAAATAAACTTGATGGCAGCAAGTTTATCTCTTTCCTATATGGAGCTCTGGTGGGACAATGATTAGACATTGCACTACTAACTGAAAGGTTGGAGGTTCAAACCCACCCTGGCGATCTGCTCCTGTGAAGATGATGCCCTAGGAAAATCTATAGGGCCGAGTGCTGTCGCTGTCATATGGGGTAGCTATGCACCAGAATATACTCAATGACCACAACCAAATCTCAGATCACAGAAAATGGGAAGAACTACATTATAAATTCTTAAGAAAAAAAAATTTAAATAAATCATACAGCATGAAATGGTTCCCATCACCAATGTGAGAAGATGTGGTGATGAGGTGGTTAAGCACTCTACTGCCAGTCAAAAAGCTGGTGGTTCGAATCTCCCCAGCACCACGGAAGAGAAAGAGCTGGCAGTGGGCTTCCACAAGGATGAGGAAATCCTGTAAGGCAAGTCTGCTCTGTCATGCGGGGTCCCCAGGAGTCAGAGTTGACCCAGCTACATACAAGTATCTCTCTGGCATCTTCTAGGAGGCTTTGGTTCAGGAGGTGAGTTCTCAGGGGGATGGAAGGGACTTGGGATATTGTGCCCTACAGATGACCCGGAGGTGCTGACTGCTGTGCAGGTTTCCTAGGGCAGAGAATGAAGTGTCATGAGGCGGACAGTTAATTATTGTTACTAAGAACAGGATTTTAGTAAGAACAGGGATTTCTTCTGCTGGTTCTGGAGATCAGGACTCAGGAACCAGGGTAAACCATGCTGATTCCCTCTGAGGGCTCCTAAAGAGAGGAAGTGTCCCATGCCTCTCTTCCAGCTCATGGTGATGGTCCCAAATCTTTGACACCCTTGACTTATAGATGCATCACTCCAAATCTCTGCCTCCATTTTTATGTGATTATCTCCCCTCTGTGCTTTGGAGTCTTTTTTCTTTATTCATAAGGACAGCACTAATATCAGAAAGGATATAGCTTTAAGGACTAAACATGACCCAAGCCATCCTATTTTCAATGGACCTATATGCCTGTGAAAGTTGGAAAATGAATAAGGAAAACGAAAGAAGACTCAATGCCTTTGAATTGTGTTGTTGGTGAAGAGTATTTACTGTGCCATGATCTGTCAAAAGAACAAACCAACTTGTCTTGGAGAAAGTGTGACTAGGATGCTCTGTGAGACAAGGATAGTGGGACAAGGACATGGTCTCACTCCCTTGGGCATGCTGTCAGGTGGGGCCAGTCCTTGGAAAAAGGCAGCATGCCTGGAAAAGTAAAGGGTTAACAGAAGAGACAAAGACCCTTGTTGAGATGGATTGACACAGTGACTGCAAAAAAGGGCCCAAACATAGCAACGATTGTGAGGATGGTGTTACAGGGGAGCATTGCCTTCTGCTGTCAGAGCCTAATGCATAGTGCCTAGCAACAACACTCATGTTGGATTTCAACCGCCAGCCCTCTCCAATATGTTAACTGACAACATCTTCAGAAACCTTGTTCCAAGCAAGACTACATTCATAGGTACCATGGTTTGGGACTTCAACATATCTTTTTGGAGAACACAGTTCAACCCACACCAACCCCTCCTTTCCAGATAGTATAAGCTTGGGATTCTTCCACTGGCATTGTTTGGCCTGGCTCTGGTCAACTTCTTTGACCCCTGCTTAGTGTGGAGGTGGTGGTGGGTCCTGGCTGGGGGGCCAGCTCTGTTGCTTTTAGCCAGTTCTGCCTTCCTAAACAAAAGGATCCCTTGATTTGACAAGAAGATGGTGGCCCCAGCTTCTTCATTTACTCTGTAGATAACAAACCTCCCATTCTCTTTCTTGGGATCTCTTTCTTGGAGCTCTCAAGAAGGCCTTCATTGTTAGGAGAGTGGAAAATGGATTGTAGGACAGCAGGGCTTGGCTCCCAGCTCTCTCGCCTGAGAGCACAGGCATATCATAGAGATGCTGCAGATTTGGCTGCAGACCCCCGCAATAAAGTGAATATTGTGTTAAGGGGAGGAACAGGGATCTTTTGGTTTCCCAGTGCACAGAGAAGCTACATGGACTGTTGTCTGTTAAGTGTGCAATCCAAACAAAACACAACACCATGCCCAAATTCACTACCATTGAGTGAATTCTGGCTCATGGAGGTCCTCCATCAGGTTCTGAGGCTTTAAATTGCAACAAGAGCAGATTGCCTCATTTTTCTCCCTTGGAGAAGCTACTAGATTTGAACTGCTCACCTTTTATGTAGCAGCCCATTACATAATGCAAGGCATTATGGGGAGAAGTTTGAAATAGTTCAAGAATGAGCAGAACGGAACACAGAGACATGGATGAGCACAGGTTGTTGGGAAAATGATGCTGATACCCTTGCTGGATGTAGGATTGGCACAAAGCTTCAACCTGTAACAAAGGCAGCACTTTGGAAGCACAGTAAAGCCAGGGGCAATAAAACGATAAAATGGTGCACGGCTAGCCCCTCTCCTTTCAGACAGAGATATGCTCAGCTTGGATATTTTGAGGCTTTCTCTCTTGTGATGTAGATCCTTTTGATTGACCAACCGTGTTATTGGTTTTTCTCAGACCAGGTGAAAAATAGCTGCAATAGAAGCAAGATTTTAGCTTCATTATTTATGACTCAGCCCTTCACCTGGACAGAGACAATGAATTCTTCAAGCCCCCAAGGCACAGGTTACATACAGCATAGTAGAATCATTTACAGAGAGGTGCTGTGTTCCCCAAAGCATTAAAAATGTTGTTCGGATGAAGACTAGCCTCTCCTTTTCGGAGTAAGAAAAGGCTCTGGGCTGAATCTGTAAAAATCAACAAAAACATTGAGACCAAAAGAAACCGTTTTTCCAAAGGATAAGAACATCCATCAAGTTCTGTACTTTGAAGTCTCTCTTTTAGCTTTTTATTATGATTTGGATGAAAGTTTATAGAGCAAATGAATTTTCCATTCACAACTCATATACATTTTGTTTCATGACATTTTTTTATAGTAGTTTAAAACTTTGAATTTATTTTGACCTAGGAATCATTTGAAGTTTTAGAGTTATAATTATTGAGCATACTAGGATTTTTTTTTTAATCATCTTTTTTGTTTAGCTCTGGTGGCACAGCCCGTAGGGAGTTGCACTGTTAGCCCAAAGATCGCACATCTTCAGTGGTTTTCTGACATAGATGGCAATTCCTCCATCGTAACAACACTTTTCCCACGTACTCCTTTGTGTATCCTGTTTTCATTTATTCTTCTTTCCTGTCTCTTCCTGTTTTCTGAGCTTTATTCCAAGGCAAATGATGCCCTTCTGATCTTGTGTTGGTCTGAGTGCATTCCTCCCTGGTGTTATTGTTTGCCTTATGGCTGTCTATTGTTTGATCAAGAAATCAAAAGGAGTGTTGCATTGGGAAAGTCTGCTGTCAAAGACCTCTCCAAAGTGCTAAAGAGCAATGCTGTCAGTTTAAAGACTGAAGTGCACTTGATTCAAGCAACAGTATTTTCAATTGCCTCCTGCACATCTGAAAGTTGCACAATGACTAAGGATGACAGAAGAATCAATACCTTTTTTTTCTATAATTATATTTTATTAATTTTCATAAACATTTACAGAGATTTTGGGTTTCCATTCATTCACCGCTGCACCATTCTCTCTACCCTCCTCCCAGTTTGTTCTTGTCCAAATGCCACAGTGCTGAATCAATACCTTTTAATTACGGTGTTTGAGAAGAGTACTGAACATCGCATGAGCTGCCAAAATAACAAACAAGCAGGTCTTAGAGAAAGTACATGCAGGGTGCTCCTTAGAGGCGGAGAGCAAAACTGTGTCACACACTTTGGGCATGTTGTCAGCATGGGTCCAGTCCTTGGAAAAACATCATTGAAGAAGGTCTGAGAAAGGCCTGCAACAAGGTGCACTGACTCAGCGACTGTAACAATGGTCTCTGTGGAGAAAGATAAGGCAGCCTGCTTCCAGAAAGAGGGCAGCTGTGGACACGTGGGAGGTGGAGGACAGTTTCACCCATTTCTAGAGGGTTGCTGTAAGCAAGAATCGACTCTGTAGCAGTGGATTTATACACAAACATGAAACTATCCAGTACTGCTTGGGACCAAAGTAGGCAACTTTGAAGAAGGACTTTTTTATTATTAAAAAGCATTTTTTTAAACTTTGAAAAAAGCAAAGCATACTTTGTCTTTTTATTTCCCTTTAAACATTTTTTACTTGAAGTTAGTGACAAAGGAAATGAGCAGAGTAGAGGGGGAAAAAAGTGAAATCAGTATAATAACTTCCATTGTTGTTGTTATGTGCTGTTGAGTCACAAGACTCATAGCGACTCTGTGTACAACAGCTACGGAACCTGCTCTATCATGAGCCAACCTTATTGCCTCTGGCACACCTACCTCCATTACCCAAGTCACTGACTCAGTCCATCTCATCAAGGGTCTTCCTCTCTTGTGTTGTCCCTCCACTTTCCCCAGCAGGATGTCCCTCTCCATGGAGTAGTCACTCCTTACAACTTGTCCAAAGTATGTCAGACTGAAATTTGAGAGCCACAAGTTGTATCATAGAATGATATTAGTTAGAGAAGAAAATAGTTTGTCATAGCAGGTTTTGACTTTTCCTTTTGCATCAGATGTTTGTTTTGGTGTCAACACACAATCTGTTACTTGACTAGGTGAATTCATCCTTCACTCAAATGAATTTATTTTTTTTAGAAACAATGTAATCTAGATTTTAGTTCTATCATTCTTATTTTTTCCTCTTTTTAAAAATTGATATTTTACACCACAACAATATAAAGGTAAACAGTCCAATAGAAAAATGGGCACAGGATATGAACAGACAGTTCACCGAAGAAGATATTCAGATGGCAAACAAGCACATGAAGAAATGTTAAAAATCCTAGCTCTAAGAGGGATGCAAATTAAAATAACTGTGAGATATCATCTCACCCCAGACAGAATAGCAAAATTTAACAGAACAACAAGCAACAAATGTTGGAGAGGTTGTGGAGAAACTGGAACCCTTATTCACTGTTGGCGGGAGTGTAAAATGGTGCAACCACTGTGGAAGGCAGTATGGTGCTTTCTCAAAAAGTTGCAAATAGAGATACCATTTGATTCAGCAGTTCCACTACTGGGAATATACCCCAAAGAGACCATAACTGACATCCAAGCAGATATATGCACACTCATGTTTATCATAGCTTTGTTCACAATAGCAAGGAGTTGGAAACAACCTAAGTGCCCATCAACAAATGAATGGTTAGAGTAGCTGTGGTATATTCACACAATGGAATACTATGTTGCATTGAAAAACAAGGAACTCATGCAATATTATTCAAAATGGGTGACTCTGGAGGAAATGATGCTGAGTGAAGTATTTCAGTCACAAAAGGACAAATATTGCATGGTGACACTGTTGTAAAACAGGACTGACCTTGTGGTTGGGGAGAGACTGAGAAAGATGCATTCAATAATGTATACTGCGTTGAAACAGATGAGGGAGAAAATTTTTTAAAAGGGATATATGATTAAGTATTTTTGTCATGACAGGAGTCTAGAACAAAGACTACATGGTGGAGTGGACCTGGGGGAGGGCTTGTAAAACAATGAAAGAATTTGTCTTTTACTTTTCCAAGAGGGTAGTGTACTAGGGGAGAGGGTTGGGAGGGGGGAAAAGTGCAACAAAGAATGAATGGAAATCCAAAGTCTCTGTAAATTTTTACTGAAATTAATAATAAATTTAAATTTAAAAAATGGTATTTTAACAAAAGTTTACAGAAAATTTGGATTTTCATTCATTCGTTGTTGCACATTTCCCACCCTAACCCTGTTCGCTTCTCTCTTAAAAAAGTTCTTTCATTGTTGCACAATTTCCTCCCGCACCTCCAGTCCACTTTGCTATGCAGCTCTTATTATGCAGCACGCAAATAATATCTAATAGTATATTCCTTTTAGACAGTCCTTTCCCTCATCTATTTGTAGTGTTCAAATGAATTTTTAAAAATTTCTTTTTCTGAAAAAATTTTGTATTGGTTAAAATAATCACTGGGATAGAAGAGGTCTGCAGGCAGATGAGGGGTAAAGGAATGGGAAAGAGTCAATGCAAACTTAAAAGACTGGATGGTAATAGGCATAGGTCTATAGCAATTCTAGAAAATGCAATGTATATGAATGTTTAAAACACAATGTACATGAAAAGCTTTTCAATTATTGAGAAGCTGTTTCATTTCATACTCAAAAGACAAAGGCTTCCAAGGAAGCTTTGAAGATTCTTATGGAAAAGGAGCTTTGGTGGCCTAATGGTAAGAAGCTGTGCTACTATCCCAAAGGCACACAGTTCAAATCCACTAGTTGCACTCTGAGAGGACAGGCAGTCTCCTCTTGTGTAATTTATTGCCTTTGAAAACCCACTGAGGGTCAGCTGCGGGTCAGTTCTGACTTGATGGCACACAACAAGAAGAAAGGGAGGCAATATTAATGGCAAAAATCTCATTTCCCTGGAAAACCTTTCACTGTTGAGCATTACGACGCCATGTGACAGAGCACCCAGGAGGCTCTTACTGGCTGTAGTTTCCACAGAAGCAGACAGGGAGGTTTTTCTCCCACAATGCTACTGGGGGGATTTGAACCACTTACCTTCCAGTTAGTAGCCAAGTGCCTGACCACTGTACCCCAGGACTGCTCTTCAAATCCCTGCAGGAAAAGACTCAAATCCTCTGTAGTCAAGATGGTTTTGACACACAGTTAGCCTGCATGACAGAATAGAATTATCCCACAGGGCTTGCAAAGAGGCACTCTTCAGATAAGCAGATTGCCTCGTCTTTCTCCTGAGATTCATTTGATGGATTTGAACTGACAACCTTTTGGTGAACAGCCAAACACTGAAGGCATTATGCTGCTAGTGCCATTGGGACTCCTTATTGTTGGTAGGTGCTATAAAGTCAGCCCTCGCTCACATGTATAATAGAAAAAAAACCCTGGTATGATCCTGTACCATCCTCACCATCTCTGCTGTGCTCAGGCCCCAAATGCTGCAGTCACTGTGTCACTCCATCTCACAGAGGGTCTTCCCCTTTTGACCTGACCCTCTACTTTTCCAAGTGTGACACCCTTTTCTAGGGATTATCCCCTCCTAACAACATGCCCACACATGTGAGATGAAGTGTCCCCATCCTCGCCTCTAAGGAGCACAGTCTGGCTGCACTTTCCCCAGGACAGATTTATTCATTCTTCCAGAGAACTCCACGGCTTATCCAATTTTCTGAGCCAACACCACAATTCAAAGCATAAGTTCCTGTTCAGTCTTTCTTATTTGCTGTCCAACTTTCACGTGCACATACATGAGGCATTGGGACCTGGGTGAGAGAACTTTGGGGTTTGTTGAATTCAACGAGGCTTTCTGAAGAGGTGTCTATCTTCCAAAGCATTCCAGCAACTACCCGCTTCCCACACTGCATTGACAACAGGGTTGCTGAGGCAGATCTAATTTGTTAACTGTGTAATAATCAAGTGCATGCAGACTGAAACAAAATGAGAAAATCTTGTCACCTGGTGGCCAGATGCTCAGGAGAAAAAAAATGTCATCAAGACACTGAGGCTCAGGTAATGCTTTAATAACTTGGTTTTATTATTTTGCAAAGCTTTCTCAGCAAGGGAATTGGATACTTGTATATATCCAGATTCCCTCCCTTCTCAAGTCTTTATTAAAATGCAACATCTTTCAATTTAAGGGGCTAGAATATTCTTCAAGATGCCCATCTCTTAGCTGCCTAAGATCATCAGCAGGAATGAAGTGATTCTAAGTACAGTCCTGTAATAGTGCAGGTTCTGTTTGGCTGGACTCAGGGACGGCAGAAGGGATCAAAGGCTGAGGAGTGGCCAGGATGAGGTGAGCTGTATTTTGCCCAGTCCTGTTCCATCCTTATAGTCTGTACTGTGTTAAAGCCCATGATTACAGACACTGCGTCAGTCCATCTCATTGAGCAGCTTCCTCTTTTTCACTCACCTTCCACTCTACCCAGCATGATGCCCTTCTCCTGGCACTGGTCCTTCCTGATAATGCCCCAAGGATGTCAGGGGAAGTCTCCCTGTGCTTGTGTCTAGGGAGCACTCTGGCTGCACTTTCTCTGAGCCAGATCTGCTGGGTATTTCAGTCTTTGTGCACACAGGGTCAACATGCGTCAGTGCAGTGGCTAAGAGCTTGGCTAACTGTAAGGTTAATGGTTCAAACCTTACAGTTGCTCCACAAGAGAAACTGTGCCAGTTTGTTTCCATAAAGATTTACCGCTTTGGAAACCCTATGGGGAAGTTCTACTCTGTCCTACAGGGTTGCTGCAAGTTGGAATTGATGTGATGGCAATGAGATTTTGGTTTTATGGGAAAACTTGTGGTTATGGAAGGATCTCTGTTGGTACAGTGGTTAAAGTGTTAGGCAACTAACCAAAAGCTTCACTGTTCAAATCAGCTGAAGGGAGGAAGATGAGGCAGTATTGGTCCATAAAGATTTTAGCTTCAGAAACCCGATGGGGCAAGTCTACTCTGTCCTTCAGGATTGCTGAGTCAGAACTGACACACATACAGACTGTCAGAAGAACAGACAAGTCTGTCTCAGAGGAAGTGAAACCAGGATGATCCCTTAGAGGCAAGGATGGTGAGACTTTGTCTTCTCACCTTGAGCATGTTGTCAAGAAGGGCCAGTCCTTGGAGAAAGATGTCATGCTGGGAAAGGTGGAGGGTCAGAGAAAGAGATGAAGATCCTCAAAGAGAAGATTGTCACAGTGGTGGGAACAATGGCTCGAGCAAGTCAGAGATCATGAGAAGCTGCAGGCTAGGGCCACTGTGAGTCATCACTAATTTGACAGCACCTAGCAACAATGACGGTGGTATAATGGGTTAAATATTGGCTGCTAATTAACTGACAGGTCAGCAGTTTGAATTCACCAAATTCTCTTTGGAGAAAGATAAGGAGGGCAGTCTGCTTCCATTAAGGTTTTACAATCTCAGTGGTTACCAGGGATGGGAAGAGAAGGAGAAAGGAGTAAAAATTAATAGCTCAGTTGGATTTTAAAAAGGGCCCTATACGATGAGAAATTGATCAGACATTATAACTGATGAATTACATGAATAAATTGTAATTAATCTTCTGAAACAAAATGTTTTGCGTAATTAAATGAATGAAAAACCAATATGATACATAAATTTTCAAATTTAAAATGTTCATGATAATAATAAAAACATGTATAGGCTAGAAATCCAATGGAACAGTTCTACACTGGCTTGTAGTGTTGCTATGAGTTGGAATGGACTCGATAGCAGTGAACTGAGTCATCTGTAGTTATAATTCCATTAGAGGAGGCCTTGTGTATGGGAGCTCTGGTAGCCTAGTGGTAGGGAGTTGCACTGCCAACCTAAAAGTATGTGGTTCGAATCCACCAACTGCTCTGGGGAAGAAAAATGGGCAGTTTACCTCCTGTGTAATTTACAACCTCTGAAAACATGCAGGAGGGTCAGCTATGAGTTGGTTCTACTTGATGGCACGTAACAACAGCAACAATAACAGAAAGATTAGCAGTTTGAATCCACAAGTAGTCTTTCCTGTAAAGATTTAGAATCTTGAAATCTGGTGGAGGGTCGCCGTGAGTTGGGATCACCTTGACGCTGTGTGCTTGGTTTTAGGTGGATGACACAGGGTAGGGCATGTTGGAGGTTGGCTGTTTATAGGGTCGCTATGAGTCACACTTGATGGCTTCTAACAATAACAATAGGAAGGATCAATGGGTTGGGTTTAGTTTGGTGATATGCATATTAGAAAGGAATGAGAACATGAAAGAGTTCTGGATACACCTGAACTCAAATCCCAGTTCTGCAATTTACACATGGCCTCTGTTAACATGATGTGATATTCTGCCTTACCATGTCTCTTCAGGACAGAGCAGAACTACCCTGCAGGGTTTTTCTGAGGCTGTCATCTATGTGGGAACAGGCTGCCACGTCGTTCTGAGGAGTTTCTGGTGAGTTCAAACTATTGGCTTTTCAGTTAGCAACCAAGGGCTTAACCACAGAGGCACCAGGGCTCCTTGTAGACCCCTGAGCGAATTACTGTCTCTGAGCTCTAGTTTCCACGATGCAGAAGAGGGGTATAAAACCCACTTGATAGAATTGCTGTCTCAACTTAATTCTGACTCAGAATGACTCTCCAAAGGGGTTTCTGAGGCTGTCATTCTTTTATTCCTCCTATAGATTTCCTTTTATTGAATTTTTTACTGTTACAGAATTCTTGCATTGCCAAAACTATACCTGAGAATTCAAAGAAAGAAATGGTACAATGGACAGCTTCATCTACCCCTATATACTGTGTTAATATACTGTATAATAAATAGATTAACCTTGCTTCATGTGCATTTTGATAATTTAACAATCTTTAAATCTGCTGCAGGTCTTCAGTTCCTAGTACACTATACCATTAAATAACACTTCCGCACATACATCTCAGTCCGTAACTCAGTTACATAATCCCCAGTTAGATTTTGCTGGAAGAGATGCATACTTTTCAGGGAACACTTGTGGCTCAATGACCAAGAAATTACTAGTTAAGGTTTTAGATTCCTAAACAAAGTCTTTCTTTCGTTTAGCCAAGAATCCCTTGTTTCTCTGAAACATCCAACTTCCCCTTGGCTCAGCTACTCACCTAAACACATCAGAAAGCAGGCAACCTGTTTGCCACCTCAAATAATGTCAACATTATTGCCCAGAAGTAGTTGGCAGGTCCTGCCAGGAGATACTATGGCTCTCCTTAGAGTCTAATTCTTGCATTGACACTTTTTATCTGAACTCCTGTTAAAAAAATGCTCTTCTGTCAAGATAGCTTTATACACCCATTTGCTTCACTCTTACCAGTACATGCCTGTAACTCTTACATTTGGCAAAGGAATTATCTCTAAAGAGAAATTCAGGCTCTCAACCAAATGGTTTCACTGTTGTTGTTGTTGTTAGGTGCTGTTGAGTCTAGTATGACTCATAGCGATCCTATGAATCAAAGATCTGAACCCTGTTCTATCCTGCGCCATCCTTACACTTCCTGAAACACAAGAGCCCATTGCAGCAGTCACCATGTCAATCTACCTGGTTGAGGGTCTTCCTCCCTCAACGACCCTCCACCCTTCCCAACATCATGTCTCTCTCCAAGGAATAGCCCCTCCTAGCAACATGCCCAAAGTATATCTCCAAAGAGCACTCTGGCTGCACCCTCTCCAAGATATAGCTGTTCTCTTAGCCATCCAGCTCAGTGCTCTTCTCCAACACCACAGCCCAAAGGCGTCAGTTCTTTTCCTGTCATTCTTATTTGTTGTCCGGTTCTTGGATGCATAGTAAGTAATCAAAAAGACTATGGCCTGAATCAGACAGACCTTAGTCCTCAAACTGACATTATTACTCCTCAATAATTCAGAGAGGCTCCTAACTGCAGATTTTCCCAGTGCAGGGTGTCTCATTATTTCCTGACTGCTGGTACCAAGGGTGTTAATTGTGGATACAAGCAAGTGGTATCACATGACTAGGAAATATTTCTATTGAACCAAAAAGACAAAACCCTGGGTAGCTTTGAGGCTGTCAATCTTTGTGGGAGCACATTGTCTTGCCTTTCTCCCAAGGAGCCACTGTTGTATTTGAAACCCCAGCCTTTCTATTAGCAAACCAACACTAAACACGCTGCACCCCAGAGCTCCTGTCATAGGATATATCACAATAATACTGAGCACAGTGCAGGTGATTCCAGATTCCCAACAAATGTAGGACAAGGCTCTCCTGTGATGAAATATAAAGAAAGACACATTTTTGTAATTGGAAATACAACATCAGTTCTTCCAGGATCTCTGTAAGGAAGATATCCACCAAAAAGACAACTAACCCATTACTATGAAGCCAATTCTGACAAGTGTTGACCCTGTAGTTCAGAGGAGAATAGGGTTTCTGAGACTGGAATCTTGATGGAAGCTGACTGCTTTGTCTTCTTCCCAGGAGGGGCTGGTTCACAACCTCTTTGATTCACAGCCCAGCACTTTGACTACCCCGCCACCAGGCCAACAACAAAGAAACAACCAAACCCATAGCTGTTGAGTTGATTCGACTCACAAGTGCCCTGTAGGAAAGAACTGAAGTTCCCCTTAGGTCTTCCAAGGCCCTGGGAGTACAGCGCATATCTGAATCCACCAGGTTCACCAAGGGAGAAAGACAGTCTCCTGTGGAGACACTTGGGACTTGGAAACTCAACAGAGCACTGCTGTGAGTCTGCACCAGCTGTGTGATGGATTGATTTTGTAAATCTTTACAGAAGCGGGTGACCACATCTCTCCCCCAGGGAGCAACTGTTGAGTTCAAATCACTGACCTTTTGGACAGCAGCTGAGCACTATAACCAGCGTGCTACCAGGGTTCTTTCAGGCACTGAAAGCATCCTCCTGGGGCCTAGTTTCACACTCTCGATCCCAGATCGCTGCTGTTTGGACAGCATCTGTGGTGAAATGCTCAGGAGGCCATGAAGAAAGCAGCCAGCTGTCGTCTGCATAGCTGTGGTTAACCTCTCAGCCACGCCCGCCCGAATTCCTCTCCAGAAGCAGAAAAACACGGACACACACCCCAGATCCTAGGGCAGAACACGTTCCCTGTGGCCTGGGGGGTTTCTGGGACTAGCTCGCATCCCAGACAGCTGGGGCCAGGCCTGCTGGAACTTGACAGAAAAGCTTGTTTTCAGAATTACCCCCAACCCTGTAGAGAAGGATTGTTTGTTGTTGTGATAGAGTGAAGAAAGCAGGGGAAAGGCAGAGAGCAGGCAAGCGCCTGTCAGTGGAATGTGAAGTTTCAGTTCTGAGTATTTATGGCCGTTTAGGGCCCTCAGATTGGCAAAGTGGCTGCTCCCTGGGCTCCGGACAGCAACGGTGGAGAGGACCGGACCGGGCAGTGCTGTTCCATTGTCCCTGAGGTCACTGTCCGTCAGAACAGACACGGTGGAGTGGCACTAACAAAAGATGCCTCATAAAAGCACATTCTGATCCATGCTAACCAGAGAACGAAGGCAAGAAGAAGAGATGTTTTCATTTATTCCCTTCTTTAAGTGAGTTGAAGGTGACAATTCCTCAAATCAAGATGGCATCATATTGAGGAGACAGCTCTCTTTGACGTCCTCAGGGAGGAATCACAGGGACTCAGGACTCCCTGGCCGATTATAGCGTTAGCAAATGCAGAAGTGATGCAGATTTGGACAAGAACAAACTGGGAGGAGGGTAGAGAGAATGGTGCAGCGGTGAATGAATGGAAACCCAAAATCTCTGTAAATGTTTATGAAAATTAATAAAATATAATTATAGAAAGAAAAAAAAAAGAAGTGATGCAGAGAGTTATAACATTAGATTGTAGTCTGTTCGGTGTACGAGAGATGAAAATGTTTGAGATATTGCGAGAATGGTCAAAATGGGACCCAGAGATACAAAGTGAGCACAGGTCATTAGAACAACGGCATGACCGCCAATGTTGCCACAAACCTTCAACTTGTAAAAAAACACGGAGTCTGCAAAGTACAATAAAGTGAAGTGAAAAAAAAAAAAGCCCAAACAAAAACCAGAATTAGCCTGTAAACACTGCAGCTGCCACGGGGTGGGCACGGAGACATTTTCAGGAAGACCCGTCCACTTGATGAGCAGCTACCTACCCGGCTGTGCTTCCTACAGAGCCCGAGCTCCTGCTATGTGGTATTATTATCTTGTGCTTAAAATGCCCTTGTTGTTAGCTGCCATCAAGTCACCTAGACTAGTGGTGACTCCGTGCAGCACAGAAAAAAGTGCTTTCCAGTTCTATGCCATCCCTCAAACCCCCAAGATCATTGTGGATCTTAAGGTGATCTGTATGGTTTGTCAGAAGCAGATTGCCAGGTCTTTCTTCCTGGTCTGTTTTAGTCTGGAAGGTCTGCTGACACCTTCCCAAACATCATGTTGTTGGGTACCACAGAGTCTACTTCCAGTCATAAAAGCCCTCTCTTGTGCCACCCTCACAGCCTCCCCCATGCTCAAGTCTATGGCAGTCACTGTGTCAATTCACCTTGTTGAAGACCTTCCTCTCCATCACCTCTAAGGAATAAGCTGGTTGCACTTTCTTCAGGACATACCTGCCTGTTCTTTTGACAGTCCATGGAATATACTTTTTTGTTTGTTTGTTTCTTTTGGGGGGATACACTTTTAACACCAAACTAAAAGGAATTGTCATCCTTATTCATTGTTCAACTTTCACATCCATATGAAGCAATGGCAAATGCTATGGCTAGAGCATGTTCTTAGTCCTTAAGCTGACATCTTTGCTCCTTAGTTTTGCGTCATAGAAACACACAAGCCTCCACTAATGGATGGGTTGTGCATGAGGCGCACCAGCTGGGCACTGAGCTCTGGTTCCTTGCGTCAAAACCCCCTCAAACTTGTTGCTATCAAGTCACAACTGACTCACTGTAGCTCTTCCAGTGAATTTCTGGGAGGCTGTAAATTGCACTAGAGGAGATTTCCCATCTTTCTCCTGCAGAGCAAATGCGAATTTGAACCTCTAAAAAGGCACAGTCTTTACATTAACAAACAACTCCCTATAGAAGAGGTCACCAGGGCTCCCTAGGTTCCTTGCATGGAGGGTGGGAATTCTACCACTGACCTATCACTCCCTTCATAAGACTGTTGTCAGTCATTTCTCCCTTGTCCATGTTAGTTTAATGTTATTGCTCCTGAGAGTCGCCTGAAGGGGCTTGTTCAAACTCAGACTGCTGGACCTCAGTCCAGAGCTTCTGATTCAGTCATCTGGGGTCTGAGTCTGAGAATTCGGGGAGTCTTTTCTCATTAAGACTTGGGTTATAAATGGAGGGTTGCTATGAGCTGGAAGAATAGATTCGATGGCAGCAAGTTTGAGGGTCACCATTTCCACTGAAACTCACTGGAAACCAAACAATTTGTGCATCACTTTACTGCAAGTCTCACTTTTACAGTGGTCTGCAACTGACCCTCTCACTGGTTGCTGTTGAGTCTGAACCGACTCATAACAGCGTTGCCAAGGCTGTGAATCACATGGGAGGAGACGGCCCATCTCTTTCCTGAGGAGCTGCTGGTAGATTCTAGTATTTCCAAGGTAGACTCATATTCTTGACAAAAACATACTTGCTTTGGTAAAACAAGCCCAATCCTACAGCTGTTGAGCTGGTTCCAACTCATGGTGACCCGTCATTGGGTTTCCAAGGCTGTAAATATCTTTTCAAAACATTTTTATTTTCATGAAAGTTGACAAAGCAAACAGTTTTTGTTCACTCAAACATTCATAGACATTTTGTTTTGTAACATTAATCCCATTACCCACAAGGTAAGCTGCCTTCTCCTTCACTTCCTCCCCAGGATTCTTATTTCTATTATTCCTTCTATCCTCCCCCTTCCTGCCTTCAGAGCTTTATCCTTGGACAAATGCTGCTCTTCCAGCCTTGGCCTCGTCTTGTGGGTAATTTGAAGGAGTAAGTGTCTCCCTGGTATTATTGGTCTCTTTGGGCATGTTGCCAGAAGGGGCCAGTCCTTGAAAAAGACATCATGCTGGGAAAGGTGGAGGGTCAGAGAAAGAGAGGAAGATCATAAGATGGATTGACACAGTGACTGTAACGATGGGCTCGAGTCTATCAGAGATGATGAGGATGGCCCAAGATCTTTGTTCATAGTGTGGCTGTGAGTCATAGTTGACTTGATGGCATCTAACAACAGCATAGGCCTGTCTGTTGTTTGGCTCAGGTGACATAGTGCCTTACATGCCAGGCTGATTAACAAAAGGTCAGTGGTTTGAATTCATCAACTGTTCTGAATGAAAAATATGGGCCATTTCCTGCCATAAAGATTCATAGCCTTGGAAACCCAGTGGAGGGTTACGATGAGTTGCACTTGACTTGATGGCATTATTATTTGATTGAAACTGAGCCACAGAGGTGAGTTTGGTCTGGCCTTCTCTATGTATTCCGACTCTGTTCTGCCTTTCTGCCTGCTCTATACAGAACCTGCGGTCTTCTTCAGAAAGGCAGGGTAGTAGCCAGGCATCATGGAGTTCTCCTGGTCTCAAGGTTGCGGAGAAGGGTGTTTGTGTGGTCCATTAGCCCCCTGGACCAATTGTTTTGATATGATTTTATTTTTTATTAGTCTTCTTTGCTTTGGACAAGGACAGACTAATAATTGCACCTTAGAGGGGTGACCCCCACTATGTTGCTCACAAGTTTTTAAGACTGCAATCCATACTCCCCAAAGTAGGATACTGAACACTGTCTTTGTGAACTATGTTATGCCAATTGACCTTGATGTCCCCCAAGACTGTGGTCAAAGTTGTGACCTTTATGGGAGTAGACTGCCTCATCTTTCTTTCATGGAGCAGCTGGTGGATTCGAACCTCAAATCTTTTGGTTAGCAGTCTAACATTGGTTTGTTTTTTTTTAACAGTAAAGGAAAGCTATTTTTTGCCCCACTGGGAAGATCATCTTTCTCATGCTGCCAGCCCAAATACACTGTGAAAAGTAGCTTCGCATCTCTTGTTAATTCCAGGACACAGAAGGTCCTCATCCGTGAAGGTGCCAGGGATTCTCTGCTTTCAAAGTGTGTCCGTCCAGATGGACGGACCAGGAGCCAGACTCCTCACTGCCTTTTCTGCTCTAAAAATCCCCAGTGTGGCATCAGAACAGGCATGAATTAATGGCAAAAGCAGCTCGATGCTTGGGAGTGGTGCCAGCCTGGACCCCAAGTCATGTGAGAGCCTGGAGAGGGCCAGAGGGCCGCGGCTGCTGGCCATTGTTTGGCTCTATGGGAGCATTTCTCACCCAAATCCGGCCACTCGTCATCCTTGAGAGTAGTGGAGCAGCAGGCCCTGCCACCCGTGTCTGGTCCCCAGCTGTCTTAGCCATGTTTCCTAGCATCAGGTTTGCCTTGAGATCACCCAAACAATTAATCATATGACATTTCCCATCATAATGGGACTCTGGATTGTGATAGACAATATGGAAGGAAAAAAGGAACAGTTCTTGGCATTTCAGCCACTTTAACAATAACCAGGCTGCCACAGACTTTAGCTCTATTACTTGCCAGTTCCATTTTTATGTGCATGGTCATTTTTATTAATATCTATGTCTGCGCATTTCTATGATCATGTATCTACACATTTACCCACTACCATCAATTCCTGCTCATAGTGACCCTCTGTGGTAGGTTTTCCAAGACTTTAAATACTTTTCCTTCTTTGTTATTTGTGTAAAAGTTTATGAAGCAAATTAGTTTTCCATTCAACTATTCATACACATTTTATTTTATAACATTAATTATAATCACCATACTGTAATCACACTCTTCCCACTTCTTCCCTGTGATTCTCATTTTTGTTCATCTTTCTATCATCCCCCTTCCTGCCTTCAGGGGTTTATCTTTAATCATATGTTGCTCTTTTGACCTTACATGGATGGTTATTGTAAGGGGGAGTGCCTCCCTGGGGCTACTGGTCGCTTAATGTTGTTTCAGGTGCAGTCAATTGAGTACCATTCTTAGCAACCCTGCGAATAACAGATCTGAACCCTGACCTATCCTATGCCATCTTCATCATCTTTGACACACTTGAGCTCGTTGCTGTAGCTACTGTGTAAATCCATCTGCTTGAGGGTCCTCTTTTCTTTTACTGACCCTCCACTTCTACATTCCATGTTCCCAGTATTTAAGGGTGCTCACAGCTGTTTCTCCTCCTCATTTGGAGCGACTTTCAATCTGAGTTCTACATCTAATACTATATTCTTCTATTATTACAGGGTTTTCAAAGTCCTGTTATTTCAAAAGTGGATAGCCAGTCCTGCTTCTGAGTCTCTCTAAATCTGAGAGCTCTGCTGAAACCTGTTCATCATGGGTAACTGTTCTGGCATTTGAAATGCTGGTTGCATAGCTTCTAGTATCACCAGTACAACAAACTGACAGACACATGCAATACTGAGAGCATCTTATAGATCTCTTATAAGACCTGTTGTTGTGTTGTTATGTACCATTGAGTTGGAACCAACCCATAGTTAATTACACAGGGAGAGATTGCCCATCCTCTTCCTCTGGAGCAGCTGGTAGATTTGAACCATGTGCCTTTGGGATTGCAGTGCAGTTTCTTGCCACTGGTCCATCAAAGCTTCATTGGTTTGGCTGAAAGTTGAGTCATGAAGTTGAGTTTTGTTCTAGCTCAAGGCTGAAATCTTTGCTGAAGTAGAATACCTCATCTTTCTCCCTTGGAGTGGCTGGTCAGTTTAAACCTCCAACCTGAATATTGGCAGACCAATGTTTAGCCCACGAGGCTCCTATGAATATGTAAACAACACCACACTGCTTTGGAGTTGGTCCCAACTCACAGTTAACCTGTAGGGCAGAGTAGGATGGTCCCATTGGGTTATTTTTAGGGAAGCAAGACTGATAGATATTTTTTAATATTAAAAACTCATTAATTACTTTATGGTTAAAAATTGTACAGTTTCTACATGTACTGCAACCATAGTATTTTCAGTCACCTCAGAGTCACATGCAAGTTGGACATTGAATAAAGAACAACAATGAAAAACAGATGACTTTGAATTGTAGTGGTTGTCAAGAATGTTGACTAGATCATGGATGGCCCAAAGAACAAACAAATCTGTCTTGGAAGTAATGTAGCCAGAATGTTCCTTATAACTTTGTCTCCCATATTTTGGACATTATCAGGAGAGGCCAGCCAGGGGAGAAGGACATCTTAGACTCACTGAGAAAGGGGAGAAATCTTCAAGGACATGAATTGACACAGTGGCCACAACCTTGAGCCTAATCTCTGAAGGTATGAGAATGGTACAGGATTGGACAGTGCTCAATTCTTACATTGCTGTCAGCATTGACTTCATGGCATCTAACAACAACAGTAGTGACAACTTACTGACAGCAGTTATATCAACCAACCATGCAACCCGACCCTTAATCAATGACATATTTCCATCACTGTTAGCCCAGCTCTTTAGCAATGCAGCATGCTATCACGGTTACACACATACACACACGTATGCATGTACATATACACCTACTGCAAACTGCCTTTTGTGCAGAAAAGCAAGGCTGTTTTGCTCTTCAACTTGAAGATGTTCTTGACGTTCTCTCTTAGTTGCTTAATCACCCTTGTTATGTTTAGGACACATCAAGCTCTCAGTTTTGTAGGTACCGGAAAGTCTACCTTGACAGTTTGAAAAAAGAAAAAAGTATTATAAAGTTGTTTTGAAGTTCTCATTTTATAAGTCTAGTTCTAAAAATGTAATCACAACTGACCCTTAAACAATGCATCGACCTCCCTCACAGTTGAAAACCTTCATATAATTTCCAGGTTGAACAATATGTGTTTGAACTGGTGGATCCACTTATGCGTGGGGTTTCCTCCTCCTCTTGTTGCTACTGCCATGACCTCCAGTGTTGTACTGATTAAAATGCCTTGTGATGCTAATTATCTGCAAGCGAGAAGTTCTTCTCTAAATTGGAGTTCAAACTCAAATTGTCCAAGGGTCAACTGTACTTAGACCCATAAACAGATTTTGTAGTCTAATATTTTCATTTAAACGAATCTTCCTTTCTCACACACACATACACACATGTATGTGCACAATGTTATGCCCTAGGGATAATATAAACTTGTTTAGAACCATTTTTTAAAGCTCCCTTTGCCTCTTCTAATGTTTGAAAAAATAAAAATGATGAAATGATAGGATGTTGTTATTAGGTTCAACACATACCGACCATATGAGCAACAGACCAAAACACTGCCTGGTCCTTGTGCCTCATCCTCACAATCATTGCTGCGTTTCAGTCCATTGTCTAGTTACTGTATCATCAGTCTGTCTCACTGAAGGTGGTCTTCTAGTTTGCTGACCCTCTTTACCAAGCATGATGTCCTTATCCCAAAACTAGTCTCTCTTGATAATACGTCCCAAGTTGTTGCGGTTGTTAGGTGCCATTGAGTATGACTCATAGTGACCCTATGAACAGCCACCCTGAAACCTGCCCTATCCTTTGCCATCCTCATCGTCTCTGATGCACTAGTGCCCATTGCTGAAGTCACAGTATCAATATATCTCATCTTCCTCTCTGCTGACCTTCTTATCTTTCCAAGCATGATGTCCCTTTACAAGGAATAGTCTCATCTGGCTACATGGCCAAAGAATGAAAGACAAAGCCTCCTCCTCGCTTCCAAGAAGCACACTGGCCGCACCCTTTCCAGGACATTATCTGTTTGATCTTTTGGCAGTCCATGGGGAATTCAATACTCTTCTCCAGCACCACAACTCAAAGACATCAATTCTTCTTATGTCATCCTTAGTCATTGTCCAGCTCTCTGATGTATAGCAGGTGATTGAAAATACCATGGACTGAACCTAGTGCACCTTGGTCTTCAAACAGACATCATTATTCTTCATAATTTTGGACAGATCCCTCACAGTAGATTTTCCCAGTGCAATATGTCTCCTGATTGTCCTCACTGCTGGTACCAAAGCTGTTGATTATTGATCCAAGCAAGATGAAATCATTGACAGCTTCAATCTTTTCTCCATCTATTATAACGTTAACTGTTGGTCCGGTGGTGAGGATCTTTGTCTTCTTGATGTTGAGAATGTTGTAGTCCTTGATCTTCTGCAGAAGGTGTTTCATATTCTCCTTTCTTTCAGTAAGCAAAGTTGTGTCATCAGCCTATTGCAAGTTGTTGATGAGTCTTCCTCTTTATAAAGTCCTGCTTCATGAATTATTTGCTCTGCATACAGATTGGATAGGTATAGAGAAGGGATATAACCCTGAAGTACACCCCTCACGATCTTAAGCCATGCACTGTTCCCTTCCTCTGTTTGCACAACAACTTCCTGGTCTGGGTATAGCTTCCATATGAGCACAATTAATTGTTCTGGGATTCATGCTTGCTTCTGAAGATCATCCTGCCTGTACTTCTCCCAAGGCAAATGTTTTCATTCCTCTGGAAGTCCATGATTGAGCTCATTATTCTTTGCCAACAGCACAATTCAAAGGCACCAATTCTTCTTTAGTCTTCCTTATTTGTTGACCAGCTTTTGAGTGCATGTGAGTTGGTTAAAATACCTTGGTTTGCATCAGGAGCATGTTGGTCCTCAAACTGACATCCTTGCTCTTTAGAGATTCTTTGTAGTAGGTTTGCCCAAGAGTGACCAATACACTGTTTGATTTATTATAATTAGCAATAAATGATCTGTTTATAGACCTCATTTGCTATGGTATTGCCCCTGCACAAAGCTACATATTTGTTCCCATTGCCAAGAAAGGTAATCCAACTGAATGTGGAAACTATCAAACAATATCATTAATATCACATGCAAGTAAAATACTGCTGAAGATCATTCAAAACTGGCTGGAATAGTGCAGAGATAAGGAACTGCCAGAAGTTGAAACAGGATTTAGAAGAGGCCATGACACCAGGGATATCCTTGCTGATGTCAGATGTATCCTGGCTGAAAGTAAGGGATACCAGAAGAATGTCTATTTGTTCTTTACTGACTATGCAAAGGCATTTCACCATGTGGATCATAGCAAGTTGTGTCTGACACTGAGAAGAATGGGAATCCCAGAGCACTTGATTGTGCTCGTGCAGAACCTATACCTGGACCAGGAAGCTGTTGTGCGAATGAATTAGGGGAGCACTGCATGGTTTGGAATTGGGAAGGGTGTGTGCTAAGGTTGTATTCTTTCTTCATACTTATTCAATCTGTATGCTGAGCAAATTATCTAAGAAGCTGGACTCTGTGAGGAGGAGTGTGGCATCAGGAGTGGAGGGAGACGGAAGACTTGAACAACTTGTTGCAGAAGATCAAGAAATTCAGCCTTCAGTGTGGGTTGCATCTCAATATCAGGAAAACAAAGATTCTTACCACTGGACCAATAAGCAGTGTCATGATGGATGGAGAGGAGATTAAAATTGTCAATAGCTTCATCTTGTTTGAATCCATGATTAACACCAGCAGTCAGGAAATAAGGAGACACATTGCATTGGGAAAATCTGCAGTTAGGGACCTTCCAAATTATTGAGGAGTGGTGATATAAATTTGAAGACTAAGGTGCATCTGATTCAGGTCATAGTCTTTCTGATTACTTGCTATGCATGTGAGAGATGAACAATGATAAGGATGATGGGGAAAGAATTGGTGCCTTTGAGTTGTGGTGTTGGAGAGGAGCACTGAAAATCCCACAGGTGGCCAAGAGAACAAACAGATATGTCTTGGAGAGGGTGCAGCCAGAGTGCTTTTTGGAGGCAAGATCAATGAGGCTTCGCCTCACATACTTTGGACATATTGCGAGGAGGTGCTATTCCTTGGAGAGGGACATGGTGCTGGGAAGGATTTAGGTGTGGCGAAGGAGAGGAAGGACTCAACCAGGTGGACTGACACAGTGACTGGCTGCAATGAGCTCTTATGTGTCAGAAAGTGTGAGCATGGTGCAGAATAGAACAAGGTTCAGATCTTTTGTTCATATGGTCACTATGAGTTGTACTCAACTTGACGGCACCTAACAACAACAAAGCAACATCATTTGATTCTTGATTGTTGCTTCCCAAAGGTGATGGTTGTGAAGCCAAGCAAAATTAAATCCCCAACAACTTCCGTCTTTTCTCCCTTATCCACAATTGGTCCAATTGTGAAGATTTTTATTTACTTGAGATAGAACCCATTCTGAATGGTTTGATCTTCATCATTAAGTATTTCAAGTCCTCTTTGCTTTCAGCAAGCGAAGTTGTGTCATCTGCACCTCACAGGTTGTTAATGGTTATTTGCCCAGCAGCTGGGACCTCTTGCGGAGAGATGTGTCATTTCCAGTGATCTGAATATAAGTCCATGCAGGAGGCCGTCATTCTTCTTCAAAGTGCCGTTAAATAAAGTGGGGCCTCATCAGCACTGTCAGAGGTCATTTTCTTCTCCACTGGTTGGCAAGCTGACATCCCTAATAGCACAGGGCACAAGTGGAGGGCGTGCATCACCCCCAGAGAATGCAATAACACTGTGCCATCTCTGTTAAATTCCCTGCTAAAAAAAGGCAAACTTGAGTCAGCTCTTTTTCTTTGTGCAGAAAGAAATAGCACATTTTACATCTATTTCCCATAGCTAAAAATCCAAAAGAGGAGTCACAATGAGTCAGAAATGACTCAAAAGCAGTGGGTCTGGTCTGATTATCTTTTTGAAAAAGTATTCTTCTTTCTAAATGACTATTTAATTTCTTGGTCGTTGTTGAGCATATGCTTTTCTCCATATAGTACTCAGTGGCACTGATTACATTTTCCAAGTTGTACAGTCGATCAGTCTCACCTTCTTTTTCTGGGCTGTTTCCTCTTCATTCACAGGCACTCAACACGCCTTTAAGCTTTCTGGCTTTGCCAGCTACTGTTACCAGTTTGAGGAGCCCTGGTGGCATCGTTCCTTATGTGCTGGGCTGCTAACTGAAAGGTGTGTGGTTTGGATCCACAGAAGAAAGAAGAAGCAGTCTTCTTCCATAGAGAGTTACCACCTCTGAGGCCATTGGAGGGCTGTGGACTCGGCTCAGGGAACTCTGTAGACTGGTTGCTAGGGAGTTGCACCGTCATTGCCAAAGGCAGGTGATTCACATGCAACAGCTTCTCCCTAACAGAAAGGTGAGTGATCTCCTCTTGTGCAATTTACAGCCTCTGAAAACTCACTGGAGGGTCAACTATGAGCTGGTTCTGACTAAATAGGAATGAATAAGTGAATGTGTTTGGCTTAGTATTGGTTGTCAATTTGAGGAGTCTTGGTGGCGAGGTGGTGAAGTGTTCATTGGTTAACTGAAGGGTTGGCTACTTGAATCCAACAGTCTACTTTTCAGTATATTTTACTGTGGCAATCTGCCCATAGTATAGTCAGGATTCACTTGAGGCAACAAAAATGGCCAATTTGATGTCACATAGATCATTCTTAGAACACAATGCTCAGGGAAGCCACCTGAGTAATCTGTGGTTTGGTTTAAAGAAGACCTCAGGGGACATTTTTGGTAGAAGGCTTAAAGATGATTTCAGGGCAATAGTTTCAAGGTTCATTCAGCCTCGATGTTTGTACTTCATGAAAACTTGAAGGTCTGTACTGCATTCTTCCCCCTTTGATCAGGATTCTACTATAGAGTCTTTGATCACAACCTGCAATAATGGTAGCCAGACACCATCCAGTTTTTCTGGTGTCACAGCAAAGAAGGAAGTTATTCATGCAGATGATTAGCCCCATTAAATCTTGCATTCTTAAAAAGCAAATATACCTTACTGGGTGGATGAAGTGTATATGGACACACATATTCTTAATCTTTTTAAGAGCATGGCATGAGTCTGCATTCCTAAAACTCCCAATAAAGAATGGCAAGGACAAAGGTTCCATCAAAATCAGACGTCATCAGCAAGACCCAGAAAAAATGGTTCTTTGATCCAGCTACGCTGAACTGTCAAGTACAGGGATGGTCAATCGACTGGAATGAGCTCAGCTATGAAATGGACCTGTAAGCATTTGACATTGTTGGAAATACATACAGGAACATATACTACAATTCAACAATTTTTGTACGTATAATTCGGTGATGCTGATTACATTCTCAAATTGTTCAACCACTTGCATCCTCTTCTGAGTGGTTCCTTCCCCGTTAGCCTGGACTCACTGGCCCCTAAGCTTTCTGCCTGATCTTGAGAATTACTGTTTACGATTTGATCCTCTATAAACATTTCTTTTAAAAAATGCTATGCTAGCTCATTGAGACTGTTTTTTAGTTAAAGAAGACGTCAGGGAATATTTTTAGATTAAGAACTAAGGTTTAAAGATTACCTCAGGGCAATAATTTCAGGGAGTCCATCCAGTCTCAATAGCTCCAACAAGTCTGGATTTCGTGAGAATTTAAACTCTGTCCTGTATTTCCTCCCCCTATGATCAAGAGCCATCTACTGACTCCTTAATAAAAAAGGTTAGTAATGCTACTTGGGCACCATCCAGTTCTTCTTGTTTCATGGCAAAGGAGGTCTGTATTCATGGAGGCACCCAACCACACATTTCGTTTCCTCACTATGGTCCTATCTCTTCGTTCTTCTCTGCTTCTTTAGTAGCATAGAGACAATTTGCTGTCCCTTGGGTGGTTGGATGCAAGCTTTAAAGAGAGTAATGCTATGGAACAAATTGGGAAGTACAATAGAAGTACTAAAAAAGCTCTTAAAACAAGTAACTGGAATGTTACATAAAATCATCAAGCCAATAAATTTTTGCAGGCACCCCAGAGGAGTTGCATGGCTTCTTCACAACTGAATACTTAAGGATCAGCAGACGGAGACAAACACCCATGTGGCTGACACCTTGTTAAGAGCCTCCTTCCTGCTGCCTTGCTGCCTTTTACACAAAATGCTATTAGCACTGGGAGGAAAAAGAAGAGGAAAACAAAAAGTGTACCTATTGAATCGATGGGATAACAATTGACGTGTTCCAACTAACAGACACAGCCTTGGATGTGCTCACCAGTCTATACCAGGAAATTTGGAGAACAGCTACCTGGCTGACTAACTGAAAGAGGTCCATATTTGTTCCCATTCTCAAGAAAGATAATCCAACAGAATGTAGAATTTATCGAACAGTATCTTTAATATAACATGCATATAATATACAATATACAATATATATAGTGCTGAAAATTTTAAAATGTCTAGAACAAACAGAGAGAACTGCCAGAAGATCAGGCTGAATTTAGAAGAGGCGATGGCATCAGGGATATCATTGTAAGTGTTGGATGCATCCTTGGCTGGAAGCAAAAAATACCAGAAGAATGTCTATTTGTGCTTTGTTGACTATGCAAAGACATTTGGCCGTATGGATCATAACAAACTATGGCTAACATTCAAAAGAAGAAAATCCTCAAGCAAGTAATTGTGCTCATGTGGAACCTACACATAGACCAAAAAGCTGTTGTACGGAAAGAAAAAGGAAAAACCACATAGTTTAAAATTAAGAAAGATGTGCATCAATCCCAATACAAATACCAATCCCATTCTTCAACGAGATGGAAAAGGCAATCTCCAGTTTCGTTTGGAAAGGAAAGAAGCCCCGAATAAGCAAAGCACTCCTTAAAAATAGAAGAAATGTAGGAGGTATCTCACTCCCTGATTTCAAATCCTACTACTCTTCCGTGGTGGTATAGACAGTATGGTACTGGTACAATGACAGAGGCATAGATCAATGGAATAGAATTGAGAATCTGGAGATTAGCCCATCTATCTATGGTCAACTGATTTTTAACAAGGAGATGAAATCAGTTAAGTGGGGAAACGACAGCCTTTTTAACAAATGGTGTTGGCAAAATTGGAAAAATATCTGCAAAAGACTCAAGCAAGACCC
>NW_006399884.1:6552268-6553424 GCF_000299155.1 Elephantulus edwardii | reverse complement strand
CAGCAAACAAATGGATAGAGAAGCTGTGGTGTATTCACACAATAGAATGCTATGCTGCATTGAAAAACACGGAATTAATGTAATATTATTCAAAATGGGTGACTCTGGAGGACACTATGCTGAGTGAAGTATCTCAGTCAAAAAGGACAAATAATGCATCGTGCCACTGTTGTAAAACAGGGTTGACCTTGTGGTTGGGGAGAGACTGAGAAAGATGGGTTCAGTAATGTACATTGCACAAAAACAGATGATGGAGAAAACTGTTTAAAAGGGATATGTGATTAGGTATTTTTGTCATGACAGTCTAGAGTGAAGGCTACATGGTAGAGTGGACCTGGGGGAGGGTTTATAAAACAATGAAAGAATTTTCCTTTTACTTTTCCAAGAGGGTAGTGTTCTGGGGGGGAGGGTTGGGAGGGGAAAAATGTGCAACAATGAATGCATGGAAATCCAAAGTCTTTGTAAATTTTTATTGAAATTAATAATAAATTTAAATTAAAAAATTAAGTTTTAAAAAATTAAAAAAAGAAAGATGTGCATCAGAGTTGCATCACTCTCCATACCTATTTTATCTGTATGCTGTGTAAATTATTTGAGAATCTGGATCCTTTGAAGAAGAATATGGCATCAAGATAAGAGGGAGGCACATCAATAACTTACATTATGTAGACAATGCAACACTGCTTGCTGAAATTGAGGCAGAGTTGAGGCACTTGCAGCAGAAGATCAAGAAAACAAAAATCTCACCACTGGATTGTTAAGCAACACTATCATGTTAGATGGAGAAAGATTGAAAGTACCCACAACTTTTTTTCACCTGCATCCACAGTTAGCATCCTTGGTATCAGCAGCTGATCAGGAGATGTATTGCACTGGGAAAATCTGAAGTGAGAGGCCTCTCCAAATCACTGGGGAACAATAATATTAGTTTGAGGACTAAGATATGCCTACTTTGGGTCACGGTCTTTTCAATCACTTGTTTTGTATCTGAGAGCTAGTCAACAGAAAAAGATGACAGGAGAAGTATTGATACCTTTTTTTTCTATATTTTATTAATTTTCATAAACATTTACAGAGATTTTGGGTTTCCATTCATTCATTGTTGCACTATTCTCTCTATCCTTCTCCCAGTTTGTTCTTGTCCAAATGCCACAGT
>NW_006399884.1:6525530-6551453 GCF_000299155.1 Elephantulus edwardii | reverse complement strand
TTGGATGTCAGCTATGGTCAGGAGAAGTATTGATACCTTTGAGCTATGATATTAGAGAAGAGTGCAGAAGATCCCACGAACTGCAAAAAGAACAAACACACATGTCTTGGAGAAGGTGTGGCCAGAGTGCTCCTTGGAGGCAAAGGTGATAAAGCTTCATCTCACAAACTTTGGGCAAGTTTCTCGGAGAGGCTATTCCTTTTAGAGAGAAATCATGCTTGGAAAGGTGTGGGGACAGTGAAGGAGAGGAAGATCCTCAGTGAGATGGATTAACACAGTGCAGCAATGGGCTTGACGGTGTCAGAGATTGTGAGGATGGCACAGGACAGGGCAGGCTCAGATCTGTTCTTCATAGGGTCGCTGGATCGTACTCGACAACACCTAACAACAAGAACAACAATAACAACAAAAAGCGTAAGTAAACTACTCTTTCCTGTACCCATTTATGTGTTTCATTCATTCAGGGCTTGTTTGGATCACTCGTAACGAAAAGTAATTGCTCCTTCAAATCCAAACCTTAATTCCTTCTTGACTGGTTATAATTACCAAACAAATTTTACATGTTCCTATTTCACTTGTCAGTGGTGGAATGAAAATCACATCATGTGACAAATTTTGTTGCTGCTTTTACTAGTTGCTGTTGAGTTGACCCCAAAGAGCCCTGGAGATACAGTGGCTAAAGAGCACCATTGCTAACGGAAAAGCTGGTGGTTCAAACCCACGATCTATTCTGTGAGATGAAGATGAGGCAATCCATTTCTATAAAGATTTACAGCCTTGGAAACCCTATGGGCAGTTTTCCTCTGTCCTGCTGGGTCCCTTAGTCTCACAATCAGCAGAGTCAAAGTCAAGAGCAGTTTATCCCAGAAGGAAGCATCGTTAGCCAGTCCTGCAGCATTGCGAGGACTGTTGCTATGTTTGCATCCAGTTGCAGCTACTGAATGCAGGTATCCATTCATTGATGGCTTCTGTCATTTTCCATAAACCTGTGTTTTCCCAAACATGATGTCTTTTTCTGGTCATTGATGTTTCCTGAGGGCATGCCCAAAGCAAGCCAGCCAATGTCTCACCATCCTCGTTTCTAAGGAATAGTCTGGCTGTATTCTAAGACTGATTTGTTAATTTTTCTGGCCATATGTCAACTATCCTTCACCAATGCCACAGCTGGAATTCCTCTTCTCTCTTTCTCATTGTCCTGCATGTGAAGTGACTGAACAGACCATGGTGTGAGACAAACACATCCTTAGTCGTCAAAGTGATGTCTTTCCATTCTTTTAAAAAACATGTTAAAGAGGTCTTTTGCTGGAGATTCAGGAGGGATCCTCGGTGAGACAGACTGACATTAACCATGCAGCTTGATTTTGGCTAGACCAATGGTTCAGAAGCTGCCACTTTATGTCTGGATTTATTAATTAAAAATATATTAAGAATCTTTATTAAGAAAGATGTGCATCAGGGTTGCATCCTTCTCCATACCTATTTAATCTGTATGCTGTGCAAATCATTTGAGAATCTGGACCCTTTGAAGAAGAATATGGCATCAGAATAAGAGGGAGACACATCAATAACCTACGTTGTGTAGATGATGCAACATTGCTTGCTGAAATTGAGGCAGAGTTGAGGCACTTGCAGCAGAAGATCAAGAAAACAAAAATCTCACCACTGGTTTGATAAGCAACACCATCATGTTAGATGAAGAAAGATTGAAAATGTCCACAACTTTCTTTCACCTGCATCCACAATCAGCACCCTTGGTATCAGGTATCTTGGTGTGGAGGGGAATAAATAGCAAAAACAAAGCAAAACAAAACAAAAAACCACAAAAACACAACTCAGGGCATCCCTTCACCACAGAGTAGATCTGCTCCATAGAATGTTCTTGGCTGTTATCTTGATGGCAGTAGATTTCCAGGCATTTCTTTCGCGGTACTGCTGGGTGGATTTGAACTACCATCCTTCAGATTAGTTAGCAGTCAAGTGCAAACTGTTCTGTTTAGCTCTGTCTGCCCCTCCTCTTGAACTGCATGCATGTGTTAGTTCTATCATTAAGTGCTCTATGGAGATGCTAAGTGATACTTAGTAATCAACTGTGTGGTGGTGGTCTGTCCCCATGAGCTCTAACGGCCCACCTTTCTTACTAAGTCATCTCAGCTGAGAGGATCCTGGGAATATGTCTCTTGCTTCCACAGATGTGCTCGGAGGCAGAGAGAAAGAATGTCCTGTCTCATTATGTGCCAGAAAGGCCGTAATGGTAAACATTATGCGTCAGGTCAGCTGAGTCATGATGCCAGTGGCTTGACAGACATTGTGTACTTTTGGACTGTATTTTTACCCAGATAATGTGCACACCATACATTTTGTCAACCTCATCCTCCTTGCCAAGGCATTTTTGTAAGCATACTACACGGATCTTTTTAACATGTTACTGTAAAAATTAGAATAACGTGCTCACAAAAATATTTTCAGGAAGGTGAAGTTTTAAAAAAAAGTAAATTATTTGTGTAAAAATACAATAATTGTTTTCATCTTTGTGATCTGATGTGAGCAGCTATTTGACTGAAAAAAAATTTGTTTGTGGGTGTAGAGTCTTTTCAGTGTACAAATGGTAGAGCTTTCTCCCTCCCTCCTCACCCCTTTTCTTCTTCTCCTTCCCTCTCACTCCCCCCCCCCCCCCCCCCCTTTCTCTCTCTGTCCTCTACATTAACCTGACCTCCAACTGTGAGGTCCTGGGACATAAGCGTACAGATATCTCCAGCCTGCTGTCTGACCGAGAGGGTTTTGGCTTCTGCGTTAGCTAGTAGAGGTCTACTGCCTGAGCTGAAGATGTGGGGCTTGCTCTCTCCTAAACTCACTGGAACTGACTGATCCTTCAGTACGTTTCAGGAGGCTGTAAATAGCACAGGAGGAGACTGCTCGCCTTTCTCCCTTTGGGCTAGCTGTCTTTGGGTTAGCAGTGCAACTGCCGATGGACTAGCCAGCAGGCTTGCAGGCCCCACAGCTGCACGAGCTGCCTCCTTGAAGTAAATTTGCTTCACTGGTTTTGCTCCTCCAGAGAACCGAGACTAAGGCAGTAAATGACTAAAGACATAAAGGATGGGCAGTGGAGGGAGAGCTCCCATGCTGACACAACAAACACTCTGAGCCGCTAAGAGTGAAAAAAGAAAAGAAAAAATTACTTCAGGTGAAAACAAGACATTCTCAGAATCTGTTTGGCACTAAAGGCTTCAGGCTTAACATGCACAGTCAGATATAAATGTCTCCAGGGAAATGGATTGGTATCACCTCTGAGCCAAGTTAGAATTGATAAATACAGGAAAATTGGCAACCTTGTCAAAACGCTGCAGTGCTGAGGAACAGGTGTGATTGATTTATGCAGACAGACTATCAATCATGCATTTGTTTGCTTATTAAGACCAAGAGGAGCTCTAGTGGGGCAGTGGTTAAAGCGCTCCGTTGCCTCCTGAAAGTAGGTGGTTTTAACCCACTGGTTATGTGATGTGCTCAGAAGCCAGTGTGGAAGTTCTGCTGTGTCCCCTCGGGTTGCTATGAGTTGAAATTACCTCCAGGGCTACTAATGGGTTTGGGTTTGGGGTTTTGGCCCATAGAGATCACAGCCTTGGAAACCTCAGGGCAGTTCAATTCCATTTTGCTATGAGCTCCAATGGAGTTGGGGCACTGAAAACAAAAGATATTCAGATCATTTAATTCCTATGTTTATCTCATAGTCTTCCCATGTCAAGGATTCCTGCCTCCTACCTAGATCTTGTCAAGCCTCAATTTTCTGTCATGACTTTGGGTAAATGACCTCATCTTAGTGACTGTCCCTCAGACCTATATTCAGCCATTCCTAGCCTTCGTCTTCAGATGGCTGACTCAGGTTTGACCAGGCTAGTTTAGGGAAATTAGTTCAAGCACTCAGAGGCTCTAACGGCAAGGTCAGTGGTTCAAACCCACTAGAAGCTTTATGAGAGAAAAAGATATGGCAGACTATTTCAGAAAGACTGTTGTAAAATAGTGTTAAGTACAGTCAAGTCAGACCCAACTTAAAATTGACCCTTCAGGGGGTTTTCCAGAGGCTGTAAAATGCATCAGAGGAGACTACTCACCTTCTCCAGCAAAGCAGTTGGTGGATTCGAACTGAGTGCCTTTAGATTAGCAGTACCTTTGGCTTGGCAGCACAACTCCTTACCATTAAACCACCAAAGCTCCCTTCAGAAAGATCATAGCTTTGGAAACCTTGTGGGGCAGATTGAAAACCAGACAGCACCCAACAATAACTAGTATGATAAACAGTGAATTGTTGCTTCCTGCCTCTGCTCCAGAAAGAACCAAATCTTTCTTAAAAAGCAGCCTGGGAAAGAAGTATAATCTATAGTTGATGATAGCAAATTGTTGAATGATGTATGTTATAGACACTTATTTTTCACTTATTACGTGGACCTGAGGAGCTCTGGTGATAAGGAACCTTAAGGCAAGAGGTTCTAGTCCACAGCCACTGTATTGGAGAAAGATGGTCAGTCTCCTCCAGTGTGACTTACTGCCTCTGAAAACCCCACTGGAGGGCCGCTAACAGTCGGTTCTGACTCAATGACACGTAACAACTACAACATGAACCTGTTGTAGCTCTTCCAAGATTAAGGGGCTTATGAGTAATATGTTACAGTTCAGGTAGGAATAGAATACTAGTCTTTAGTCAGGACAGTTTCTCAGGCATGCTTCCCAGACCCTCTGACATTCAGCCTTGAGGCTTTAGGCCACTGTTACAAAGCTCTCTAAGTCTTTCCTAAGCTGTCTCCTCTGCTGACCTCCAGCGAGCTTGGGCGAAAGCCCTCAGCCCTGGCTCTGTGGTGGCGTGGCATCCCAGTTGGGCACTGTCTCACCTCGGTCTCTGATTTCCCACCGCCTCTGCTGCTGTTTTTGTGGGGTCTCCCTTTGAATAATCCTTCTGGGCCCAGGGCTCGTGCTGCATGCTCTGCGTATTTCTTGCGAGTGGCAAGATTCCTACCTTCTACAGCTAACCCTGCTCATTTTAGGCCTGGCAGGATCTCTTGTTGTCATTTACCATGGGATTGGCTCCACCTCACAGTGCCCCATGGTAAACAGAAAAAAATGTTGCCTGATCTTCAGTCACCTTCACGATTGTTGACTTTTGTTGTGGTATCTGCTGTGAATCCCAAGTTTCCGTCTACCTAGAAAGGTCTTCTAGCTGTCACTCACTCACTTCCATTGAGTTGGAACTGATCTGTAGCTGACTGTGCCGCAGCTTTTCAGGGGTTGTAAGTTGAATGGGAGACTACTATTTCCTGTAGAGTAGCTGGTGGATCTGAATCACCTCCCTTTGGGTTGGCAGTACAACTCCTTACTCACGAGGCCACGTCTAGCTCCACACAGGACACTACTCTGTTGTGATGATCCATAGGGTTTGCACTGGCTCATTTTCAGAAGTGGACCACCAACTCTTTTGTTTTACTTAATCAAGTTCTGCTGAGATCTGTCCACTACATATGATCTTGCTGGTATTTGAAATACTGGTGGCGTAGAGCCCAACATCACAGAAGCACATACGTCACACAGTGAGCCACAGATGGGTGGGAGGACCTTACCATCATTATTTGTCTTAATAGTAAATAACACCACACCTCTCCTTACTGGTATCAAGTCAGAACCATCTCCTAGCTGACACCTCAGTGGGTTTCCAGAGGCTGTAAACTGCATGGGAAGAGATTACTCATCTTTCTCCCAAGGACCCATTGGTGGATTTGAACCACCAGAGAGGGACTGCCTTTGGGTTAGCAGCATGACTCCTTACAGACTAGAGCTTAATGACAGAATATGCTCAATTGGGTATTGAATGACCATATGGAATTATTTGGAAGAAAATGGTGTGGTTAAATCAAATAAAGAGTGTTTATCTTTTCAGAAGCCCTGGTGGTGTAATGGATAGCATGCTAGGCTGCCAAAAGACAGGTCATCTGTTCGAATCCACGAGTTGCTTCACAGGAGAAAGACGGGTGACTCTTCTAGTAAAGAAGATGCCCAGGAACCCAAAGGAAGGGACCAACATGACAGCAGTGGGCATTAATCTTTCAGAGACAGGTATGAAAATATTTATATATTGGGAAGAATAATGGGTAGGAGTGAGTGTAGATACAGATGGAAAAAGGTTGATATGAGTGGGACATCATAGAAGCTCCATAATCAATTGTGGTAGCTCTGGTGGCCTAGTGGTAAGAACCTGGGCTGCAGTCCCTAAGTTATGCAGTTTGAATCAAGTTACTCCGTGGAAGGATGGGCAATTTTCTGCCATTCATTTTACTGCCTCTGAAAACCCTCTGGAGGGTCAGCTCTGGGTGGGTTCCGACTGGACAGCACACACAACATAATCAATTTTATTATTATGTAGTTGTAGGTTTTTGTATATGTCTGAACTTTTCTAACAAATACTAAAAATGGGGTGGGAGAGGACAGTGTGTGTTTGCAAAATTATCTGAGGACATATGAGTGCACATGGCCCACTCCTGACCTTCAGGGTGATTCGACTCAGGGGCCTGAGGACAACATACGAGTGGACAGAAGGAAAGAGAAATCATAACAATGGAAGACTTCTGCCTAGACTGAGGCCAGCATCACAAGGTTGGTGTGGGATGGGGCTGGGAGTAGGGGCTTTCTCAGGGTTTTCTGGGAGAGAGAAAACAAAAACACCACAATGAAATATAGCAACTCAAGTGGCAATTGGATGTGACATCAGCAGCAGCACCACCACCACAGAAGCCCTTAGTCAATTCTGCCTCAGAAAATTGCCCCTCATGATTTCCAAGGCCCTAAGTGGAAGCTGATGGCCTCATCTTTCTCCTCTGGAGCAGGTGATGGGCTCAAAATGCCGACGACTTGGTTAGCAGCCAGGCACTTCACCTACTGCTTCACCGGAGTTCCTCTGGCTGTGCCTCAGTCTCTTGAAGTCAAGCCCACGCTAGAGAAGTCCTGATTGTGAAGGAGTATCATGGACCATACAGGTGAGCACTGGGTGGGATGGGAAGTAAGGGAGAGGGAGGCACAGCACAGAGAGGTTTGGTTATGAGGACCCTCCAGCCTCCTAACTCTCACCTCCAGGTCTTCTGCCTCCTCCTGAGGCTAAAGTGAATTATCACCAGGTGATCATGGTTTGGCTGGTCCCAGGCTGGCTGGCTAGGAGCCCCAGAGGTGACCGGGAACAGGAAGTTATCTTGAGACCAGACCAGACTGCCCGCTAAAGCCACTGCAGATAGGTGTGGCCTCCGGTGGCTCTGGCAGGCCCAGTGCTGATGTGGACAGAGTGCGGCTCGAGGCAGATATGAGCTGATTATCTTGGGGTCAGCTTGTTGCTGGCCGCAGGCAGGCAGGGCCTGCACCACCATCGCCTCACTCGTGTACCTCTATCCATGGCTGCCTCCAACCCCCTGTTCCTGGCTCTGTCTGCAACCTCTGCATTCTCCCTCAGCTGGTGAGATACCCTCCGGGGCTTGTTTCTAGTAAAACTGTGCTCAATCCACTCCATAAAGGACTACAAGAGGAGAGTGGGGACAATGTAGGACAAAATACAAAAACATACAGAAAGGCAAGGTTCTGGTCTGATAAGAGTGATGGAAACCCAGAGACTGTGACCCTTACTCACTCATCAGATCAAAAACAAAACTCACCCTGTGACTCTTCTTTCAGTCAAATCACAGGCAGGTATATAAGACCAGAAACACCAGGGAGGTCCTTAGCAGTATCTGCCCTACGACAAATCCTTGAAGACAGGAAGGGAGAGAATAAAAAGATGAATGGAAATGAGACTCACACGGAGGAAGTGGGAAGAGGGAAGATACATCGTGGGTATTGATTGCAATGAATGTCATAAAATGACATGTGTATGAGCAGTTGAGTTGAAAACAAATTTCATTCACTCAGTGTTCTCACTTTCAGCAAACAAGACTGTGTCATCTGCATAACACAGAATGTTGATGAGTCTTCCTCTGATCCTGATGCCACATTCTTCTTCATGAAGTCTAGCTGCTTAAATGATTTGCTCAGCATAGAGATTGGCCAGGTAAGGAGGAAGAAGACAGTCCTGAGGCTCAGCTTTCTTGGTTTTAAACCATGTAGTGTTCCCTTGAAATGCTTGCTGCAGAAGATCAAAGACCACAGCCTTCAATATAGATTACATCCTTTCTGTTTGCTTTTTCATGTAATAAATTTATTTATGACCATAACCAGTAAACTATGTATTCTGCAGAGTTTGAGCCATTTTCCAGAGATTGGATTTGGGGAATGTTGTCAGTTAAGAATGCTCTTCTTCTAATGTGTTTTACAGATACACTTAAATATTCTTATTTCTTTTTTTATTATTAAATTTTATTAATTTTAATGAACATTTACAGAGATTTTGGGTTTTCATTCATTCATTGTTGCACTGTTTTCTCTACCCTATCTCTCAGTTCAGTCTTCTTCCCCCCCCCTTGTAAGTCTGTTTTAATTGTCCAGTTGCCACAGTGCTTGTCAAGGCCAGTTCTGATTAATCTCCTTTGTCAGTGTGTCCTTTGCCATTCCCTATCACTCCTCCTTGAGAGAGACTTCACCCTGATTCATAAGGAAAAGGGGACAGCGTATTCTCTTACCTGCTTCCTGCTGAAAAGGGACGCTGTGGGTTTCAGGGTGAAGATCTTCTCTCACTACTCTAAAGGGCCCCTTTGGCAATAGGAAACATGTAGGCTATTATGGAGATTGATTCTGAAATTTAGATGCACTATTATCAATTAACCATCCTTATTTCTTAAGGAATCAGTGTCTTATTAGTTGCAGTAAATCCACACCTAAAGTATACAGTCATCATCATTATGAAATACAGCTTGTTTTACACTGAAAATAGCAAATTCTTCTCTGGGCCTTCCTTACAGTGTCAAGATGACAAAAATTCTCACCACTAGGCTGTTAGGTAACATCATGATAGATGGAGAAAAAAATTGAAATTGTCAACTATTTCATCTTACTTGGATCCACAATCGACACCCTTGGTACCAGCAGTCAAGAAATCAAAAGGCATATTTCATTGGGAAAATCTGCTGTAAGGAACGTCTCCAAGGTACTGAAGAACAATGATGTTAATTTGAGGATCAAGTTACACCTGATTCAGGCCATGCATGGCCTTTTCAATCATTTGTCATGTGTCTGAGAGATTGACAATGAATAAGGCCAATAGAAGAAAAAAAACTGATGGCTTTGAGTTGTGATGTTGGAGAAGAGTACGGAATATCACATGGACTGCTAAAAGAACAGATACATCTTGGGAAAAGTGCAGCAGAGTGCTCCGTAGAGGCAAAAATGGTAAATCTTCATCTCTTTTTTCAGCATGTTGCTAGGAGATGCTACTCCTTGGAAAGTAACATCATGCTTGGAAAGGTAAGGTTCAGCAAAAGAGAGAAAGACTTTCAATGAGATGGACTGACACAATGACACAGCAATGGGCTGTGTTGTCCTAACAGAGCAAAGCATAGATATAGATTTCCTATGAACATAATTAAGTGTTCTGGGAATTCCACTTTTCTCAGTGTTGGTCATAACTGTGATCCACACAGTCAAATGCCTTTGCATTGTCAAAACACAAATGGACAGTCTTCTGGTATTCTGTTTTCAACCAAGATCCATCTGACATCAGTAATGATATCCCTGGTGCCAAGGCTTCTTCTAAACCCAGCTTGAACTCCTGGCAGTTCTCTGTCAATGTACCGTTCTAGTGGATTTTGGATGATCTTCAACAATATTTTGAAAGCAACTTTTAGAGGGTGTTTTCTAGAGAATGGACCAGCTGATGTGATTCTGAAAGAAGTGTAGACTGAATTGAAATACTGAGATTGTCGAGCAAGAAAGCTCTAGCAATCTGCTTCTCAGAACCAGCCAATGACAATCACGTGGGTAAAACAGAACATTGTCTGATGCAGACTGTGTGAAAGATGAGTCGTTTAGTCAGGCAGCCACTCAAAAGACGCGGTGGTCCCATCTCCAGCCTTAAACCTGCTTCACACCTCCAGCCTCAAACCTGCTGGGGATCCTGAAGATGATTTATTTTAAGATAGTCACACCACCCACCTCCCACCTAAACCTCCCCAAACCCAAACCCACTGCCTTCAAGATGATCCAATTTATGCCCCTGTAGAACAGAGCAAAACTGCTCCATTGGATTTCCAAGACTGTAAATCTTTACAAGTGGACCTGCTCACGTTTCTCCCCTGGAGGGGCTAGTGGCTTCCAACTGCCAATCTTTCATTTAGTGTCCCAGTGCTTAATCCATACATCACCAAGGTTCTACCTTCTGAGGCCTCCCTCCAAACTCCCTCTACCTGCCTGCCTCACCTTGAGTTGCTGCAAAAGAAAAATTTTAAAAGGTTTAAGAAGTGACCAAGAATTTGCAAACGAGGCGAGTCAAGAAGCAGGGCCTGGAGCTAATTAGCCCTTGAACTGTCAGGCACAACTGCTTTCAGTGAGTCCTGACAGTCCTCAGAATAATTAGGGACCAGGCTGTCACATTTCACAAAGGCCCAACGTCTCTGTGGGCAAGCGCTACCTGCTGCCCCCACAGAGTGTCTGGGAAGTCACAGTCGGACACACCCCCGCACTGACTGTGAATCCTTGGGCAGAAGTGATGCTGGAACATAAAGAGCCCTTTTGAAGATGGAGAAATGACTTCAGGAGGGATTGCACTTCACCTGCCATCCGGGTCAAACTGGTAAAATAGGTTCATTGCATTTCGTTTGCTTCATTTTATGGTGCTTTGGAGGTAGTGCTTTTCTGAGAAACAAAAAACAAAACAAAACAAACCCCAAATTGAAGGTTTGTGACAATCTTGCATCAACCAAGTCTACAGGCGCCATTTTTCCAACAGCGTGCGCTGGCGCTGTGTCTCTGTGTCCTGTTTTGGTCATTCTTGAAATACTTCAAGCTTTTTCTTTCTTTCTTTTTTTTAAAAAATTTACTTCAAGCTTTTTCTTAATGCTACGTATGCAGTAGAGAAAACCACTGCTGTTCACCAATAGGAATGCAAGCCACATACGGTTTCCTAGGTTATAAATCCAGCCCTCCCCCAAGGAACAAGTGGTGGATTGGAACTGCTGACCTTTTGATTAGCAGCCCAGTCATGCACTATGTCACCAGATTTCCTTCCTAATTAGTGCTGTTACAGCAGAGCTGACACAAGGATGCGTGTTTCATTTGCCTTGTGCTTCTGGAACAGTTACCACAACTGGGTATGTTCCCCCACAAAAGACAACATCAGTGCAGTCAACTCGTAGCTGAACAACTTAAGGCTGTAAGTCACATGGGAGGAAATTGCTGAATTCCTCCCTCCCTTCCCCCCAGGAACTGCTGGTGGATTTGAACTACCAGAGAGGTGTGGTCTCTGAGTAAGGAGCGCACGCAATACCCTACAGACTATGCCATCAGAGAACCCTCTTAGTTCCCTCGTGCTGCTATAACAGAAATACCAAAAGTGGGTCTCTTTAACAAACTAATTAATCCTTTTACCATTTGTTCTTAGGTGCCATCAAGTCAACCATGATTCATAGCTACCCCATGAACAATGGATCAATCAGGACCTTGCCCTACGCTGTACCGTCCGCATCATCTCTGTTCTGCTCATTGAGAGTCTCCTCTCTTTTTCTCATCTTCTAGCTTTCACTGCATGATCTCGCTCTCTAATGATTGATTAGTTCTTCCTGAAGATACACCCAAACTGAGACCAAGTTTCTCCCTCCTTGCCTCAAAAGGAGCATTCTGGTTGCACTTTCTTCAAGATAGATTTGTTTTTTGTCAATCATTTCATTTTACTTAGATCCACAATCATATCTGCTAACAGCAGTCAAATCAAAAGCACCTGCCAAATTTGCTATCAAGGACCTCTCCCAGGTGTTAAAAAGTGATGATGTGGGGAGCTCTGGTGGCCTAGTGGCAAGAAGCTGCCCTGCAATCCCAGAGGCGCATGGTTCGAATCTACCAGATGCTCTGTCGGGGATGGAGCATCTCCTCCTGTACCAGTCAGATCTGATTTGACGGTGCACACATACACAAATAATAAAAGAAAAAGGGGAAAAAAAAGCAATGATGTCAGCTTAAAGACTAAAGTGTGCTCATGCCATGTCATGCCATGCTGTTGGTTGTTGTTGTTAGGTATCATTGAGTCAACTGCAACCCATAGCAACCTTATGAATAACAAATTTGTACCTTGCCCTGTTTTGTGCCATATTTGAGCTCATAGTTTCAGTCATCATTTCCATTCATCTTATTGTCTTCCTCTCCTATGCTGGCCTTTTCTAGCAAGATATCTTTCTCTAAGGACTGGCCCCTCCTAACAACATGCCCAAAATATATGAGATGACGTAGATAGCCATGACAGTTTGGTTGACAATCTCTCCAGCCCTGAGAACTTTGTTATTTTTAGTGGCACACAAGCTTTGCCAATATATCTGTGGACATGCACCCAGAATCTACTGTAGCCACAAAATTGCTCATCAGAACAAATGGCACTCACTATCTCCATGGTCATCAAGGGAGAGATTCTCAACAGGCAGTTCTAACCCACATATTATGTAACAACTGATATGGCTTTGCTTTAGAGAAACTAATCCAGGGAGTGGTTTGATTATACCAGGTTTGTTATTTGCATAGGCTGATTGGGCTGTTAAGAGACCTGTCATCTCCTAGCATCTTCCTTGCTTTAATCTCTAAGAGCTGGAATGGATAGTTTCCAACAAAAGCACCTTCAGTACCATTTCTTTTACCATAACCATAACAAAACAAAACAAAAAGTTTCACGTAATGCAGATTTTTTTTTCAGTATAGTCCAAGACTTATTTTTCAGAATAATGATTGTATAACAAAACAGGTCAGCAGGATGATTTTGTCTTTTCCAGAGAATCTTGTAAAGCATTATAGATAGCAAAACAAATCACCTTTTTGTTGGAAAATTCGGCAGTGATAATGGGTGATGATTGCGCATGCTTGATGTAATTAGTATTACTAAATTGAATAGTGGGAAACTATGTTGAACTGGCAAATGTTGTGTTAAATACATTTTTACAACAATAAAAAAATATACCACCAAAAAAAAATTTATTTGTTCTTTTGGCAGTTCTTAGGGTATTCAAAACTCTTTACCAACACTTCAGTTTACCACAATACAGCCTAGTGGGCTAGAAGTCCAAATTGAGGATGCCTCTGAGGGAAGGCCTTCTTTCTCTGTGGATTCTGGAAGAAAGTCCTTTTCTTCTGCTCCTGTAGGCTGGACATTGCTTAGTTATCTCCACATTGTTGGCTACCCCTGTGGGAGGAGCTTTCTAGGGCAGAGCCCTGGTCCCTCCTCTGTACTGACATCCTTTCCCTTCTGTTGACTTTTCTCTCCTTTCCTATCTTGTAAGATGAAAAGTGTCCAAGAGAAATTCCTTTACATCAGATCAGATCAGGACTGCAATGGGCGTGTCCACCCTTTATCCTTCTACAAGGATTATCATTGGGATAATTATTTAACTCCCCAAAACCATCATCATATACATGTACTTGGGGGCACACAATCCAATCCATGACGCTAGGTATACCCTGCACATTTGCCGTCATCATTGGGCACCACTGTGTCAAGTCCTATTGCACTGAAAATTTCAATCACTGTGAAGTAAACCAATATGTAAAAGCCCCAAACTGAGTTTTCAGATGTCCTCAAAGTACCTGCAAGGAGAGAAAGCAGTGCTTCTCTTCAGACATAAGGGGGGGGGGGTGGTCAAAGCTGATGTCACCAACAATGATGTATTACTCTCACTTTGGGCTGTAACCAAGACAACAAGAAGTCCCCTTCACTATGGGCTGTGACTCATTCAGAAGGACATCTGCGAAGGCCTGGCCGGCTTCCTGAGAAAACGTTGCTGTGAGGGGCCTGCGGGCACCCTTGGCTCCCAGCCTCCTTAAACAGCCTGGTCTAGGGGGCTGCCGGCCATGAATTTGTAGAAACTACTCTGCCCAAGCAAAGTGCACCACGCTGAAATGATGCTTTGTAAGCACCATCCATGCCTCAGGAAATTAAAACCTTTACTGAGAAGAAATGACCGCTCACGAGTAGTCAGTGTTGGTGGGCAGCGTCAGTGCTGCCTTCTAGAAAGAGGGTGTGGGCACTTCCCCTCTGCCAGCTCTGTGCATATTGTCAAATGCCAGGGCAAACTTCTGACAGTGCAAAATCGCCCAGCTAGCAAGGTAAGCAGGTTGACTTGCTAACCTGTAGTAGACAATTTCAGGTCTTTTTTTAACCAAAAAGATTATTATTTTTTAATTAATATTTTAACAAAAGGTTTTTAAAAACTTGGATTTCCATTCATTCATTGTTGCACATTTTCCTCTCTACTTGCCCTGCCCCCAGTTTGCTTTTCTCTTTAAAAGGATTCTTTCATTTTTGTACAATTTTTTCCCTCCCCTCCCCCCTCGCCACCCCCTAGTCCACTTTGCTATGCACCTCTTATTCTGGACTGTTGTCATGCAAATAATGCTTAATCACATATTTCTTTTAGGTAATTCTTTCCCTCATTTATTTAAATGCAATGTTTATTATTTATTCCCTCTTTTTTTACTTTCCTCCCAACCCCCATGTGAGTCCTCTTTTATGAGTGGCATTATGCAGTATTTGTCCTTTTGTGACTGAAATATTTCACTCAGCATAATATCCTCCAGGGTCATCCATTTTGCATAATATTTTATGAGTTTCTTGTTTTTCAGTGCTGCTTAATATTTCACTGTGTGAATATACCACAGCTTCTCTATCCATTCATTTGTTGATGGGCACTTGGGTTGCTTCCATCTCTTTGCTATTGTGAACAACGCAGCAATAAGCTTGGGTGTCAATTTCGGGTCTTTTTTACCACATCATAGATCCTGCTTTTAGGAAGGTGTTTGCATTTGTTTCTCTCCCAACCCACCTAGCACCATCTCTCAGAATCAAAGCTTGTTTTCAAATGGACTGTCCCTCCGAGAGGTGGAGCTCCCAGTCCACACTCAGAGGTAAGCATGGGCTGACTTGTGCTACTTAATAATCAGTGAGAAAGCCCATCTGAAATGATTAACTACAGATTAGTAAATTTCACATCATGTGTTGAAACCAAGGAAATTGTTCTCTGTGGATGACTAAGTAGGCACAATGTCTATGTGCTTACCATGCTTATTAGTTGATATACTTGAAAAGTCTGCTGTCAGAGGCCTCTCCAAAGTACTGAAGAGCAAAGATGTCAGTCTGGAGACTAAGGTGCACCTGATCCAGACTATAGTCTTTGCAATTACTTGCTAAGCATCAGAAAGCTGGACAATGACTAGGGATGACAGAAGGAGAATTGATGCCTTTGAGCTGTGGGGTTGGAGAAGAATATTGAATGTAACATGGACTGCTAGAGAACAAACAGGTTCATCCTGGAGAGGATGAGACTAGGCTGCTCATTGGAGGCAAGGATTCTCAAGCTCCATCTGACATACTTTGGACATGTTGCAAGTAGGGACCAGTTCTTGGAGAGGGGCATCATGCTTTGGAGGGTGGAGGGACAGCGCAAGAGAGGAAGACCCAAGATGAGATGGTTTGATTCAGTGACTGTGGTAATGGGAGTAGGTGTGTCAGAGACTATAAGATTGGCACGGGATAGAGCACAGTTTAAGGCTGTTTTACATGGGGTCTCTATGAGTCACAGGAGACTCAATGACACAAAACAGCAATCCCTGAACTCAGGGGGATGGAGGAAAGGAAGTTTGGAGCAAGCCCTGTTGGCTGGTATGTGTTGAGTTTCTCTGCTTTTTCTTACCTGGCCCTCACAGTCTGTCTACCATGCTGTCCACACCAACCTCATCATGGGACTCAGTGCATCCCTTGCTATTGGTGCCAGCGAGACACCTAACGCTGGGCGCTGAGAACTGGATGCTCGAATGCTTACCCCACCCAGTAAGGAATTGAAGGGCTTGTGTCAGGCTGCTGGATAGACCCTGCCCACTGAAGAGTTGGCTCATATGAGTTGGCTCCATGGAATTTATTTTTCCTTCCCTTCTTCCCATGTCCTAAGCCTCTCTTAAGTGAAGCTTGACCCCCTTCTAGACCCTCTGTTGGACCTGCCCTCATACCTCAATCCTGACTCCAGTTAATAGGCCCAGTGTAAGCCTTATGGCTGCAATGAACTCCTTAAGAACTGCCTGAAATAACAGATTCAATATGGCTTCAATGAGCTCCAAAATAATGCCCTATAATCCCTTCAGAACAGTTTGCAGGGATGACTGTTCTTTCAGTGACACTACTTACTGCATGAAGACACATCTTATGAGAATGTTTCAAATACAGACCTAGCTCATTTTACTTTTAATCTATTTATGTTGGGCTTCACTTCACAGATATTGCAGTTTTTACAAATCGAAGGTTTTTTGGCAACGCTGCATCGAGTGATTCTATCAGCACCGTTTTTCTAATGGTGTGCATTCTCTTCCTGTCTCTGTGAGACATTCTGGTTATTCTCTTGATATTCCCCACTCTTTTATATTGCTATTGCACACTTAATAGACTAGTCTAGTGTGCTCTTAGCTTTTATGTGTACTGGGAAATGAAAAAAAAAATTGTGTGCCTTGCTTTATTGCAATATTCACTCTATTGCCATGATCTGGAACTGAACTTGTAATGTCTCATGAGTATGCCTAGACAGTGTACTTTCTCTAATGCCTTCCTTCTAGATATTTCCCAGCTCTGCAGGGAAGTGCATAAACCATCAGGTGAGAGTCCTGAAAAGCTTGAGGGCTGATATGAAGATTTCTTTTTTACTTCTTTATCAAAATACTCTCCCAACAAGGAGTGGTTCTAGTGACTGTAATCTGTTTGGAACACAGGCAGGTAGCAGATACAGTCTTGAGTCCCAAGCAGTAACCAGGAAGTAGAGAGAAAGGGGTCAGGGCTGGGCGGTTGCCACACGACTTCTACTTGGCTCATGTTGGCGTGTTTCCATGACTAGAGGCATATCTGATACAGGCATATCAAAGTCAAGGACATTTAACAAGTGACTAACATATTTTATCTGCTTTAACTTGGCGTGACTAGCATAGAAAATGTACAGGCTGGCAATTGGAACATAAAGAAAGGTATTTAAAATGGAGTTTAACAAAGACTAACAGACCATACGAACCTCAGCCTCGCCAACCTGAGACCAGAACCGTCTGGCTCTCACTATAGACCATTCAGAAAGGCATGATGAATGAGAAGGTCCTGGATAGTGTAGGAGAGAAACAGGAAACAATACTCAAAACCATCCAAGAGACTGAGAAAAACTGGATGAAATATGTTTACGGCATTGAAGTCTATGAGGGAGAGAATAGTCTAAAAGTATTATATTTTAGAGCATTATTTTTATCGTAGGAGTACGCAATGAGGGTTGCAGAGTGGATTATATTTGGGGGTGGGGGGTGGGGTTTGGGGAGGTGCGGGGGGTTTGTGTACCATGAGGGAGTTTTTCTTTTGCTTTTCAAGGAGAGGAGCAAACGGGGGGGGGGGGGGAGAAGGGGAGAGGGGGCTGTGCAGGGAGAAGGGTGCAACAATGAATGAATGGAATTCCAAAATCTCTGTAGATGTTCTTTGAAATGAAAAATAAACAAACTAAATTAATTAAAAAAAAACAAAAAACAAACCATCCAAGAGAGCAGGCTTACCGGTCTGGTAGAGACTGGTTGGAAAACCCCTGAGACTATGGCCCTTAGACATCCTTCAGGCCTGGAACTGAATCCACTCCCTGGAAACCAGTTTTCAGCAAGTCTAGAAGGTGGTCATGCACTCCACATTTCAGAAGGCAGGAAGGGTTAGGATAAAGGAGGAGTTCAAGTGAAAATGCAGGGAGGGAGTGAAGTGTGTTGTTACATGGTGGGGATCGCAAGTAGTGTCATGAAACAAAATACGTGCCAATTGCTGAAGGGAAAACCATTTCCCCCCAAAGTATGTCTAGATTGCTTAGCAGGAAATTGATCTGCTCTGTAAACCTTCACCCAATTCACAATAAAAAAACAAAAACAAGGGAGCTCTGGTGGTGTAGTGGCAAGAAGCTGTGCTGTAATCCTGAAGGCACATGGTTTGAATCCACCAGGTGCTCTGCTGGAAAAGGAGGGGCTATCTCCTCTTGTGGCAGTCAGATCCAATTTGATGGTACAAAACAAGAAAAAAAAGTATGTATCTTTAAAGAAATCACAAAAAATATTTTCTTTTTTTATAAAAAGCTAAAAACAGAAATAAAATGGACTCTGGAATTTGACCAACTGGTGGTGCCAGCCATTGTGGACACTGAGAACTGTGTTGAGATCGGAGCAGGATGTCAAAGTATGAAGCAGAGAGAATCTGGAAAATCTGGGGTAAGAGGGCTTCCTGGTGGTGTTGCTATTGTTGTTGCTTTTGTTATATGCCATAGAGTTGCCTGCGACTCATAGTGACCCTATGTATAACAGCTCTGAAGCCTGCCCTGTCCTGAGCCAATTTCACTGACTCCAACACACCTACTCCCATTACCCTACTTACAGTAACAATTCATCTCATCTGGGGTCTTCCTCTCCTGTGCTGTCCCTCCATCCTTCTAAGGATGATGTCCTTCCCTAAGGACTAGTCCCACCTGGCAATGTGCCCAAAGTATGTGAGATGGAGTTTCAAAAATCCTAGCCTCCAAGGAGAAACTTGGTTTCACCCTATCCAAGACAGACCTATTTGTTTTCTTGGTGGTCCGTGCTGTGTTCAAGACTTGTCTCCAGCACCACAACTCAAAGGCATCAATTCTTCTTCTGCCATCTTTAGTCATTGTACAGCTCTCTGATGAATAGCAAGCAATGAAGACTATGGCCTGGAGCTCTGGTGGCTAGTAGCAAGAAGCTGTGCTGCAATCCTGAAGGCACCGGCTGCTCTGAGGAAGAAGGAAGGGCAATCTCCTCCCATTCAATTAACTGCCCCCCTGAAAACCTACCAGAGGGTCAGCTATGGGTTGATTCTGACTCGATAGTATACCATAACAAAATCTTAATCTCTAAATTGATCTCATTGCTCCTCAGCACTCTGGAAACGTCCCTGACAGCAGGCTTCCCCATTGCTATTCATCTTTTGGTTTCCTGAGAGTTGGTGCCAAGTGTTTTTTTTTCCTTTCCTCTTAATTTTTATTAAATTTTATTCATTTTAATGAACATTTACAGAGATTTTGGATTTCCATTCATTCATTGTTGCACTATTTTCTCTATCCCCCCAGTTCGTTCCTTTTTTTTTTCCTCTGAAAAGTCTGTTTTAATTGTCCCATTGCCACAGTGCTTGTCAAAGCCAGTTCTGATTAATCTCCTTTGTCAGTGTGTCTTTTGTCATTCCCTATCACTCCTCCCTGGGAGAGACTTCACCCTGATTCATAAGGAAAAGGGGACGACATATTCTCTTTGCTACTTCCTGCTGAAAAGAGACGCTGTAGGTTTCAGGGTGAATGTCTTCTCTCACTACTCTAAAGGGCCCTTTTGGCAATAGAAAACATGTAGACTATTGTGGAGATTGATTTTGGAATTTAGATGCACTGTTATCAATTGTGCTTAGCCATGTATGTTCATATCCTTGAAGATGTATCATGGAACTAGAAGACACAAATTTAACTGACAAGTTAAAAGTACATGAGTCAAAAATTAAAAGCAATAATATTCCAAATAGAGGTTCTAACAGTGGCACAAATCAAGTTACAGAGGGAAGGAGTTCTTAAAAGAAAAGGCTTATTGACTAGCACTTTGTCTATTATAGTATAAAGGTTAGGAACCACAAGATGTAGAGGCTCAACTACATCATCTATTGTTCTTAAGTTCTGGAGCAAATTCCATCTACCACTGAGTTGTTTTACAGCTCGGAAGTCCACGTGCAAGGCAGAGGTGAAGTAAGGAACTGCTTATGAGGTTTTCCATCAATTCCAACAACTAAGAAATAGTGAGAAGAGTTGGGACCTCAGAAGGCTTTTAGGACCAAATAGTAGGCTTTTGTGTCCAGGAGAAAATGAATATACTTACCAGTAATGTTAATGCTCGCCCACAACTCTTCTGGGAGGATCTAAATCCTTGAAGCGTCCTACTTTGTTTCCAGTTGGGAGCTGGGGCCTGTCAGTCCTGTCTGCCATGAGGACCTGATGTGGGCCACCTTGGCCAGGTGTCCTTCAGAGCCACACTTAAAGCAAGTGAGTGGGAGCTTCCTCTCTACTCCCTTGCCTATCTGTGGCTCTCGTCTGTGACACTGTCTACTGAAGTGGCCCAGCTTTCCACAGTGGAAGCAATTCTGACCTCCATTATTACCTTTGGGTGGCACTGTTTATGAGTAATGCTTCCTATTCCTGACACAGGCCCTAAACTGGCAGCAATAGCTGCCCCAATAATTTTGGCCATTCTCTGGTCTTTTCTCTTCCCTCTAGATCTCAGTTGTTAAAAGAGGGAAAAATTTAAACAAATACAAAACAAATAATTTTGAACAACATAATGTTTTAAGTTTAAGGCTAGAAATATTAACAATATGATAATTTCCATTCCAGAGATATATGTTCCACTGCAGTTCCTATTTTCCATAAATGGTTTTGGTAAGAAGAATATTGTAAATGTGGATACAGTTCCACTATTCCTCCTCCATGCCATGATATAGTGTTATTAGCATGAGCAGTTATAAATCCATTGTCTTCCTTACTCTAACTTAATTTAAATTTATTATTAATTTCAGTAAAAATTTACAGAGGTTTTGGATTTCCATTCATTCATTGTTGCACATTTCTCCCCTCCCAACCCTCCCCCCAGAACACTACCCTCTTGGAAAAGTAAAAGAAAAACTCTTTCATTGTTTTACAAACCCTCCACCAGGTCCACTCCACCATGTAGCCATCGCTCTAGACTCCTGTCATGACAGAAATACCTAATCACGTATCCCTTTTAAACAGTTTTCTCCCTCCTCTATTTCAGTGCAGTATACATTATTGAACCCATCTTTCTCAGTCTCTCCCCAACCCCAAGGTCAGTCCTCTTTTACAACAGTGTCACCATGCAATATTTGTCCTTTTGTGACTGGAACACTTCACTCAGCATAATGTTCTCCAGAGTCACCCATTTTGAATAATTTTGCATGAGCTCCTTGTTTTTCACTGCAGCATAGTATTCCATTGTGTGACTATACCACAGCTTCTCTATCCATTCGTTTCTTGATGGGCACTTAGGTTGTTTCCAGCTCCTTGCTATTGTGAACAAAGCTGCAATAAACATGGGTGTGCCTTGCCAAATGTTGATTGTGGAGCCAAATAAGTTGTAACTGTAACAACCTCAATCTCTTCTCCATTCATCATGGTGCTGACAGAATCTTTGTCTTCTTGATGGGGTTGCTGTTAAGGGTGCTTAAGTTGACCAGAACTCACAGGGACCCTATGAGCCGTGTTGATCTCCTCTGTCGTTACAGTCATTCTGTCCATCCATCTTGATGTGGATCTTTCTTTCTTTTTCTTCCTCTTTTCCTCTTCCACTTTCCATGCGGTCTTTTTCCAGCAGGGACTGGCCTTTCCTGACAACATGCCCAGAGTTTGTGAGACCAAAGTTACAACATCCTTGCCTTTGATGAGCACTCTGGTTGTACTTCCTCCAGCAGGGACTTGTTCATTTGGCCTCTAGAGGGGAGGAGTCTCACGTTCCCCAGATAAGGGTCTGTTCTTTTTGGATACTGTTGAGTAGATTTGAACTTGTGATGACCCCACATGTGCAGAGAACTGTCCACAAGGTTTTCAAAGCTGTGACCTTTTGGAAGCCGACCATCAGCCCTGTCCAGATCTCCTCTAGGTGAGTTGGAATTGCTACTTTCTTTTTCTTTTTAAATCTGCTTTCTCATTCGTTTAACAGGATTTATTTGTTGTTGTTGAAAATACGCACAGTAAAACAGACATCAGTACAACATTTTCCATGCATACAACTCCGTGGTGTGGATGGTCTTTAAGCTGTGCAAACTTTCCTTTTCCAAACTATCCCTCCCCTATGGAAGTAAACTCACTGCCCCTGAGCTTCTTATCGAACCTGAGTTGCTGTTGTCAGTTTGGTCGCCCTCTAGATAGTTCTTACAAGAGCACAATGCTCATTCTGTACACACTCGCTGCCATCAAATTGACTCTGACTCCCTCCGTTGCTGACTGTGTTTTCACCACCATACGCTCCGTGGAAGGAGATTGCATGACTTCTTCCTGTGGAGTCACCAGTGGATTGGAACCCCTAGAGAACCCTTTTGGTTAGCAGTACAATGCTCCATGGACCATGTATGCCAGTGCTCCTTACATTTTTTACTGGCTATTAAACTATTCTTTGGTCTCAAGATGTTCCCTAATCCATAAGGATTATGAGGACGAAGTGTCATAACATAGTCCACAAATACAACACACTACAGTCCACTTGGATGACTAGTGACTGGGGTCTTAAAGGCTTGCGGGCAGTTACCTAAAGTGTGACTGCTGGTCTCCCCTGCTGGAACCACGCTGAGTGAAAGAAAGCAAAGATCACTGGAACAATTAGTGCAAAGGACAAAAATTTTCAGTTTTGTGTTGCAATGATTAAACGTTCAGCTCTTAATTGAAATCCTGTGATTTGAATTCACCCAGTAGCTCTTTTCAGAGAATGATGTGGTGATATGTTCTTGTAAAGATGACAGCTTAGAAAACCTTCTGGGGCTCTTCTATTCCATCACACAGGGTCTCTGTGAGTTGGAATGTACTTGATGATGCCCACCCACAACAGTGTGTGCGGAGATGTGGCTTAATTCTCATCAGCTATGAGCAGGAAGGGCTGACAGAAGCACTTGGAGCTGTGGTCTGCCTGGCGGTGCCAGCAGGACTGGACGGCATGGACAACGGCTTATTATAATAACAAGCAGGGGGTAATTGCTGATAGAAAGATGTGGATTCCAATTTCTTATCCTCTAGCCATTTGAAAAATCTTTCTTTATAATTACAGGCAGCAGGCCTGTGGTTCTGATGAGCCACTGAGCCGCCATGGGCAGCGGGCCAAATGAAGGACCGCAGGGCCAACCCACCCCGGGGATGCTGCGTCAGCCCGTCCTGCTGACTCGGTCCTCTCGGACCTGCAGGACTTGTGTAATTTTAGCAGAGAGTTGAGCCCAGAAGTTCTGGTGCCAAGGTAGAAAGGGGAGGGAAGCTAATGAAATTTGAGACATGGCAGAAAATGCCAAAAAGGTAGAGGCATGTGATTTCAGATGAAAGGAGAGAGAGAGAGAGAGAGATTGATTCTGTATATGATGAAGACAATTTTCACTCATAACAACCCCATTAATCAGAATAGAACTGCTCCTTGGGAGACTCTGGTGGTGCAGTGAGTTAATGATAGAGCTGCTAACCAAAAGCTCAGCGGTTCAAACCTATCAACTACTCCTCAGGAGAAAGAGGAGGTAATCTGCTTCAGTAAAGATTTAAAAAACCCTAAAATCAAACCCACTGTTGTTGATTCAGACTTGTAGGGATACTCTACCAGGTTCCCGAGATTGTAATAAGTGTGATGTAGATGGCAGGGAGTCTCACTGCTAACCCAAAGGCTGAGTGTCTCTGGTGGTTTGAATCAAGGAGAAAGATGGGCAGTCTCCTCGCACTTGAGTTACAGCCTCGGAAACCCACTGGAGGGTCAGCTATGTGTCGGTTCCCACTCAATGGTAATGAGAAAAAGAGAGGCATCTTTACAGGATGGGCCTGTTCGTCCTCCTCCTTTGGAGCATAGTGGACTTGATGACCTTTGGATTAGCAGTATATATGGTATCATATCATGCCAGCAGAGTGTTGGAAGCACTTTGGGGCTGTTTGCTCTGTCCTGTGGGGTCTTTATGTATTGAAATCATTCTGTGACTTGGGTGACGAGTATTGGGCTTCTGCTGGCCTGAGACTGCTTGGAAACATGATCAGAGACATTTAATCCCTTCCCCTGCTGATTTACACTCACCTGGTTTTGGTGGTGCTGCTGTTAACCAAAAGGTCGGTAGTTCAAACCCACCATCAGGACATGCTGGGAGTGCGCTCTACACTGTCATCCTGTGAGCTGGAATCTATGGATGGGAGCTGGTTTGGATTTGGGTCCTGACTGCCTCTGGCAGGCATTTCCTGAGAGATGTGGGAGAGCCACTTCAAAGTCGGGAAGGCCCACAGGACATGGAGGGGTTCAAGGATGGGTTAAATTCTCACCAGAGCAGTGATCTGGTCTGGCTCCAGGACACAGCAGTCCCACCTCCATGAGTCCTCACCTTCCAGGTCAGGCTAGACAGTCTCTCTACGCCAAATGCCATGACCCAGTCCAGACGTGCTAAAGCGTGGGAGTCTTGTAGACCGACTGGTGAGTGTGTCAGGACCAGCACCTGACACTATTCAGGGCCTTGAAGTGCCTTATTTCCATCTCTGAGCTGGAGAACAAGAAGTAGAAATGGAACAGCTTTAGGGCCTGGGTGAAGGGACCGTTACCAAAACACTCCAAACCCACCGCTGGGGAGTCACTTCTGATACTTAGCGACCTTGTAGGACAGAGAACAGCTGCCCACAAGGTTTCCAAGGCTGCCATCTCTATGGGAGCAGACTGTTTTGTCTTTCTCCTGCAAAGCTGCTGGTGGATTTGAACATCCAACCTTTAGCTTAGCAGTTAAGTCCAGTCAGTGCTGGATTTCTCAATAAGGAAGATAAGCAAAGGGTTCCCTTGTGCTTCCTGCAGTGAACAATTTCACCACAGTGCTATGTGTTTTCATCACAGCTCGATTCTGCTTCTAGGTCTGGCTGCATGTCCCTACCTATCCCCACCCCACAGAGTCAAGGCTTCTTTTCCAGTTGGCAGTCCCAGCCAGGGGTGGTAAGCAGGGTAAGCATGGGCTCCCTTGTGCTTACTTACTAATCTATGTTCAACAATTTATCAGGAGTTTCACATGAAAAGCAGTCAAGAAACCAAAAGATTTCATGTTGCGTTGGGGAAATCTGCTGTCAAAGACCTCTCCAAAGAGCACGTCTATCAGTCTAACGATTAAGGTGTGCCTGACCCAAGCCATGGTATTTTCAGTTGCTTCCTATGTCTCTGAAAATTAGGCAACGAATAAGGATGACAGAAGAGGAACCCCTGCCTTTGAATTGTAGTATTGGTACAGAAGACTAAATATCCCATGGACTGCCAAAAGAACAAGCAAATCTCTGTTGGACATGACACAACCAGAGTGCTCCTTCGAGGCAAGAATGGTAAACTCTGTCTCAGATACTTTGAGCATGTCGTCAGGAGGGGCCAGTGCTTAGAAAGACATCTTGCAGGGAAAGGTAGAGGGTCAGGGAAAGGGAGGAAGACACTCAATGAGATGGACTGATGCAGCGCCGACTATGGTGGGCTTGAGGACAACAGAGATTGTGAAGATGAAGTGTAGATCTACGTGCTGTTCGTAGGGTTGCTGTGAGTTGCAGTTGACTTGATGGTACCCAACAATAAACACAAGTTTACCTACTCGTTGATAACCAACAATTTAATGTAACTCAGCCAAGTAATGAAGACTTCCCTTAGATCAGTAAGACAAACCAGCCCCTGCTCACCCAGCTGACTGGGTTCTCTGCCCTTGCCTGACCTTCCAGATTTGGTGAATGGCTTTGAAAATCCTCTCTGGTCACCAAGGACACAGTAGGAAAACCCAGCAGAGTGAATGAGGACTGTCATGTGAGGCAGCCAAGAAGGACATTGTTAATGCATGAAGTCACCTATGGAAAAAAAGCTTCAGCTTCGTGCCCCGACACCCACTGATAAGGCCCTCTGAGCCTTCTCACCGTGCAGGGGAAACTTGAGAAACCAGCAAACACTGCAGCATCGCTGGACTCCGTTTTTTTTTTTTTTTTTAAATTTAGGTTGTTT